>NW_017732294.1:300712-364338 GCF_001890085.2 Hipposideros armiger | reverse complement strand
GGGAGGAGCGCAATGATGGTGCCAACTTGGGCCAATGAAGCAACGTCCTCCACAACTAGACTGAAGAACAAAACGACAGCAACTTCTCTGTTCCCCTTCCCCCAATTCCCCAGCACTGTTCCCATTCCCCCAGTTCCCCAATAAAAATCTTTAAAAAAAAAAGTAACGTTAATTTTCTTTTTCATATTTTTTACATTATCTGAAAAAGTTTACAAGAATGAATTATTTTTAAAATAAGGAAAAGCAATAAAGATATTTCTATTTTTTTGGTTATACCCTTTAGCTTAGCAGTTCCACTTCTAGGAATTTTTCCTAAGGAAAAAAATCAGAGATATGCATATGCACGAAAATAACACTCAAAAGTTGTTCATTGTGGAATTATTTATTTATTTATTTATTTATTATTATTTTTAAAAGATTTTATTGGGGAATTGGGGGAGGGGAACGGTGTTGGGGAATTGGGGAAGGGGACCAGCCAAGTTGTTGTTCTTCAATCTTTGTTGTGGAAGACGTCAGTCGCCATCTGTCTGCCCATCAGCAGCTCGTGGCCTCTAAGCTCAAGGTGTGGTGTTCAATCTTAGTTGCATGTGGGGGCAGCCACCATCCCATGCATAGTCACCATCCCACGTGGGAGTCAAACCAGCAGCCTTGTTGTTAAGAGTGCTCGCTCTATCCACTGAGCCATCCAGGCGGCAGCTCAGCTCAAGGTGCCGAGTTCAGTCTTAAGTTGTGGGTGGGCATAGCCCACCATCGAACAGGCAATCTTGTTGTTACACCAGCTGAGCCATCCTGCCACCCATTGGCAGTTCAGCGACAGCTTAGCTCAGGCGCAGCGTCACTGGCCCATGTGGAAATCAAACCGGTGGCCCTGTTGCTCAGAGCTCACGCTCTTAAGCCAACTTCTAACCAACTGAGCCACTCGGCCTGCCCCTGTGGAATTATTTATAAAAGTAAAAAATTAAAATATCCTCTCTTTAATAATTAGAGTATTTTTGGTTTGTTCTTAAAAACTCTTTTTAAAAATAACCTTAACTGTTTTTAAAAGTGTATAGTTAAGGGCCGGCCGAGTGGCGCGATGGTTAAGAACTCGCTTGGGATGCCAGAGGGCCCCGGTTCGGATCCCACATATGAGGGCCAGTGACACTGCCCTCTACAGCTAAGATGCTGAACAACAGCTCAACCTGGAGCTGGGCTGCCGTGAGTCGCCGGCGACGGCGTGGGCTGCAGTCCCTGTGGCAGTGGATTGCCATGGGCTACCGTGTGTGGCCAGCAGCCAGCGTGAGCGGCCAGCAGCCGCAGTGAGCGGCCGTCCAGAAGCCGGCGACTGATCTGCCTCGCCAGAGAAGAGCGCAATGATGGTGCCAACTTGGGCCAGTGAAGCAACATCCTCTACAACTAGATTGAAGAGCAAAACGACAGCAACTTGTCTGTTCCCCTTTCCCCAATTCCCCAGCACTGTTCCCAATTCCCCAATAAAAAAATCTTAAAAAAAAAAAAAAAAAGTGTATAGTTAAGTAGTGTTAAGTACATTCACATTGCTGTGAATCAGGGTATTTGTTAATAACCTATGACATACTTTATGATGGAATATTATAGCACCTTTAAATGATTTCTTTTAATTTAATAACATGGAAAATGTTTATACATATCAAGTGAGAAAAATCAGTTTATAAGATGATATGTATAGTATGATTCTAATTTTGTTTTAAAGACATTTTATAAGCATAGGAAAAACAAATCTGGAAAGATGTATATTTAAATGTTTATATATATATATATATATATATATATATATTTCTGAGTACTGGCATTACAGGTGATTACTCCCCAATGTTTTTACAAGAATCATGCATCACTTTTTTACTCAGAAGAAAAAAAAGTAAATGTTACAGAAGAGAAAGAGGTTTTCATCTCTGGAGAAATCAAGTTTTGTTCATCTTTCTGTGCATTGCAAATTGTCCATTAGACTGTAACTATCATGTGGGCAGAGATTAGGTGTTTTTTTTTTAAATTTCCCTTGGTACTTTCTGCTACATAGTGTTCTGCTTTCAATAAATGTCAACTAACTAAATTTGTGCATGTGCATACATATAAGCCTATGTACCTATGTGGGCATGCATATTTAAATATGCCAACCTCTTTCTCGTTAGTAATGAGAAAAAAAGTGAAAGGGAGGTTTTTGAAAAGTGCTATTGGTTTACAGGCCTTTTGCCATATGTTGGGATAAGAAAGTACTTGCCAAGGCTAAGAGTACAAAGTGACCATTAAAGATTTGGAGGTCATACCAGTCAAGTTTGTCAGTTTTAGCCCACACAATGGTTTTCTTGTACTATCTCTGGGTGATATTGCATTCAGTCCAAATCTTCTAAGGTTCTACTAATTAGCCCATCTGGGCACTTTACTGGAAATATTTAAATAAAAAGCACATACCACTACAACTGGTAAGGTGTTAGAGACACCAGTGGTAGTGGGCATGAGCTTTGGAGTGTCATGATCCATGCTATAGGTACATTATGACTGGAACCCCGAAGGCTGTGAAGACAGCCTTATTGCATGATCAGTTACTCCATTTATCACCAGGATTGAGTTGGCTGACGCAGCTGACTTAGTACATATTTCATCCTTCAGCGTCCCTTCCTGAGCTAGGTGCATCATCAAGGAGGACACACTTTCCCGTCAGCTATTGATGTTATTCTTAAGCAAGAAGCCGGATCAACTGTGTACTTCCTGTTCAAGTAACAAATTAGTCTCACTTTTTTTGCTATTATAAATAATGCTGTTATGAGCATTGTGTGCAAATTTTTGTGTGGGTATATGTTATTTGCAAATATTTTATCCCATTATCTGTTTTTTTCATATTCTAAATGGTGTCCCTTAAAGCACAAAAGTTTTCAATTTTGATAAAGTACAATTTATATATTTGCTGTTGTTGTTGCTTGTTCTTTTAGTGTCATGTCTCGCAAACCATTGTCAAACTCAAGGTCACAAAGATTTACTCCTATACTTTCTTCTAGGGGTTTTATAATTTTATCTCTTACATGTAGGTCTTTCATCCATTTTGAGTTCATTTTTATGTATGATGTGAAGAAAGGATCCAACTTAATCCCTGTGCAGGTGAATATCTAGTCCCAGTTTATTTGTTGGAAATATATGTTTCCCCCATTGAATTCTCCTGGCCTTCTTGTCAAAAATCAACTGTCCATAACTTTGAGAATTTATTTCTGGACATTCAATTTTATTCCATTGATCTATATGTTTACCCTTATGCTGGTACCAGCCTGTCTTGATTACCATACTGTAGCTTTGTAGTAAGTTTTGAAATTAGGCAGTGTGAGTCTTCCAACTTTGTTCTTTTTCTCAAGATTATTTTGACTATTCTGAATACCTTGAAGAACCACATGCATTTTAGAATCACCTTGTCAATTTCTGCAAAGGAGCAAGCAAGATGTTGATGGGATTGTGTTGAATATGCATTTCAATATGGGGATCATTGCCATCTTAATATTTGTTTTGTTTGATTCAGGAACATTGGGTGCCTCTCTGTATTTAGATATTCTTTTTTTTTCAACATTTTGTAGTTTTCATTATACAAGTCTTGTACTTTTTTTGTTAAATTTATTCCTAAGTATTTTATTCATTTGATGTTATTGTAACAGGAATTGTTTTCTTAATTTTATTTTCAGATTGCTCATTGCTAGTATAGAGAAATACAATGCTTTCTGTGTATTGATTTTTTATTCTCCAACATTGCTAAACTCATTATTAGCTCTAGTAATTTTTTAAAGATTCTTTAGTATTTTCTATAGATTCTGTTATCTGTAAATAGATTTAGTTTTGCTTCTTTCTTTTCAACCTGTATGTCTTTTATTTCATTTATTGCCTAATCGCCCTGGTGAGAACTTCCAGTATAATGTGGCATAGAAGTGATGAGAGTGATATCCTTGTCTTGGCCCTGCCTTTAGGGGGATCTCTTTCAGTCTTTCACTATTGCTTGTGATGGTAACTATGGGTTTTTCGTAGATATTCTCTATCAGATTGAGAAATCTGTTTTCCATTTCTAATGAGTTGAGTGTTTTTATAATGAAAGGGTATTGGATTTTGTCAAATGTTTTTCCACATCTCTTGGAAAAATCATGTAGTTTTTGTCCTTTGTTCTATAATATAGTGTACAGATGCTCTTCAACTTACGATGAATACATCCCAATAAACTCATTGTAAGTTGAAAGTATCATGTCAAAAATGCACGTAATACACCTAACCTACTGAATATCATAGCTTAGCCTAGTCAACATTAAAGTTGCTCAGAACACTTACTTTAGCCTACAGTAGGGCAATTATCTTGCTAGATATATGATTATTGATGGACAGTTTTTTCCTTCAGCACTTTGAATGTATCATCCTTCTGTTCTCTATGATTTTGTATTAGAAGTCAGCTGTTAATCTTTGTGAGGTACACTGTGTGTGATCACTCATTTTTCTTTTGTTGCTTTCAAGATTTACTCTGTCTTTTAATATTTTACAATGATGTGTCTTGATGTAGATCTCTGCATTTATGCTACTTGCAGTTCTTTGAGTTTCTTTTAATTCATTAAGTAAGGTTTCCTCTATTTCTTTGAACATATTTATTATAATAGCAACTCTGAAATATTTGTTTCCTAAATCTGACATCTAGGCCCTCTCACTGGTGGTTTTATTTTCTCCTTTTCTGCATGTGTATGGGTCACATTTTCATGGTTTTTGCATGATATATGTATGTGTGTGTATGTAATATGTTATCATATGTTATTTTATTGCTATATATATGTATATATATATATATATACATATATATAGCAACCTTGGACACTGATCCTCCCTCACTTATAGTTTTTTGTTGGTATTGTTGTTTGATTGCTTAGTGATATAGATGGACTACTTTAGTGAAGTCTATTTCCCCTGCAATGTACAGACCCTAATGTCATTTCTCAGAAGGCACAGCTTTGGCATGTATGCAGTCACCCTGAGATGACAGTGGTTTTTTCAGGGTTCTTTTTGTCTCTTTCCCTGATCTTTCTGTTAAGTTGTCTTCCTCTGTTGGTAACACACAGAGCTATTAGGCACCACTAATTGCTGGTTAATTGCTGTACTGTTTTCAACAATGCCCTGTGGCATAAATTTCTACTCAGCCTGATCCAATTAAGCTTGGGCCACTTTGCAGAGGTAGGTTTTGAAGCCATCCTTTGAGTTTTGTCCTGACTCCAGGAAGGCTAATATTAGCTGTCTCTTTCCCTCATTCTCTCTAGTAAATTGGCCTATAGTTAGTTTAGCTTGTTCTTCTCATGAAGCCACTAGCCTCTTTTTAATTGCTTACCACCAAAATCTCCAGTGTTTCAAGAGCACGCTTGACTTGAATTTCTCCACACTGTGTTCCAAATTAAGTCACTTCCCTCGGGGATCGCTTCAGAGTTCTCTGTTCTTACGATTCACCTCTCTCCCTGGGCAAAACCTCTCTCCAGAGCTCTTGAGAGTCTTGCTGTTTTAACCAAGATTTAGCAGATTTTCTTGAATGAATATGTCTTCATTTGCTCTATACCCTTAGGAAGTTTTCCAGAGACTTTAAATGGTTGTTTTTAAAAAATGATTTTCACCAGTTATAATTGTTTTGCTGGGGAAAGGGTTCATGGAACATCCCATGCCTCCATTCTAGAAGTAATCTCTGTTTACTATTCTAGAAAACTGTAGGAGTATTTTACAGAATGTTGTATCATTTTACATTCCTATCATCAACATAGGGACGATCATAAGTTGATGCATCCTCACTAACATGTAACATTACCAATATTTTTCTACTTCCTCACCAGCATTTGATATTAGTATTTTTTATTTTAGTCATTCTGATAGGTGTGTAGTGGTTTTTATTTGCATTTTCCTGATGACTAATGATATTGAGAATCTTTGTATGTGCTTTTTACTCGTTTGTACATTTTTTGAGGTCTTAATTTGCATTTTACTAATGGCCAGTGATGTTGAACATCTTTCTATGTATTTGTTTGCCAACTGTATGTCTCCTTGGATGAAACATCTGTTTAAGTCTTTTGCCCATTTAGAAAAATTGGTTTCTTTGTTTTCTTACTATTGAGTTTACACAGCTGTTTATATATATATATATATATATATATATATATATATATATATATATTTTTTGATATGTGATTTCCAAATATTTTCTCTCAATTGAGTTTTGGCACAACTACAAAGGGAATTCAATGAGAACTGATAGTGTTTTCAATAAATAGTGCTAGAAAAACTAGGTATCTGTATGGGGAAATAAGTGAACCATGACTTCTACCTCACACCATATACGTAGAAAAATTAAGTATGCAGTGATATAAAGTAGTGAAATGGAAGGAGCTAGACTTACCAAATGGTGGAGTGAGGAACTTGGCAAATCCTCTCTCCTCTGAGTTTGTTCCTATATGGTATACCATTGAATGGATATACCACAGTTTATTTATTTCATGGTATGTAAATAATACTCTAATAAAGCTGTTTTTAAAAGGCACAAGTACTGATACATGTAACAACAAGGATGAATCTCTAAAGCTTTATGCTGCGTTAAAGAAGCCAGACATAAAACAGTGTATACTGTATGATTTCACTTCCTGAAATTTTAGAAAAGATAAAAAAACTAACCAATGGTGACAGAAAAGAGATCAGTGGCTTCCTGCAGCTGAGGGTTGAGGAATAAGATTGACTACCATGGGGCATGAAGCAATTTTTTTGAGTAATAGGAATGTTCTATATCTTGATATGGGTGGCAGTTACATGGGTGTATATATTTCTCAATGCTCATTGAACCATAGACATCAAATAAAAATTTTAAATTGACTTAAAAATCAGGCAGAGTAGCCCATATCATAGGTCCTCATGAAAACCAGAGAGCCCACCTTGCCTTCAGTGATGAGAACCAGGGCTGCTTTATATCTACTTGGTGAAAGACAAAATCTCACTTCAATAATTCTGAAGCCATCCCAGAGACTCTGTCTCTATGGGTGCAGTATAGGCTAACTCATCCTTTACCCACAATAACACAGTCCTCCAAATTTAGTTGAATAATGTTTACTCTGATATCATCTTAAGATGCAGTCTGCCGCATGTTCATAAGAACAGATAATAATAACAAACTCAACTTTTTACTCCTGGATATCAAAGCTCTTTTTTGAATATGACTCAATCTTGCTCTGTTATGGGAAGATGTTATTATTCCTATTTTAATCCTTACATTATCAGAGCCCTCTACCCTACCAGTATCTGGGGTCTTTCACCAAACTTTTTAGGGTCATGTTTTGTTTTAAGGGAATATGGGATGATTAAAAATAACTTTTTCTTAACCCAGCCACCTGTAGAAAGGGCAATCAAGACTGATTGATACTAAGATAGAATCTAATAACTAGTTTTGTTTTTCACAGAGTGTTTTACCCTTTGAGATAGAAACTGATTGTTTTAGAAGGAATAAAAAGCAACTTAGAGATATGATGAGCTAAAATGTGAATTTAACATGCAAACAGTATATTATTTACCATTTATTATGATGGACATCATTCCTCATAATAGAGTTTCAATACTAGCCATTCTCCCTTGAGGGTTATGACTGATTTCTAAGACCAGACTGGAATTATAGGTAAAGGGATCTCTCTCTCTCTCTCTCTGTCTCTGTCTCTCTCTCTCTGTCTCTCTGTCTCTCTGTCTCTCTGTCCCTCTCTCTCTCTCTCTCTCTCTGTCTCTCTCCTAATTCATTTCTTAAATTTATGGAATTTTCTTTTCTTTTTTAAAAAACTTTTCCCTGATTATCAGAGTGGTAAGTACACATTAGAGAAAATGTGAGAAGTATAGAAAAGTATACATATATAAACAAATCACCCACATCTCTTAAGCAAGGGGCTGCAAGAAAGAGTAGACATGGCAAAAAAAGAGGCAACACTATTTCCAGTTTCTAAGATATCAACTCTTTGTTTCACCATTCTCCAACGATTCATCAACTTAGTAATAAGACGGTAACTTAATTCCCAGCTGGATTTCATTGATGTAGGGGCTTTTAGAAGGAGCTACTAAATGGTCATAAAAGGGATGAACTAGGAATGAAAAGGGTTCTATGGCAAGTTTTAACTATAGATAGAACATAATTTATTAGTGACAATGGTTCTAGGGACCAACCCAATTTCATCTTATTTCTAGTCCATTAATTGATCATATCCTAATGGATGTTGACAGCCCTGATCCCACAAGTCCTGCCTTTTAGGAATTAGGGTAAAATGTTTTGATGGTAGTAAGATGGTGCTATGGGCAGGCACTCAGGAATGTTTTGACCTAATGTCATTACCTAACCCATGCAAGGGTCATAAAGGAGATCAACAGGCAAAGGAAAAACACAGGTAGGAATTAAAATACTACTTTGTGATTACTGGAGTTAGTGTCCAGTACTCAAGGTCCAAAAAGGGCCAGTCTTATTAGCAGTTGACCACTGAATTGATAAGAACTATTAAGTACCTGAAATATCAAGTAAAGGAGGCAAGAAAGGAAGATGGTGGGGCACCCAGGAGATTCTGGCTTAGTGTTTAATCTCTGAATGGCATTAAAGCACTAAAGAGAAAGCCAATTAGAGTATATGACTTTTTAACACATAGTAACCAGTCTAAAGACACTAGTAAAAACGGCTCAAGGGATCTGAGCCAATCAGATTACTAGGTGTTCCTTGAGGGAGGGAGTAGAGGTAAGGAACCTGTGATCCTTCTCTTTTCATTCTTGCTCTGAGAAAGGAAGCTGTGCATGTAGGTGGATGTCCCCCATGCTCGTATCGGGGACATCCACCTACATGCCCAGCTTCCCAATTCTCTTGTAGATGGAAAATTTCTTCAAATGGATTTTAAGGGCACAAGTTTTGGACTCAGCTGGGATGGACAGGAACACATGTTGCTTCTTGCAGTATTTAGACATTTGTTGTAGCAGCCCCTTGAGTCCCAAATCCTTCCTAAGGTCTCCTTCTGTCCCTTCATTATGCATCCCATATATTTAAAATATTTTCATTTTCATTTCCCTTTTAACTCTGTACTCCTAACAATCTAATTTACTCCTTCTTATGAGAAAGCACCCCACAGTTATAACAGGTAGCTCTCCAAGTGAAATTCATGGCCTAGCAGTCCTCATAGTTAGACTCTCCTGGTCCCCAGCAAGATTCCAACGGTTTTGTTCCATGCCAGAGCGTATGTTCTAGGTTCCTTAGGACTACAAAAGCTGCCTCTTAGGGGACGTTTACTCCTTGTCCTCACATATGACCCAACAAGCAAAGCACCCTCAACAAACCCCTGAATCGAAGGCTGTGCTACTCATATCCTTCTTTCCCAAGACCTTGCCTTGCCTGGGGTTTTTAATTCTCTAGGTCTTGTGTAACCTGTAGTACAACATTCTTTCAACAGTCTTCCTCCCTCCACCCCCCCCCCCCCTGCAACAGTGGTATATGCCTCTAGTTGTTCCATTTCCTTTTGTTTTCCCCCTATTTATTTCTTAAGGTCCTGTGTTTTCTCTACCATGTGTAAGGCTAACACTGTTTGTTGGATAATAGTGCCTTTTTCTTCCTTTTCTTCTCTTTGTTTTGTGGTCATGACATTTGTTTTCCTAACATACTTCTTCAGGTTTTGCATTATGGGATCCCTTCCATAGTGACAGCTGTGAAGCAAAGAAGTTCCAGGTCTACATAAAGTATCCACTGTTCAAATAAAATGTCCTTAACCATCTTCACATCCCTAAATAGAAGAATTTCTCCCAGGAGTTATCCCTGCATCATTATCTAACCCAGACCAGACCCATATGTATTGAAATCCTACTTTAGTGATTTTATCTTTTCTCCCCTTCCACTTCCCTTAGAGTCCTAACTCCCTAAGTGCCATGGGTATCTTCCCTTCTGGCCCAGGCCAGATCTACTTCCCCAATGACAAGCACTGTGTCAACTGAAACTTACTAAATAATGCTCATTGTATTCTTTCTCTCTTTTGATTTTTTCTCAATATTTTGTAATTAGTCATCAAGAGGATTGTAATCTGCTCTTATTAATGACACTGTTTGTAATTTTCAGAGGGCACCTCAATAGCATTCTGAATCTGAGTTCCCTTGTGGGATGGGAGATCATTTCATTTCAGTTTACTGTCATATTTTCCCTTTTCTGTTAAATCTCTATGATCTGAGTTATCTTCCTTGATCTAATAAGAGAAAATATACCCTCCTCTTTCCTAGACTCATATAAAAAAGATTTTAGGCCTCAGGACATCTTTGGAGGTACACCCTTCTCTTCTTTTTCATGTAGGCCAAATTTGACCTCTAAGATCTTAAGCCTTCTCTACCTTCATTTCCTGATAATCCCCTGGTTTGCCTTCTGACATTTCTAAAGCTAAAACAGTCTCCTGGGCTGTGGTTCTCTGTTCATTTAAAACATGCTGTAGTTGCTCTGCTTGCTGCCAAGGTCCTTAAGCTGTTGCTGTGCCAACCAGACTCTCAAGGCCAAGGCATTAATGCCAGTCTTTTTTTAGCATGTTGGTTTTCTGTTCTGATTTTTTCCTTTGGATTTATAGTAATTTATTGCATTGTTCCCCAGCCCCCCCACCCCCACCCTGCCAACTCAATCTTAGAAGCAGCCATATTCCCTATGTATTCAGGGCTCCCACACTTCTTGATCTGGTTTCCAATTAAGCCTATCACCCTTTGGGTCTTTGAAATCCACAATCAGGATCAGGGTCTACCTAAGGGATAATCATAACCAATTCAATAACTTGTGTTAGGGGAAAGGGGGGTCTTAGAAACATGGCACACAAATCACACACATCTTTAAGTGAGTCACACTACATTACTCTCTTATAATGAGTGTAATTCAGAATAAGGTAAAAAGCAACATAATATGGGTAGCTGATACCAGTTACTAACATTTAAAGCCCTAATCCTCGCCCACCAAAACTCAGTCTGCAGCCATGACAGAGGAACAGAATGGAAAATGGGGGAAACAAATGATGGTATCTAAAATCATGCCACTGTTTTAAAGAGAAAAGATGTGTCTACAAAAAGACATAGAAGCTTTGTTCATAATAGTCAAACACTAGAAACAATCCAAGTGTCCATTAACAGAGAAATGGATAAACACATGGTGGTGTTTTATTACATGTAATAGTACTCAGCAAAAAAAAAATAGGTTAAATATTTCTGGCAAGAATATTTCAAAGGTGCTGTTGTATACTTTATATTGTTTCACATCAGGAGGCACATTATAATGCCAGCTTGTCCTAATAATAGTAGTGAAAAATTTGAACACTAAGTTAAGATGTCTCCATTGATGAAAAAATTTTTCCCTTTGTAACCAGTAAGTTATCAGCAGGATGATACTTCTAAACTACATCCATATCCTTTTCTATAACAACATTTCATCCAATGAGTTTAGCATCCATTGATGATCCTTACCTAAATCAATTATTACATTAGGGGTTCAAAAATAAAAATTTTCTGATTTTATCATCCTTCTACATTTATTAGCTGCCATTCTTCTATAAAGAAAAAGCTTTTCCTTAAAAAGAATCTTTTTTCTTGATGGAATATCTTAAAGGTATTACTCTTAGGGAAATAGGAATGTATAATGGTAACACCATACTATTCACACCCTTTTAAACCATTTAAAAATAAACCTTGTTTTTATGGAGATCTTTCTGTCTAAGTACTGTCTGATTACTTTTAATGACTGTGTAGGACTTTACAGTATGAGCATACCAAATTTTATTTAACTAGATTCTTAATGAATGGACATTTTGATTGTTTCCCAATATTTTGCCATTCTTAACAGTGATGCCATAAATATCCTGTACATTTCTTTTGTGAACACACTGGAATTGATCTCTAGGTATTGGTAGGTCCCAGCATATTTCATTTAAAATTTTGTTAGATATTACCAAGCTGAGCACCATCAAGATTATGTCTTGACAGTGTTGCACAAGAGTGCCAATTTCTCTATACTCTTACAATGCAGTGTGTCGTTATTTTCAAAAACCTCTGCAAATCTGAAAGGCAAAAAAACTATACCTCCTGGTAATTTTTTATTGCATTTATTTTATTATGAGGTTGTGTACCTTTTCATCTGTATGAAAACCACTTGTATATAGTTTACTCTGAGTGTTAACCCATTTGTCTATTAAGTTTCTTTGGTCATTTCCCTTACTAAATACATATTAAGGAAATTAGTCCTTTGTTGTATGTGTTACAAACTTTTCCCCAGTTTCTCATTTGCCTTTTGATTTTATTGATAGTATTTTTCCCATGCAGAGAAAACATGGTTTTTATAGTCAAATTCATCAATATTATCTCTTTTCTTTAATAGTTTCATTATTTTGCTTATTTTTAAAGTTTTTATTGAAGTATAATGTACAGAAAAGTGCACATTATCACATATATCATAAGTGTGGTTCCATGGAGCACTTTCAGTCAAGATGGTGGAGCAGGTAAATGCTGTTCTGGCCTCCTCTCACAACCACATAAAAATTGTAACCAAACTACAGAACAACCATCGAGACCCTCCTGAAGTCTAGCTGAACAGAAGTCCTATAACTAAGGACATGCAGAAGACGCCACCTTGAAACTGGTAGGAGCAGCGGAGACGTGGAACAGCTGGTCCCACACCCATGTGTGGTGGTTAAAAATCAGGAGGGCTACCTCGGCTGTGGAGGACTCCCCCTGGGGAGTCGGAGGTCTCAGGCCCACACTGGGCTCCCCAGCCCAGGGTCCCAGTGCCGGGAAGAGGAACCCCCACAAGAGCTGGCCGTGAAAATCAGTGGGTATTCCATTCATCCAGGTGATAAGGAAAACTGCTGGACACCCGGACATCCCCTTAAAGGCCCACGCACAAACTCGCTACTTGCAGGCACTTACCCTGGGTTCCCGAGGAGAGACAGCAGCTCAGGAGGTGCCAGACACATACAGGGAGAGACTGAGTTGTGTGGCCTCACAGCCAGGGCCGGAGGGACACAATCCGCTGTCCCTGTGCCAAGCTCTCCTCCTATGCAGCCAGCAGGCGGGCGCCATCTTTCCTGTGTTGAGCCCTCCCCCCACGGTCAAATCTGAATCTGATTGGCCTGGTGTGCTCTGCTCACTTCGCCCTAATGAATCCTTGGGACCCTACGCCACCCAACTCGGCATCACCAGAGGCACATTCTCAGTCAGTAGCCAGCCTCACCCTGTGCTGCAGTCTTTATTGGACAATTCTCGGGGGTCTGTGAGCCCTAGGCAGGCAGTGGCTGGCCGTGGTGTGCCCTGAGACTTTTGCTGGGTGGCCCCAGGCTCAGCACTGGCACCAAATCTGAATTTGCATTAACCTGGTGAACACCACTCACAACACCCTCCTGACTCTCTGAGACCCCACCTCACCAAACTCCCATACTGCCTGAGGCTTTTTCAGCAGCTGAGGTTTAGGGGAGCTGGCAGGTGGTGGCAGGCCTATAGGTCCCCTGTGCAGTTAGCTAAGCAGCCCCAGGCTCAGTACTGGTGGCAACCATCCTTGGTTCACAGCGTGACCTCTCCCATGCACCTTAAGGTCCAGCACAGGCAGCAACCACCTGCAGATCACTTTGTAGCTCCTACCAAGTGATGCCCGGGCAGTCACAGGCAGTGGGTGACCTGGGCCTGCACCAGAGCGCCTTCCAACAGGCCCCAGAAACAATAACCTGATGGCCAGCTTCAGACCACAGCAGAGCACTTCCCAGTTAGTCCCACAGGTGGCACACACAAAGGGCAGTCTCAACAGGCACTAGAGCCCACTGGGGTAAATCCCACCAAGTGGGATAAGCCCCCTGCACAGGAGCCTGTAAGCTGTGGATGTGGCCAAACCCCACAGCCTCTCAGCCTGAGGGTCAGTCCCATCCACTGACCTGCCAACAGCAATCAAAGCTCAACTATAACAGGAGGGCACACACAACTCATACAAGGGACATTTCTGGAGAGCCTGGAGCAGGTGATCAGGGACACTGTGCCAGGTTCCCACAGGGCACCTACTACATAAGGCCACCTGGCCAAGTCTGGGAGACATAGCAGCCCTACCTAATACATGGAAACAAACAGAGAGGCAGCCAAAATGGGGAGACAAAGACACATGTAGTCAATAATATTGTAATAACTATGTATGGTGTCAGATGGGTACTAGATTTGTTGGGGTGATAGATGGGAAGGGGTGGGGCGCTGGGTGAAAAAAGGGAAGGGATTAAGTAGTACGAATTGTCAGTTACCAAATAGTCATGAGGATGTAAAGTAAAGCACAGGGAATATGGTCAATGATATGGTCATAACTATGTACTAGTGTCAGGTAGGTACTAGACTAATTGGGGGAATAACTTCATAAATTATACAAAATGTCTAACCATATGCTATACACCTGAAATTAATATAAAATAATATTGATGTCAACTGTAACTGAAAAATTAAAAATGTTTTACATAACTTTTCACTCAGTCTGCCACTGATAGTACATTAGCTGTAATAATGGAACTATTATTATATGCAATTGACACTACACTAAATTTTATCTTTAAAATGACATATTTCTCTTTGATCCAGGAGTTGACTAATTTTCTGTTTGTAGCCTCATAAAAAGACAAATACTAGGGGATAGGGAGCTGGCATGATTTCTAAGGAATAAAAATCAGAACTACCAGGAAAACATTTGCAAGTGTTAAGTAATACCTGATTGGTTTTTTTTTTTTGGCAGAGACTCTGGGATAGAGAGATAGTAGTAATTTGTCCCAAATCACAGTGGGAGATCTAGGCTCACTATCAACTCTGATTCCAAAATAGGAGGGAGGGTGGAAGGTGAGGTATAGGTTACTGGGACTGGCATTTTGTGACATTAGTTTCTCCATAACAATGGATACTTCTATCCATTTTTTCTCTTCTTAGGTGCCTAAAAACAGAAAATCATTAGTTACTTTACATGTGATTATTCAACTTAAACCAATCACTGGGAGTTTTTCTATTTAAATTATTCAGTTGTATCTCTCTGTTTCATCCGTGGGCTCCTAGCATCTAGCACAATACCTGACACAGAATGAAATATTTATTGAAGAATAGCTAATGTCAGTATTAATATTTATCATCATATTTTTGAAGTGTTATAGATAACATGGCTTATGCTGGAAATAAGTGTTTTGGGTTAGAGACATGGGCTTGTGATGCGACAAGCACAGAGGGCTTTTTGTCAGCTATTTTAAGACGATTAGTTGTGTGAGCCTGAGGAAGTTTGCTTCACCTCAGTGTGTCCCAATTTTCTTATATGTAAAATAGGGCAGACGCCTCCCTTGCAGGGTTGTTCTGAGAAGTAAGTCATGTAATGTCCTAGCACATAGTAGACAATAAATAAATGATAGTTATTATCTGGGGTCAATAGAAAGGAGGACATAGACTAAGAAACTCCATTATGATTGGGAAAGATGTTTTGGGGAATTCATGCCCTTAATACAGACGTTCTTAATCTGTGAATCCTGTGAAATTCTATAAAAAAATGTGTGTTCATTGCTCTGGGGCGAAGGCCCATTGATTCTTATTACCTTCTTAAACTGCTATGTGGTATGAAAAGTTTAATAACCACAGCTCCAATTATTTTAGGTAGAATACTGTATTAAAACAGTGTCATAATCACTCCTCCCCCAAATTCACACCATTGGAAGCTCACCTCCAAGACAGATCAAATGTCTCTAGACAAAGGACCTGCCATCTTCCTCCTAAGCTCTGGTGCTACCTCAACTTTGGCCAAGGGAGAAAACAAGGGAGATGTAAAACCACTTGGGAATAATGGTACCACTTATCCAACCCTGCCATTGGATTAGTTTAAGAAGTCTTTCTTTAAGGCCATGTTAATCAGAATACACAGAGCGATGAATATACATTTGTAATCTCCATCACATAGGAAACTCATAGAAATTGGGAGACATAAAGCTTCAGAACATCAGAGGGGTCCAGTTCTGGGGGCTTCAACTGCTCTGGCCCTCATTCTCTTTACCCCTGAAACTCAAAACCTTTTCTAAGTCTAATGGGTTGGCAGCTTCATTTCAGCCTCTCATGGTGTTAAAATCATCTGTGAATTGATAGTAAATTGTTTTGTTTTAAAATGTCTTTACTTAGCAAAATAAAAAGTTGGTCACTTCAGAGACTCCCCTCTCCATTTCTTTTTCCTTAAAAATTTCCAGGTGTGAGATTCAAATCTGGAAATCACTGAATTAAGACAATGTTGCAAGAGTCCAGGTGAAGTAGTATGAAAGCTTGAATTAAGGCAGTTCCAATGGAGATAGACAGGCAGGAGAATTGAGAGTGGCCCATTGGATGTGAGGACGGAAGAGAAAGGAGTCACTGGTGAACTTTGCTCTCTGGCTTGGGGCTTGGGCCACTAAATGGATGAATGGCAGCACCATTTACTGAGCTAGAGCACACTCAGAGGGTAAAGGGAATATGAAATGATAGTGAATATATAAGTCTGAGGAACTTGCAGAATGTGCACATGGAGATAGGCAGCTCATAACTGAAAATGTAGCCTAGGAACTCTGGAAAGATTTGCAGGAATCTAGGTGGTAGTTGAAGTGGTAGAAGTAAATGAAATCATCAACTGAGACTAGAGGGACACACTTTTCCATTTCTTTCAGAAATGATGTTTAAAAATAAGGTGGCGGTAGTTGGCTTCCTGTGCCTAGCCAGGGCTCCAGGCTCTGATGGGTTCCTCACATGGTCTGGGTACTTGGGAGCAAAGTTCAATGTTTCTAGATTAAAATACTGAGCACAGTCAGAACAGAGTTTGGGAACATCCTGATAAAAGGAAACAGGGTCCATGGGTGAGTGGTAAGCTAAAAAATATAGGAAATGTAGAGAAGTATGGAAAATCTGATGTCTTTTGGGTACTAGGCAAATTAGCACTTATTATGTTCAATAAACAGCTTTGATACTTGGAGAGGACACCATTTGTTCTAAGGTCTTTGAAGACTGGACACAGTAGAAAATGATGCCTCAATTCAAGGCGCAGAAAACTCATCTGCACAAAACTCTAGCCCAGTGCTTCTCAAACTTGAACATACACACCAATCAACTAGGAATCTTGTTCAAATTTACATTCTGATTTAGTAGAATTGGTGTAAGGCCTGGAGTTCCCAGATGATGGTAATGCTGCTGGTCCTATTCAAAGTGTTACTGAAAGTGTGGTTAGAACTGTCTATGGCAATATGACATCGATCAATGGACTTGTTTCAAACAGGGTGCCAAATTTTTGTGACTATTTCCTTTTTTTGTATGTTATGTTTGTTTAAAAATGTAATTTTACATGTTGAATTGACTACATTATGGCTTTTACTTTGTGTATCTTATTTCATTTCACTTAAATAAATTCTTTTTTTTGTATTTTATGATAGTATCAGTCTGCGATGGATTTGAGGGAAGAATTGGACCCTCACCACAGCTAGTTTGAGAAACACTGCTCTAGACAATGAAAAACTTTTTATTTGAGATGTAGAATTTAATTAGAAATGGTTTGATGTAGAATTTAATTAGAAATGGTTTGATTTCTGTTACATAAGATTCTAAAGCAGTCTTTTAAACTTTTCTTTTTATTTATTCCATAAACAATAACAAAACTCAGCTAGGTAACATTATGACAGTTCCACCATACACTCAGTCACAAATATTTAAACCCTTTGCAACAAGAACAACAAAACCAGAGGTGTTACAAGAATAATTTACAAGAAAATCTATAAAACAGCAAGAAGCTCACAAATGTTCATTTTCTTTTGCACAAGATCACTACACTCTTTCACAACATGTTTTGTGTTACAAAATTCCCAACAAAAATGTATTTTTTTTCTTTGTATTGTGGTTTCTAAAACCAGAAACTTTGAAGTAAATATCCTTTTATGAGCACCTAGTGGTGCAGAAAAGGAAAACTCTCACATACAGACACTTCACAGCACTTTTCTAAGAAAAATATACACTTACAAAATATGTTACAAATTGGCACACTTAAAAATATACAAGATTTTGTAGGCGTCTTAAGAGTGATCCTTAAGCTTTATACTTCAATTGACTCTACAGATTATTTATAAAACTGAACTCTAAAAGAAAAAAGGCAAATAATTTCCTAACATTTTAAAGTTGGAGTGTAATATATCAAACAGAAACTTAGGTTACATTCATAAAAAGGGCCTCTAATGCTTTTATTTTAAATTTTCTTAAATATTTAAGGGGCTTGGGAGAGGAGAAAAATGGAGATAATAATTTTCTTTAGCACCATAAATCAGTAATTTACTAAATTTACTAAAGAGGTGCATTCAGTTTTATGGAAATTAAATTAAGGACTAGTACATTCAAAACTCTGTAGGCAGCAAACTCTAGTCAGTGCTACAGCTTTCTACCCTCCTCGCTGGGAGTCCAAAACAAAAGGCCTCTTCTGGTTTTCATTCTAAGCCTTTCTTTTGTGCTGTAAAACTAGGCATCTCTCAAAGAGGCAAAACGATTTCAGTATCTTTTTGGAGGGGATGTCTTTCTAAGACTCAAACACCAGTGAGCCCGTTAGATGGACACACATCCTTTCTAGATCATGTTGATGAGTGTTTCTTTAGGCTCTATTTACCCAGACACTGATTTTAAAAGCCTCATTCATACCTTCGACTTTGTACTAAGTGTCTCTTTCTTACATTGTCCTTCTCTAATGTTTTACCTCTTAGTTATGATTCTGAAACCAAAAGTACATCTCAAGTATCATGGAGCTGTAATGGGAGCTCTGAGTAAAAAATGTGCCTTAAAGGATAGCCTGAGTACTGCCATCAAAGTCATGCTATGCTGGCTGAGGACCTTCAAGCAGATGACAGCGTTTCCCAAGTTTAAACAGCCCAGCTGAATTTGGTTTTCTCTCTTATTCGGGTACTTGAGAAGCCTTTACAAAATCCCTGGCTCACATTGTGTTGACAAGATCCCTATTTGTTACTGAAATGTTTGATTTTGGTACTAAACCTTCTAAACGTAATCATTCGCTTAGTGAATTTTATGATTAGAAAACAAATCTCATATTAGTTTTATTTCATAAGAAGGACATAGTCCTATAGTGGTGGGCAGTCATTTAAAAAAACACAAACTATAAATGAAAACAAAAATTCCTTAAACTAGATAACTTCTCAAAAATCCAGGGGAAAAGAAACCTTTCTAGTTCTAGCACTAGTGGGAACGAGCACGTGCTCCATTCTCCTCTTCAGTACACAAACTTAGCTCTCTTCAATTCTTGGATGATCTGCATCAGACTGATTCAGCTTGGCAAGAGCAAGCTGGGTTAAGCGGTCCTTGGATGTTTTCTCCTTTAGACGGTCAATGCTGATGATTACAACCCACTAAAATGGAAATTCAGTCAAACTGTGGACCCTCACATAACAGAACACAGGATGCCAGCCAGTTGTTTTCAGCTTGGGAAGCATCCTTTATACCTCTCTGTTCGCACACACTTACCTCCCTCCCCCTAGCACACACAGATGCATCCCAACAAGGAAGAGTTCTGAGAAGATGTAAGTTGTCACAAAAGCCCACCTAGCACCAAGGACTTCAGGGAGATGGCTAAAGAAGTAATGGTGAAGGTAGTGCAGGAGGTTTGAAAACATTTAGGAGAAGGTAAGGCCTTAACACATCATTACACAGAGTGCCAAGATGTCAGCAGAGAAAGCTGGGAGGAAGCTGGCATATGAGACACTTGAGGGGCCCCTGGTTCAAGCCCAAACATAATCCGAAAGTCTCAAAGAACCTCCGTCGAGACCACTCTGTCCACATAGTCCAGCACCTAACCAGGGCAGAGAGGGGATCAGGTCTATTCTTACAGATTTCCAAGGGAAAGGAGCTCCCAACTTGCCTCAATCGTGTGATGTAATTCTGCGCGTGTGGGTAAGCATGTTTCAAATTGGATTTGAAAGTGGCCAAGGCCATTAAAGGGAAGGAAGAGTGAGAAGGTTCCTCTCTGAACTTCTGCAAGAAAGCAGCCTGGCAAAGGGCCTTCTATTCTGACACTTTGGGGAGGTGGAATATAAGATTATAAAAGAAGAAAAATTCTCAGACCAAGGAGTGAGGTTAAGTAAGGAAAATAAGGGAGAATACCATTTCCAGGAGAGATGAAGTGGGAGACATTCATAGGAAGTAGCTGCTCAGGGAGCAGAGGTTTGCAGGTGGTGGCAATCGGGAATTTCAGACCAGGGAAGACTTCCTATATCTGACTTGACTTGAGACATTACTGTTAGGGCAAAATGCTATTTTTATATCATTGGTCCTTACGAAGGCAGCTGGTTGAATAAGGGATCTCCAAAAAGTCAGGCCTACTATGCTGTGACAGAAAGAAGAGCTGTGAGAGCAGAGACAGGACCAACAAAGCCCTCAAAACTGAAGAAGTCAGAACATCATGTACTGGAGAGAGGGATGAGGCATGCCCTAGACTTGGCCCCGAATGCACTCCATAGGAGAAACTGCGAGTATCCATTCCAAAGGACTAATGATAGCCAGTCGTACAAGGAAATTGTTTCCAAGCTTCAGGCTGTCCTTGTACTCCACCCCCACCCCTTCTCCAAAGCTGAACTGATACTGAGAAAAACTGGGACAACTGCTCCCGTCGTTACTTTTTATAAGACACTTCGTATCATGGAACATTTTCTTTATTTCTTCTTTGATTGCCAGCAGGTGAGTTTGGAGTCTGGCAGAGTTGGTGATTTCAAACCAAAATTCAGCTGCGAAACATAACAAACAAAAACAATGCAAAGACCAGTTCCTAGGAGCCAGCCGCAGAATTTACTACCAACAGCTATCAGAGTGGAGAAATAGAAGAAAGTGTTCCACTCTGATGCTTTTCCCTTTTGGATGGCAGCTGTAGAGCAGGAGACATGTATGATCTGGTGCCTTTCCACTAAGAAATTTTCCAGGACTCCTCATACACAGAGCATCAAAACCCAGGAACAGGTCTGAAGCAGCTTTACAAAATGCTCCTCACCCACTCACCCTACACACACACACAGTCACACCATCAACAACGACAGGCTTGTTCATTCGACTACCTAGCTGTAAGTAGCAGAGCAGGCTGGTGAAAGGAATCATGGGCTGGGAAGTGTGTATACGAATACATGGGACAGGCTTCCTTCCATTTCTTTCTGACTACTTTCAAATGTTTGTGAGTATATTCAGGTGGCAATAACTAGGTAGGTTCATAGTTTGCTTAAATTTTCCCTTTTGAAACATCTTCCCTTTTTAAAAAATCCCCTTTTCCCCCACCCACTTATTCTCCACCCTCCCACCCACAGCTTATATATTCACAAGTTAATAGGTTAGCAACAATATTAGTAAGATAGTAAGATTAACAACAACAACAACCAACAACAATAATATCAATCCCCTATATCTGTATAGCACTTTATGATCTACAAAGCGCTTTCATATCCGTTATCTTATCTGTGCCATAATGCATCAGTCATCAGACACACAGGCCTTCAACTGTGCAAGGAAAATAGATCAAATGTTAGAAGTCAAGTGGTAAGTAAAGGCGAAGAAAAAGCTAGTAGTGAGGGATGTTCGAGCTGTGAAATTTAAAAAAAGGGGACTGAATAAAAATGTGATTTCAAAAGTTTATATAAAAATGGAAATTTAAGTTTAGTGTGTGGCATCAAATACCAGTCATTCTCAGACTAAGTATGTATGGCCCAAGTTAGTTGTGACCACGAGTCGTTCAGCTTATCTGAGATGCCTTAACGTTCTCTTTAAAAGACATTGGCATTGCAAGATAAAACACTTAAAGAACACTAAAGCATGATATGAATGCACTTTTGACAAAACGGGAATAGAACATTTAGGAAACTACTTAAATAAAAGCAATCTATGTACTTCATTTATCATTAGTGTTGATTTTATAGCTATTTTATAATTTATCCCAGACTATTATAAAATATATAAAACTGAGATATAAAGTATCAGCAATATAACTTTGCACTTTAAATAAATTTTCAGCTACAGGTTTTGCTTTTAGAAAACAAACTTTAAAGCAGCTGTTTTGTTTCCTTGTAAAAGGTTCTATAAATGTATATACTTGGGTCCTTGATGGACTTAGCTGTTGTGACTTCCAGAGTTTTCCAACATTTTAACCCTTAGACAATGGAACAAACAGAGCTGTATTGTGCCATATTTAATTCTTCATGTTTCCACACAGGACAGTAGAGTTCAACATTTTTAAATAATGTATGTATGCATATATATATATATATATATAGAAACTCATTAATGAGCTTTAAACTGGGGTGAATCTGTGAGATGAAGTAAGGACATTTGGCACATGTCAAACCATAGCCTTTAAGTTTTGGTAAACTGTGTAGCACAACATGTTTTCCCACTGTGATCTATAGGTGCTATCCACATAAGTGGGGGTGGTTAAGAGTGAGAATCACTGGAATGTTTCTAGTAAATCAACAGGGACAAGCTCCCCAAATACTCACAACCAAATGTTGAGATAGAAGGAAAATATATATACAACAGAGTCACTTGTTTGTAGTTTGGCACAATGTTTTCCTTTTTTTCTTGGGTAAATAGCGCATAAACTACGTGTGCAAGTGTGTGACTTTTAAAGTCTTTTACATAGAACATCAGATTAAAGTTTGCTTCCAAAGACTTATTCTCACACTTTAAAATTCTTTTCTTTAAGCACTTACATGTCAACATACATACCACAAGGCATATTTTGAAAGAAATAAAATATAAACATCAAATGTCTTTCTGGAAAATGCGAGCCTCTTCTTCAAACACAGGTAAAACCCAAAATGCTGTTTCTGCTTTTAGGAGATTGGAGTCGGAACCCCTGCAGAAAAACCAAACAATTTACGCCATCTTAGTTAGCTTTTAGCGCATGTCCCACAAAGGGATCATACAATCAATATTTGTTTACATCATTCTAGATGCCGTATGATGCAGAAAAAGACACAAATAGCAGGGCCACTAAAAAGCACTCCTAATTGCTGCATGATGAGATTTTGTTTTCCAAATTATGCTCTTTTTGCTTAAATGATCTTGGCTTTTGGTCTGTATAACTTTTGAATTCTGTTGAAATTTCTTTCTTTCTGCAAAGCCCTTCCTTCCCAAAACCATTCAAGAGCATATTCTAGTTCTATTTTCTCAATAAGTAAAAACTAATGCTGAATAGCAGAAAAAGTAGCCTTGTTAAAGAGCTGATCCCTAGCCAAGCCACAGCCAAATTGCCCAATCTTTTGGGTGGCTTAAAGGTATAGAGATTTTCATGCACTTTAATCTTTTCTTTTTCATTTGAAAAAGGGGAATGGGAAAGTTGCTTTCATGCAAACTTTTGCTGTTAAGAGGGAAAAAATGACAGACTGCGGGCTTAGCAGGTAGTAGGACAGCTAAGGACGCATCATCTCAGCCATTTCATTGCAGTATTACCTCAGTTTTTCAAAAGAAGCTGTCCCAGCCTCATCCTTGTGGATCTGTTCCCTCTCCATGCGCTTTCCCTTACACTTCTCATCTCTGAGAGCCTTGGAGCTGGATTTGTGACGATACAACTTTTTGTGTGTCGGTCCATTATTGCCTAAAGTGCTCAGGTTATTATACTTTTTCTCAAAGAAGGCAGAGCGAGAGTCCTCATTATAAGCAGGCAGGTTTGCATGAGTAGAATCACCTACCGCTGCTTTCCCATTGCTTTTACTCACACCCTTGATGGACCTGTGATTCTTAGTGGCTCCTGGTGACCCGTTGTTGACCTTTTTCTTAGATTCGTGTGGTGTCCCAGCCAATATTTTGAGGGTTTTTAATTTCAGACTATTGGACTCAGGGGAGTAGACTATGTTGGGGTCCCCATGGTGTTCCATGGGTTCCCAAAAGGGCTCTATGGAGGCCATCATGAATCTCTGCACATCCGCCATACCGGAAGCAATGTTGGACAAGATATAGGAAGGCTCCTGAAATTCCCGCTGGTCATCATCCAGGAGGCTGTTGGTGTTGGTGCCCATGCTCATGTCGCTCCAGCCAGGGCTTCTCTCCTTCCCCAAAGCCCAATCTCCAGAAAGTCCCTTCTGACCTGGCATCTTCGTTGAGGCCCCAGGGCCATCACGTTGGATGCACTCGGCCAGTGCCTTCCCTGAGGAGGACACGCTGTTGATTTGACCTCCCCCACGGCCAATGCCAACTTGCATTTTCTCTCCATTGATTGCAGCCATGTATTTCCCTTTCTTTGTTGACTTAGGGACCTGGCGAGAGGTTTTACCAGATGCCTTTTCAATCCCTTTGTTGGTGGCTTTGGGAGATTTTTTCCTGGTGTTTTTCTGAGAAGAGCTTTGGTTCATAACCCCACTCTTGCTGGGTGAACTTTTCTTTCTCGATTTTGGCACTTTGTTGTTCGCATTCATTTGACCGGATGGATCATTAAACGTTGGTAAGCAAGGGGTTTTTTGGAGTAGGCTGACAGAATCTTCATCATTGAACATATGGAACTGAAACTGATGGTTACTTAAAGAAAATCCATCTTCCACTTGGCCTTGCTGTGAAACGGCACTGCAGTCCCACTTGATCTTGTCCATATTGCCCAGTGGTCCTGGGACACCCTCTTGGAACCCCTTTAGTGTTCCTAGTGTCTTGATACTCTCACATCTGGTAATTTGAGGGGAAAGACTGGGGGTGTCAGGTGGGGACACCTCTGAGAGGGAAGAGTGGCGGAATTTGTCAGGAGTGAAGTTGGATATATCCAGGAGGTCAGTGGACTCCTTTAGTGGTGCTATTTCATCAATGCTCTGCTGGATCACCAGCTTGGGGCTGCAATGGGCCAGGAAGTCATCAGTGATATCATCCTCACCATCTTTTTCACAGGACTTCAAGGTTAAGGAGCAATAATTGCTTGAGTTGACAGAGAGTGGTGCCATGGAATCAAAGCTAAAGAGTCGACCATCATCCATATTGACTGGGCCATGCTGGAAAGGAAAGCAGATCTCTCCATGGTTAAAGTGACATAATTGATAAGAGTCATCAGCTGACAGTGGAGTGTCTTGCACAGAGGCATATAGGACCTTGTTGCAACTACTGCCACCACTGTTGAGGCAGACTGGATTGTATGCGGTAGTTGTGAGGTTATTTTCCATGGATACTACTTGGGAGACTCCAAATTCACTGGATTGGGTTGGTGTTGTCTCCCTGGAGACTTCAGCCATGAATTCCTGGGAACCAGAAGTAGGCTTGTTAGGCCACGCACTTCCAAAGTTGCTTGATTCCATTTTGAAGTTTTGAGATGATTGTTGCAGCTCAGACTCAGAGGGTGAGGAAAGCGCACAGTCCTGGGCACTCTGAAGAGGTACAAAAGATTTTTCTGTTCGAGTGACGCTGCCTTCATTTTGCTCTGGAGAGTGGTGAGTGAAGTAGGAAATACCAGTGTTATTTGACAAGTCAGAAGCATCTAACAGTGTTTGCAGATACCCTCCAGGGATAACAGGTATATTGGTGCCAACATTAGCAGATGATAGAGGCATTTCAGAAGAGCACGTAGTTGGTAGGAAAGTGGAATTCTTAGCAATCTTTGTTTCATGAAATTCAGATAGATGGGAAGTGTTTGAGGTCCCAGGAATAGCTTCATTCTTTACATTAGCCTTGGAGGACCGGTCTTCCGAAAGAGGGCTCATTTGAACAACTGGCTTGCTTTCTTGCCCAGCTTTGATTTTCTTAGATTTTAATCTGGCTTCACTTTTGAATTTGATTTTGTTGAGCACTTTCCTCTCTGGCCCCTTAAACTCTGCATCTTGGGCTTTGGCTTTCACTGAGTCAGGGCCTGTGATGTCATTTAAATGTGATCCATTTGCACAGCTGGGGGCAGCCAGAGGTGCTGATTTCAGTATACCCTTCAGGCTTCCATCTTCTTTGTGACTACTGGCTTGCCTCTGATCATTGCAGAATGAAACCTGCTTACTGTTTGCTGAAGTTTCCATGGATGGAATTCTTTGAATCCTGTGCCTGTTGCCAAGTTTAGATTTTCGTTTGCGAGCAGGTGGCAGGAATGACACCTCAAAGCTACCTGCTTCAAAGCTTTGCTTTGGGCATAAATGTGTCTTGTTGGAGTCTGTGCTGCTGTTTATCTGCTTCTTCTTCTTCTTCTGCCAGAAGGCCTTCAAGGGGGCCAACTTGGCATATTTGTTTAGCTGATTCTCACTCAAATTCACTGTTGTCTCACTGGCATCCACCCTACCCAACTTCACCAGCATGTTCTTCTCACCTTTAAAGCGATTGATGATAATATATTTGATAATAACAGGGGGCTCTTTACGGGTTACTTTTCTTCTCTTTTTGGGACACCATTCATCATCGTCTTCCTCTTTGGAACCACCTGGCAGCCATTCCTTCCTCTCATTTACTTTTTCACCCTCTAGTGAGTCAACATCATATAAATAATCTTCACTGTACCTGACTTTTCTCTTGGCTCGCAGCCCATAGTTCTGCTGGGAGGAGGAGCTGCCAGAATTAGTGTCCCGAGCCATATAGCGGCTACAGTCTTTGATCTCCCCCATGGCATCATAAGAGACCTCAAGGAAGGAGCTGTCATCACTGAAATTCCCTGAGGCCTCCAAGGAATTGGCAAGATGGCCCTGCTTTGGATTCTTAAATTGCCCTCCCTCGGTCCCAGTGCATGATTTTTTTAAGGCAGATTTTTCTCCATTTTCCTTTCCATCTTTTTTCTCCACACCTTTGTCTTCCTGTCCTTCTTCTTTGCCTTTCTTCTTGTCCAGGTTTTTATCTTCCTCGCTCCAGATGATGCTCACGTCAGGGACCCTGAATTGGGAAAAATCGCTGCTCTGTTTCAGGGCCCCACTCTTGGACTCTCGCTTGGAGCAGGTGGTAAAGACACTGGGGAAAAAGTTGAATTGGGCATCCTCCTGCATCAGAAGGGTGGTCTTGTCTCGAACATTGTCCTGGAAGGACTCATATCGAATTTTCAGGGAGCAGACGTCACTGCCCAGTGTGGACTCATCATCATCAAACATGTAGTTATCGACATCTTCTTCAGAGAACAGGTTGACAGACAGCTCATTTTTGGAACAGAGGTCAAGCAGTTCAATCTTACTCTCACTAATGAAAGTTTCAAAGTAACCCCAATCCTGATTGGAATTTGCCAGCAAAGCCTCTTCTGTATTGCACTTATCTAAGAGTAATGCCTCATAATAACTCTTCTGAGCTGGATCCTCCAAGTCGATGTCGGGTTTCTCGGCTTCTCGTCTATCTCCTGCCCTTGATTTGTGTAGGGGGAAACCAAGGAGCTGGTCTGAGAGCAGCTGCTCTCCGTATTTCATGTTTTCTCCAGCATTAATACACTGAATCCCTATATCAGAGACTGCACAGGTTTCATAATCCCTATTTAGATCACCGACTTTTAGACTGATGCCTGGCTCAGGATCTACTGCATCCTTGGATTCCATGAAGCAGCCCAAGCAAGTCCGGCTAGGCTGCATGAGGCAGTCCCCGTTCAGAGCGGACATGCCTGCAGGCTCCATTATGGCGAATGGAGCTTTCTCACACTCACTGGGCAGTGACCACGTGTTCAGGCCTTTTGTGATGCCAGATGTGAGGGAGATAGCATTCACAGAAGCACTGTTAGCAGCGTGCTCAGGTGCTTCAATCAGGCCCAAAGGAGAGGGAGGGCCCTGTATACAAGGCTTCTTAGAGGGCAGAGGCAGGAGACCCCGGGGGTACATCACAGTGTCTTTTTGAACCACTGATATAGGCTGGATTGGTGCAGCAGCGTCTAGACCTGTGAATGACTTCATTGCCATATCCTGGTCCTCTGAGTCTAGAGAAAAGGGGGGAAAATGACAGGAATCGAATTAAAGATCTTAGACCAGACTCATTAACTCTCTTTCCTTTGATCGGTTTCTGCTCCTTGATCTTATTATGTGCTAAGCCTCAGCTCCTCTAGCTTGAGAACTGGAAATTACAAAGTTAAAGAACAACCCTGATATTTTACACTGAATGTTCATGCTAGTGAAAAATATTATTTCTTTAGGTTCACCTTTTTCTTTACATACAGACTTTCCTCAGAAATAAGGAAAGAATTGGAGTGACTGCTTGATCAACTGCAAAGTCAAAGCTTTCAGGGTAAGAAAATGCTCTGATGGGACATTCATGGTTCTGGGCTATGAGGCTCAGTCCTATCCTTCAGACATCTGTTCTGGAAGCTCCTACTGAATCTAGATGTCCCAAGCCTCACATCAGAGCATATTTCTAATTCACAAGGAATCTTGAGGAACTTGCCGTATTTTGCTGTGTATAATGCGCACTTTTTTGCCCAGATTTGTGAGGGGAAAATAAAGATGCACATTATACATGGGAAGTACTAATGTGTATCTATCTAAATGTTTTTAATTCTTTTATTTATGCTTATGAGTTAAAAGTAAAACTCTAGAAATCAATGATTTCCGTATGCAGAATAATACCCCGAAATACGATCATTGGTTTTGTTGAATTTACAATGAACTTGCAATGAAGAAGAGTTCTTGGCTTTCTATGATGCGTAAATATCAAAAATTTGTTATTTACCGGTACATAAAATTTCTTGTACATTGTATCTGTTATTGTGTTTTGTAATTATTTATTACATAAAACTTCTTATACCACAATATGTTAAAAAATAAATGCTGAAATTCTTTTATAATACAAAAACCAAGCACCTAAATACAAACAAATAAAAATTTGAATTAAAAAATTAAAATGAAAGATTGTTTTCCCTGAAAGTTTGGGCCAAAAATGTGGGTGCACAGTATACAGAGCAAAATACAGTAAGCATTTATATGACAGTGATGATTTGGGAGAGCTCAGGGCTTGGATTAGGTATGTCTTAGAGACACTTCTAGCTCACTTAGCGATTTGGTTGAATAAAGTTTAGGATTAACATCAATCTCAGAGGCATTTTAGACTTAAGCTACCCAAACTTTGTGGATACTAAAACTCTATAATAATAACAAAGGACTACTGGGGGAGATATTATATACTATAATGGAATGCACTTACCATTTTCTTTGATCCCATTAATCAGAGTGTTTTCTCCATTGGCTGAGGCAACAACAGCCTTATCTTGTTGGTTATCCATGAATGTAACCTCTTATTGTTTCATTCCAAGTCCAAATGCTGTCCAACCTGCACATTGGAAATATATAATATCAGTCAGTAAACTTGCTTTTTCTCTGTTTTAAGGTTATTTCATCTAGAGAGATCCTAAAAGGCTCACTGGAATTCACCTGTTTGCAGACTGGCTTTATTACTGCTATTGTTTTTGTTTCATATTTTACACCTACCATAGAAGTCACTTTGGAAACTCACACTTCATTGTCACATCCTAGATCCTTCTATCCCCTCTAGGCTACCATACTATTCAAAAGCAGATGAGCAGGCTGAGAATGGGGCTGAAATCTGAGGAAGCAGGCAAGCTTACACCTTCTTCCTGATAGTAACACATTTAACTTAACCAGTTAGGAAGGATGCAAAGCGGAGTGCAGAGTAACCTGGGCTTAAGGGGACTGTTTTTCTTGGAATTGGCTTTATTTCTGTTTGCCTCATTTCTACTTCAGATGATCTGATGCTCTTTGAAAACAAGCCAATTCATATAGACACACACATGCTAATGGTGAAAGAGGTAGAGAATTCGTTCCTTGCTTTCTCGACTTTGGTGATCTTAACTGTGGTGTTAACAAGTATTCTTCCAAGCCCAAAGCAGGAGTTTAAAATGTGACTACAAAGAATGTCTGGAATTTATGAAAAAGTCCAAGATCACCTGGCATTTTTAGGGCATAGAACACATACCTACAGCCCCTCATCTCCTGCTCACCCACCTGGATGGTAGGTTTATGCAAAATGATAGGAGACCTTTTAGAAATCTTCAGCCCTTCTTTCCGTGTGAATACAACAAGTAAGTATCTCTTTCTCTTTTCCCTGGCACAGGTGGTTTATTGGCTATGCTCAAGTCAGGTCTTGTATAAAATGAGAAGAAATTTTTGTAATTGTGTGATATATAAATGTTAGGGGAAACCCAGGCTCATCTAACATGTTTTAAACTGGATGATTACCTAATACAGACTTCTTATTTTACAGACAAGGAAACATGCCTAGATAGGTAAAATATCATATAGATTGAATCATGTGAAACTGTGTCTGCTTCCTGCTTCTTGTTTCCTCAATGCTGGACCCACCGTTTATACTATATGCATGTGTTTGGATAAGGGAGCACACAATTGAGATTCTTATAAGAGCTGATTGGCCGTCAGTAGTCAAAGTTCCCATCCCTTGGCAAGGAGGGCTCATCTGTATGGAACTGAATGAGCCCATCAGATGGCTGAGCCTGTGCCTCAGACACGACCTTATAGGTCAGATGGAGTCATACCGCCATCATGGATTACTCTGTGCACATTTCTTTTTCAGGAACTCAATATAACTTCAGGTATCATTTCACCCCCTTTTTAACCCCTCCACTAATTCCATCTTGGCACGACTTGATAAGGAGCAAATTATGTGTAGATTTCAATAATTTAGTGTCTTCTTGTCCCTTATGCTTAAGGCTAACAACAACAAAGTCCATTTTTATCACCAGGAAGACCAAGGCACGGAGAAGCAAAAAATAAAATAAGGTCACAAAATAACATATTGGCAGGTCTGTGAAAGGAACCTAAGTCTCCTGTCCAAGAGACAAGCTGTTTTTTTCTTAAAACACAAAATGCTTTTTCTATAATTCTTACCATTTCCAACCCCTGGCCCCCCAAAAAGCTATAGAAATGTAAATCTCCACATGTTACAGAGCTATACTCCCACCCCCTTTCAGGCAATGAAATAAAGAACAGCTGCCTCAGATAAGTATTGATTATTAGTAAAAATTAATGTACCATAAAATATATATAGGAGCAATACAATTAAGTATCAAGACTTATCCAATCTTGTCAGACAGAACAAGGACATAAATGTCCTCTAATAGAAAAATCTGACCAAGCACCCAGGATTTACAGCTCGGAAGTAAAGGGACTCTTATGAGGTTGAGAATAGAAGAAATACACTTTGGCAAGAAAAGAGGTGGAGGGTGTGTGGGAGCTTGGGTTGGGGAAGGGAGAGAAAGGGGGTGAAGACACCCATTAGGTGGTCGGCTGCATACAGCTACAGGAATTCTCTTAGTTTGAACTTGTAATCACCTTGTGAGGTTGGCTGTACTAGGTTCCCTTTTTCCCAAAAGGGAAACCTGAGTATCATAGATATTAACTTAATGTTGATCAATTATTTGGAGCTTTGTTCTACAGATTTAGAAGGCCAAACCACAAGCAGACAACCCTTTTAGTCCTTTCCTACGAATTTTCAAATCTCACCTCTGAACAAGACAACCTAAAAGTATATATTTTCCCACGTTTGTATTTATTTATACCTTGGCTGCTTATAAAAATGATTTGGGAGAGAGATTATAATTTTCGATAGCTACAAACAGCTCTGTGGTTGCTTTAGCTTTTCCCCAGTGATCAGCATTTTGGGACAAACTTTGTGGGGTTTAAAAAATCTATTTTGAGCTAAAATTGATTAGCATTTTTTGAACAACGTACAACAAATTGTTTGCTGATTGTAATGGCAATGAAGTAACATTAGCAAGGAAACAGGTATTTGGAAGCCAGAAAAGCACCCCCTCATACCTGTCTTTCCCCTGGGCTGGGTCTCAGGATGCTGTCCCAGGAAGCTGCTATGCTCTTCCCCAAAGACCTTTGAGCCTCAGGTCTCAGAGTCTAGATGACCCACATCAACCTTTCTGTTGGGAGCTGCCCTTGGCCTTTTGCAACTGGAAAAAAAAAGCAAGGCATCAAAGTAAAATTATGTTTCTGTCTATGAGCCTTTGGGGTTTGAATAGTGCTGATCCCTGGGATACCAGTTTAAATCAATTCAGCAATTGAGTAGACACCACTCATGGTCATGGTGGTGGAAAAGACAGGTGAGTGGGACTAGATCCATGTTCTCACGGTGCTCAGAGTCACTGGGGAAAACAAACCATAGACAAATTCTAATAAATGTATAGTAAATAAATGTGTAATACAGTAAAAGAGAGGCAAAGTTTCTATGGGAGTTCCAAATGAAGAGAAATCATTGCACTTTTTGAAGTGGAATAATTCTTCCCTGAGCACAAGGCCCTAAATAATTGATCATCAAGTTACTATCTATGATGCCCAGTTTTCCCTTTTGAAAAAACAAAGGGAACCTAGTACAGGCAGCCTCACAAGGTCAGGGAAGGTTTCACTAGTAGCAGCAACATTTGTGATGGACCTTGAAGGATGGTCGTTCAGGAGGTGGGGTTGGGGAGGCACTGAGGAGAGAAAGGCATCCAGGCTAAAGGAACTTCATGAACAAGTTACAGAGCCCCAGGCCTGACAACTTGCCTTAAACATTTCTGTTTTGCCTTGTATTCCCCTTTCTAGCCTCCGTTTCAGCTCCTTCTCCCATGTAGACAGAAGAGAGAGGTCAAGGGCTTAACAGATGGTTGGATTCCAGGCCAGATTAGCCTCAGCAATATGAGTGCCAGGATTTTCATGAGACTAAAGCAAAGTGAGTAATAAACTCAACTGTCAGGTCCAACCTGGATAACGAAGTTGACAAGGATCTTAGCTGTCATACTGGAAAGGAGACAACACGCCAGCAAGCCGTTATAGATGGGAGATCTACGGGTTTGGTTGGGGACTGACATGGAGCAAGCAGATGGGAGTGCTGTAGCAAACAGGTCCACAGAAGCTTTCCAGGCCAGGCTAGCCAAGCTCTGTCTCATCTGATTCTTCCCAGTTTAAGTCCAGTCATCTGACGGATGACAGAATCAGTAATAGTAAGAGAGCACATTCTTATCCATAATCCTGCTTGGCTCATTCCATTTGCTAATACCTACCAGGATTTGAAGATAGTAAGTTAGAAATATGGAGGTATGATGCTTTTAAATACACGTTGTCAAGGTGCTCAGAGTCTGTTATACAGAAACTAAAGAATTCTATATATCTCAAAAGTACTGTATGAATCTACTTAATTTGTCATGATAAAGATTCCCAAACTTGGGCCAGCCGAGTGGCGCGTTGTGTATCTAAGGATCAACTAGCTTTGAGCAATCTATAATTCATTTAATTCATTTTGAGTCATATAATTCTTTTTTCATTAAAAATCAAAATTATATGTACAAGGAATAATTCACATATATGAAGAGTTCTGAGTGAAGTTTCATGTAATAATGAGATGAACATAAAATGCACACATTGCGGGAACTCTCTACGCTCTTCCTTCTCATGTCCCTTCCTGTATTCCTCTGATTATTGTACATTTGTACCCCAATCCTGTCAGAAGTAGCTGCTGCTATGTCAGGGTTCTGTATGTTCCACCTGCCTTCATTTTTGGCAACTACCAGACTAAGGCAGTGTGTGTGTGTGTGTGTGTGTGTGTGTGTGTGTACTATCAGGCTCCTGAGCAGCAGCTATAATGGCTGCACTTTTGTCCTGGCTCAGTGGCTCAAAATTTGGGTCTCCCTTCGTCTTGATCTTTTTGGTCTCAGGAACAGAGGACTGATGTCACCATATTCCTCAATTCATCAGTGATCACAGCAAAGCTTCTTTCTTGCCATTATTCATTTATTCCCATTTATTCTGACATTTTTCATAGGTAACCATTCTAATGTGGTAAATGTGCATCTTCGTTTCTATGTGTTTTTAAAAATGTGTATTGTTATATGTATATATATTTTAACACTATGTAAATGATGTCCCGCTATAGATATAATTCTCTTAATTTTTACTATGAACCATGTTTTAAAGACCCATTCATAGTGCTATGAATCTGTTCTGTTTATCCGCTGCATAAGGCTATGGTATGCACACACCCAGGATGCCTGGCCTAGCACTTTACATCCTGAGTTTGAACCTAATTCAACTGCTCTGGAAGGCAAAAACAATGGAAGATGACCTTTGAGGCACTTCATATGGCAGACACTGTTAGGTACATACCTTCAACTTCCCTTCCCATGAAATATCATTTAAGAAATTATTCATCTACAGAAATACAAAGAAGGAATTTAACAAGGGATATAGACAAATTTAGAGGAAAATGTCCAGAACGAGGGGACACAAGTTAAACTCAGGGGGGAAAATTCAAGAAATATGTTTTCTGTCTTCAAATACCTGAAGAGCTATCACAAAAAAGGTGAAACATATGGACCAACAGAGATATCCAAAGATGAAATTGATGCCTGGGGCAAAGGGGAAAAACACTTCCCTGTCACCAGCAGAATTCAAGCAGAGGCTGGGCAGCAGTTCAACAACAGGAAGAGAAGCTGGACTAGATCACTCTAACTCTAATACTTTCTAATTATATGTGACAGGAAAAAAGTCAGTAGTACCAATTGGAGATGAACTCAAGGAGCTTTTAAAAAGGTTTAAAAGGTAACCCAGCAAAGCTAATAAAACTGGGTCCTACTCAAGCTACCCTGCCACATGTTTGAGATAGACAGTAACAGAAGACATTCCCACACTCTGACACCAAGTACCACCTGGGATATGGGCCATGCTTTCATAAAGGACAGAGAGACAGCTCAAGAACAAGTGGCTTTGGGCATGGAGGAACACTGCAGTTCAAACCGAATCTTAACAACCAATCTGCCATGTTTCCCCCGTTTGAAAGCCTGATGACATGACACTCCACTTGGCCGTACTCCTCAATCCACTTCCAGCCCAGGCTCAATGACGATCAAGGTTGGCAGAAGGCAGACAACATGCCAATTAAGTGCAAACATACCCTGAAAATTAAAATGAAAATCAAATGCCAACGCTGTGAAAACAAACTAGCAGCTTCCTCGGAAACGATGAAGAAATAAAGGCAGAGAGAAAACAAGAAAAAAACCTGTTCTTAGCCTTCAGTTCAAGGCAGGTGGTACCTGCTAATGCTCAAAAAGTACTATCTTCCTTTGGAGATAAGTAAAACTAGGGGTGGGGAAAAATAAATTAATCAGTATTGAATTAAGTCAGTACGCTGGCTTCTAGTCCCAGCTCTGCCACTTAATAGCTATGTGATGCTGGGAACATCATTTAAACTGTCTGCGCTCCACTTTCCTCATCTGTCAAACAAAAGTAATAGTTATCTGATAGGGTTACTGTGAGACTTAACTGATATATCGACATATCTACATGAAGTAGTACAGCACCTGGCTCGTAGTGGGTAGTTCCCATCTTCTTCTCCCTCCTCAGCTCAGGGTACCATTTTAAAAATTCCTGACAGGATACTCTTAAATTGGGAGGCGGAATCCCCAGGACCCTTGTGTTGTTCAAGGGAGGGGGCACAGAAAGCAGCATTCAAAGCAATTCAGCAGGATGGTAGAGGAGAACTACCTGAATGGGGCAGTCTGCTCCTTCCTTCTTCTTTCCTGTTGATCTCTATATTTTGAGGTGCCAAAAGCGAAGGTCACGGTAAAGTTCCTACAATCTATTTGATGCCTGCAAAGTACTACCGAGTGGAGGATGGGCGGATGGGTAGCTGAACAACATGACAGGACATGGTTTAAGGTAAATGGAAAAATCTTGTCTTCTGCCATATAGCCGAGCTTCCCCATGGCTGCAACTGGATGGCTTTACATGGCCCTAGTATAATCCTATTTTATCCCCCCACTTTTTAGTCCCTCCCCACTAGGGCTATCATGGTGACCATATCTTGCCTTTTTCCCACATCCAGACAATCGTAGAAACCCAAAATCCATTTGGGGTTTTAAGTAGAAAGGGAGAAGAGAGGGGAGAGGAACCAGTGGTTTCTGCCCCCAGAAAGTTGATGGCAAAAGCCTCTCCTATCTTTCCCCTCCTGCTCCTAGGAGTGAGGGGTTCTGGGCTCTAGTCATGGTTCCACCATATTTGTTAATATGTGAGCCTATAAAATTAAGATGAACATTCCTAACATTTCTACTTAACAGAGATGTTGGGGGCTCAAATGAGAGAAACAATGGATATAAGGGTGCTTAGTAGGTCATCAGATACCTTGAATGAAATCAGATCCTTCGTGACTAGAGAAGTTACTTTTTAAAAAATATTCTCAGGATTATCCATTCTGTTGTCACATATGGTACATAAGTACTTTGTCACGTATGGCATATAAGTACGTTGTCATGCCAACCTAAAACATTCTTAGTGAAGAAATAAGACAATAGCTCTCCTGAAAATATGCTCCTTAGCTTTTGGATACTTTGGGTACTTTTCTTGAATTAGTTAACAATAAGATGAATGTGATGCAGTTGCTGACTACTGCCTCATCTGGCTACCACTTTACCACTAAAGTTGAAAGGAAGCAGCCTCATTTAAAGACCAAGATACAAGTAAGAGGGCAGGAATAGTGAGCTTATGAGTCACAGGAAAGAGAAGTACAGCAACATGCCTTTCCCCGTGCCAGATGGGACTGGGTTACATTATACACATTAGCAGCTACTTAAACAGCTAGCTAGCTGGAGAAGTTTTGCTGCGTTCAGATGACTACAAGTAAGGCCCAACACTAAGCTGACGTTTCAGTCCATGATGTCTAACAAGGCTATTAACGTTTATCAATCCTTACTGTGTACTACAAGCTTTATATTGATTTGCATTTAATCTTTACAAAAGTCCTGTTAAGTATGCAGAATTTAGCATCAAGAGCCATATGTGCGCATGCACATGTGTGTGTGTGCATGTGTGTGTGTATGTAAAAGTGAACAGTGCTTTCCTGAGTAACGAAGACCTAATTGCTAATGCAGTATTTTTCTCTTATCTTCATGTAACTTCCCATTAGCTTACAGTCTTTGGTACTTTGTTAATTTCTTTTCAGAGACAATACAGCCTTTCATTTGAATGCAGTGCCAGTAACACGAATGCAGTGTCCTCCATCTCTGAGAACGCCTAGAGAAGAGGGATTCTGGTACATGGGAACAGGTTGGGTGCAGAAACCACTCACTGATTCAACTCTGGGAAGCCACTACATTTTAAACTTATGAGCTAACCATTTAACGTCAAACATTTCTTTCTGACTGACAGACACATTTCTTCCCTAAAAGCACCTATGATGCCAGAGTTCTGACTGATGAAATAAGACATAAGCTAACATTCTGAGCCCCCTTGCTCCTAACACACTATTCTCTTATCAGTCTCCTGACTCCTCATGGCTTTACTGCATCGAATCCTCAGCAGCCTCTCCCTACCTTCTTCCCCTCTGCTTCTCTAAACCCCACTTCACAACACACATTTTATATAGTTTATATTTGGAAATGGTTGACGGAATGTAGATTCAGTTTTCATCTAAGTTTGTTACATTTTACTAATTACCTTTAATGTACTTCCTGCACCAGAGCCAGTCTCTTTTAATTATTCCTGGACATTCTTTAGGGAATTTCACCAAGATACCAAAGGAAAATGAAATCTAACTACATTCAAGTGATATAATTGCTATTGGCCTTTGTACCAAACAAAGCTATGAAGTTGGAGGAACAAGACCTGAACCCAGAGCACAGGTAAGTGGGGCACAGAATGGAGGTTACAGTGGTGGCCCTGGTGAAGCAACTAAACATCAGCCGACACAAATAGGAACCACAATCCTCACCTTCAAGACACCTAAATGTGTGAGAAACACATGTAAAGCCTGGGCAACTGTTAGTTCAAAGAAAACTAAGTCCAAAATGCAGTCTTCAGACCTATCCTCCTATTATTCTACACTGGCTCCCACTGTTCTGAACTTTGGGGGAGCTCCACTTCTCCCAAGAAACAGAAGGAGAGCATAGTAGTTGGAAAAGAACATTGGGAGAGGTTGCTAGGATTGCCTGTAGAGACAACCAAACTAGGAGGTTGGTGGTATGTACAGATGAGAGCAGGAGTTTTGCATTTTTGTCCAAATGTGCAATTGGTATTGAATGACAATGTGTAAGAGGTCTACTTGGGAGAGGGAGTCAGAGGTGGAGCAGAGGGACAGAGAACAAGAGACGACCCTCAGGTTGAATGACAGAGTCCCCCAGAGGCTAAATCCAGAGGTTACAAAGGTTGAGGGGACAGTGGCTTAAGGACGCATGCTTTATTTTATTAGTGTGTTTGCTATTAGTTTCAGGTGAGCTTCATTTACTTTAAACTGCTAATTTAGAGTGCCAGACAGGGGCTTCTAGGAGCTGGCAGAATCTGCTAGGCAAGGCAAAATCTCATTAGCATGACAAAGAGTTTAGAAACTTCCAAAGTTGTAAGAGGGTCCACTTTGGCCTTAGGTTTGGAAATTTGGCAACTAACAGTTTATGCTACTGAGCAGAAGGAGGGAGATAAACAGTCTGTGGTGGTCAGGTGGTGGAGAATTGAAAATAGGAGAAATTAGAAAATTTGACTTCAAGTTCTAGATCTGCCAGTAACTACATTAAACGACTTTGGCAAAAAAAAGAAAAGAAAAGAAAATATCAACTTGGCTTTGGAGCATGAACAAAAATATTACTAAGATGAAACAATGTATAGGAAAGTCTTAGAAAAGTATAAAATGCCATAAAATGCAAAGGTTGCTATTTTAACTGGGTAGAGAGGGTAGGGAAAGGTGTTCTAAGAATTGATAAGAAGGTGGGGCCAGGGGTGCCGGATGCTTTACTTCAGGAGGGGCAGTAGGCTCCCTTGATGACGTCCACCTTGTCTTTGTCTGTTTCTGCCTGCACACAAGAGCCCCCGTTATACTGTATGTGAAAACTTTCCAGGGCCACCAGGAACAGGGTGCTCAGGAAGAGCTTCAGATGATGCTCAGAAAGTTAGGTGGGAGAGGGTCGACTGGAGGAGAAGCACTGACATGACTCACATTCCTCTCAGGCAGACGAGCGGGGTTTCAGCTCACACAGAGTAAGAGCAACCGCCTCAGGTGCCACTCCTGGGTGCTTGGGGCGGGGCGGGACTACAGCAGCCACACAGGCATAAAGCACAGGAAGAGCCTGAAATACTCTTAACATGCACCCCACTACCGACACATCAGGTTACAACACACTTTCTTGTCAGGAGCTCCCACAATAGGACAGAATGTTTCTAGTGACAAATTGTTGTCTGTCACACAGAAACATAAAATCCTCACTGGGATTTTTTACAGCCTCACATTCACTGCTCGGAGGGGTTGCCAGTCACACCCTAGAGCAGCTCTCTAGCCCCCATTAATCATTTGTAATCATATTAATCCCTCACATTTAATGTACTACGTAGCCTATGTGCATAGCACATGATCTTTATGTATATATTTATTTACATTTAATAAAAATTTAACACATTTCACGTGCTGCTCTATCATATCTATCATATATGATAGAGCAGCACGTGAAATGCACAATAATTTAATACTTACCTGGGAAGAAAACAGTTAATCCAACAGGCCTGAGTTGCTCAAATCCTGTACATTCTCTGAAGGGCTTGCTTGTATGGCTCCTGGGAAGTCAGGCCTTAGAATGTTCCCTATGCTACTTCTGACAAGGGCGCTGTGTATGCTGCAACCCTCGAACCACATTGTACCAGGCTGTCAAGACAGTTTGCGTAAAAAATGTGATTTATGGTGAACACCTGCTTTCCTTCTGGGGGTCTGGAGTTTCGGTGACTGCAATCAGTCACTGCAGTTGTCCCAATAAAAAGCGTGCACTTTTAGGCTCAAGTTTGCTTGTTTTTGCAGTTCATTGCTGGGGGATTAAGTGCTTCCTGTGTGACTCCATTGGGAGAGGACTCTTGGAAGCTTGCACCTGGTATCCTCCAGCCTCTGCCTCATGCACCTTTTTCCTTCATTGATCCTGCTTTCTATCTGTTTGTTGTACTAAACTGAAGCCTGATTATAATGATTTCGGAGGCCTCCGACTCCTTGTAACATGTCAACAAATGAGGGGATGGGTTTGGAGACCACCAATCCAGTCTTCTTATACAATGTTCTGAGGATTATTACCTCCACTTACATACTAGTATAAGGAAACTTAGTTTCAGAGAACAAATGACTCCCCTAAGAGTAGAGTTAATGCTTGAGCTGGAACTGCAACACAATTCTTCTAAGTCCCATGCTTTTTTTAACACGCTAAACTACTCCTTCTATACCAGTGGTTCTCAACCTTCCTAATGCCGCGGCCCCTTAATAGAGTTCCTCATGATGTGGTGACCCCCAACCATAAAATTATTTTCGTTGCTCCTCTATAACTGTAATTTTGCTACTGTTATGAATTGTAATGTAAATATCTTTTTGTTTTCCGATGGTCTTAGGCGACTCCTGTGAAAGGGTCGTTCGACCCCCACAAGTTGAGAACCGCTGTTCTATACATTTGATTAAGGTTGGATGGGTAGATAAAATGGCATCAGAGGTCTCCTTCAGCTCTCTGACAGTCTGTATCTCTCTGTTCTTTCCCCCAGGCATTCCTCCTAAGACCTTGACAGAGAAAACTGTACATATGGAAAGATCCTGGTTGGGTTTGTTCAGTGTTATCATTAGGGTACGAATGGAAGGTTTTAGCCAAATAACTCTGTCTGGCTCTAAACTCCCAAAGCATAATAGATAAAACTTATAAAATGATTCCCCTTTTATGAAATTTAATATTTACAAAGTATTGTATATGTTTGAAAGAGAACACTCCTTTTTTTTTTTAGAACGTCTTAAATTTTTAATCCTTTTATAGGTTACCTAGACCACTTTTGATTAAGAAAACCGTAGAAAGTTAGTAACTGCCACAAGCAAACGCCAGGCGGTGGCACGTGTCAATTTTCCACAGAGTCCTGCTTTGCGGGGTGTCTGCACTGCTCTGGGTCTCTGCTCACAGTCGATGGAATCAATCGTGGCAGATTTTAGTCCACAGATCGCTTTTCCCCATATTTCTTTGTAAATTCTTCAGCATTCTTACAGAATTTTTTACGGTCCTTAAGAGTATTCTTCCGCTAGGTCAGCCCGAAGGGGGTGTTCGGGCTGGGGGTCGTTCACCAGTGCTATGAGGGACTGGATTACTTGGTCGGTTTTGGTTGCTGGCTTCCAGTTTGCAGCACTAATTACTGGCAGACAGACCTGTCCCTTTTCATCAATGTTGGGGTTTTAAATGCGATCTTCGGTGGTTTGAATGGGTACTCTACTGGAAAGTTGATTTCAATTCTGAAGGCCCCTTTATCATAGGGGGAGTTATCAGGAACAATAAGCCCTCGTCAAGCTCCTTCATCAGCCTCCTGCTGGCTGCCATCTTGGATCTGGTGCTGCTGCTTTCCCAGTGTGCATCGGGCCGGCTGGGCGGCTGAGCCCCTCGAGAACACTCGTTAAAGCAAATGAATGAATGATGCTGTAGCCTTGCTTTTCCCCCCCAACATTAAAATATCACTGGGTTAGTTTCAAGGCCCTGGGCAAAATTTTCCAGTGAGCAGGACAAGTAGGCAGATACCCACCTGTGTAACAATCAATCTTATCCTTGGCAATGGCTTCATAAAGGATCTTTCTACTGTGAGTCTGGCATCAACAACTCCAGTTTCACTACAATTGTGTGGGGGTTTTCACAGATTAATCACTCAGAAGAGAAGCTTGTTTGACTATGCAAAGAATGTTGGGTTGATTGTACAGTGTGGGGGGATAGAATTTGGCTTGTCCAGAGATAGAAAAAACCTCTAAGAAAGTGGTAAGGGACAACTAAACACACTCACTTGGTTGTTTCATCATACCTAGGAGGCGATATTTGGGGAGGGAGATTCAGCTCAATTACTAAGGATATTTTCCAGCACAGACTGACAATAGGTAGACCATTTGCTCTTATTCAAAAGTGCCAGTTTTGAGGAACTATTTCAATGCCATGCCCAGCACCTGCCCACATACACAACCTATACACCTAGCCAGATAAGCACACAACGTCCCTAAACTAAGGACACTCTTTAACTTTGCCTTCATTTACAAACAACAAAAAAGCACATATTTACTAAATAGTTGTGACAAGAGGAGGGGGGAAATACAGAATTTAGAGGCAAAACAAAAGTAGGTAACTGAAAACAAGGTTGTCCATAACACACACACACACACACACACACACACATCTTTCCAGTGCTCTTCACCGCACCGGCTATTTCCGGTTAAGCTATGCCCCTCTTACTGGACGGAGGAAGATAAAAGATTGGAGCTATGTTGACAGTGCTTTGACAACTATTGGTTTCTGTGCTGCTGTGAAGAGAAAACGTACATTCCTCCTCTTAGATTCCAAGTCTTTCTTTGAGCTGTGAGCTGAAGAAACTACAGATAATTGCTAGGCTAAAGGTGAAGCCACCTCTAAAGCTGCGGAATGCTGGGCCCTGGTACATACCAAAGGTAGGGGTTAATCTAGGCCCAGAATCAGTAAAGAATCCCAACTGGAACCCAAAATAATAATATCTACTGAATGCACCAGTGTTCACTTGGTAAATTTAAATAATGTGGGTTTTGTGAGGGCGAAAAATTACCCTATAAAATCAGCTTAATCTGGAATCAAGCTGATGTATTTTCTACAAGTGCTGGAACAACAATAAAAGTTAGCCACCCACCAAGTTTTGAGAAAAATACTGGGTCAATTTAAAAACTAAATATCTAGGGGGACGCCTGCTCTGAGCAGCAGGGCCCCGGTTTGGATCCCACATGAGGGCCAGCGACACTGCCCTCTACAGCTAAGATGGTGAACAACAGCTCAACCTGGAGCTGGGCTGCCAAGAGCGGCTGTGAGCGGCCGTCCAGAGGCTGGTGACCGATCTGTCTCACCTGGGAAGAGCGCAATGATAATACCAACATGGGCCAGTGAAGCGACGCCCTCCACAACTAGACTGAAGAACAAAAGGACAGCAACTTGTCTGTTCCCCTTCCCCGATTCCCCAATAAAATCTTTCAAAAAATAAATAAAAACTAAATATCTATTTTTCCTCATGGGAAAACAGATTGTATCTGCAAGACTGATTTTTTTTTGTTTAAAAAAAGCCAGCTCATGCCAGCTGTCGGCTGCTCACGCTGGCTAACAGCCGCTCATGGTAGCTCAAGGCAGCTCACTGCAGCAGAGGCTGCAGCCTACGCCATCGCCGGCGACTCACAGCAGCCCAGCTCCAGGTCGAGCTGTTGTTCACCATCTTAGCTGTAGAGGGCGCAGCGTCACTGGCCCATGTGGGATCCGAACCGGTAGCCCTGTTGCTCAGAGCTCGCACTCCCAAACCAACTCTTAACCAACGAGCCACTCGGCTGGCCCAAGACTGATTTTTTAATGTATGATACTACCTAACGTGTAGCATTTTATATTCTGTCTGATTTAATCATTAATAATTAATAATTCACATTTGTGTGATGCTAAATTTATAAAGTTCTTTTGTATATTTCATATTATTTACCTTATGTTGATTTCTGCCAACAAACCTGTGAATGTGAATGGGGAGGTATTACTATCCCTATTTTACAGACGATGAATAGTAGGCCAAAAGAGGTTAAGCATTAGAACTCAGGCATCAAGGACCCAAGCTTCTACTTTGCAATGAGGTCAGCAAGGGACACAAACATGTCATGATGTGGCATACCCCATTCCAGGTCAAAACTTGTTATCTAACCCAAAGTTTATCATTACACAAGTTTATCTGTTGGAATGCTTGCCAACATGAAAACTAATGCTAACTTCCTGAATCAGCAGGAAGGCACACGCTAGGAGCCACAAATCTTGTATTCTATTTCTTGGTTGTGGCTCAAATATCCCTTTCCCAAGAAAAGGGGAGAGGGGAGGGTGATAAATTTTTAGCAGTCTCCCAGAATCTTCCAAAGATTTACAACTCCCAGGGTGCCAGCAAGTATCGTGCCATCTAGTGGTCATTTTCAGAAATTTCATCTTCCTGGTACCCTTGGGAGGAGAAATCCTGTGGATGTTCCATTTTTCATCCATATGGAATATGGTATGAAAGTGATCTCTATTCCAATTGAACTCAGCAGCAGATACCCCACTGCACCATACACACATCTTCAGGCCAAAATTCTGGGAAAGGGATTCAGTTGACAGTTAGTAGTTTAAACATAGATGTGCTATACAATCCAGCTAGTACACTCCTAGAATATATATATATATATATATATATATATATATATATATATATATACCCAAGTGAATTGAAAACTTACATTCACACAAAAACCTGCATGTAGATGTTGATAGCAATTTCATTCATAACTTCCAAAAGCTATAAACAATCAATATGTCCTTCTGCAGGAGAAGAGACAAACATCTTTGCAATGGAATATTATTCAGTGATGAAAAGGAACTTTGGAAGACCTACTGAATCACACAACACCATGGATGACGCATGAGTACATTTTGATAAGAGACATAAGCCATACACAAAAGACTACATATTTTATGATTCTATTTATAAGACACCCCAAAAGAAGTAAAACCATAGGGATAAAGTATGCATCAGTAATTTCCAGGCATTGGGGGAAAAGGGGATGGTTAATAACAAAGGGGATACACAGAAGAATTTTGAGAGTAATAAAACTCTTCTGTATGGTACCAGAGTGGTGAGTACATGATGCTATACGTTTGTCAAAACCTATACAGCTATAATTCACAGAGAATGAGCATTAATGTATCCAAATGAAAATATCAACCAGGGTGTTGAGGGATCCAGGATGGAATGCAGACTGTAACAAACGAATGTAACTGGATTACACAACTGCACTGAGTGTGAGTACAACATTGAGTTAACTTTGGAAAATCTTGTTTTACCTGGAAATTATAAGGATAAAGACAAAAGAACAATATATAAACATTGTACTCTAGTTGATAAATTTGTTTCTTATGGAGTATAGTGAATAATTCTGAAACTAATTTACATGTATACTGGTATTGAACAAATAAATAAATGGATGATGGATAGTGAAAGCCAGGTTGCTCACTGTTAGAGAGGGAAGTTACAGATAAACAAGAAAGAGAGGCTAGAATGAACCCTGTAGTACTGGATTAGAGTTGGAGACATAAGTATGAACTCATGTTTAGCTTAATATATATACAAATGAATAGAGGATACAGAAACAATTATACATATGAATGTATACATGGGTTAGTGTACAAACATATATTTCCTAATTCTGTCCACTAAGAAAGCCTAGAAGCAACGACAGCTCAGTAACAATGACTACTTCCAGATTTTGGATTCTAAATGTAATTGTGCAATAGAAGGAACCAGGGTTCCCTGGAGAAATGGCTGATTCTAGGAGGACTAGGGAAGAGGAAATATCAGATGAGTCTAGAGTATCTTGTACTACCAGAAAATAAGGAATTACTAAAAAATTATAAGGAAGGGGGCATTTCAAAGGGACACAGGTGCCAACCTGAAAGAATTCCCAATGGACAAAGCTGGAAGAATTTGAGCAACAAAATAAATGAGGTAGTATCAGATTAAAACTTAAAGTACAAAATAAATACAGTCATGCACTGCTTAACAACAGGGATGCATTCTCAGAAATGCACTGGTAGGCAGTTTAGTTGTTGTGTGAACATCACAGAATGACTTACACACACCTAGATGGTACAGCCCAGTATACACCTAGGCTCTATGGTATAGCCTACTGCTCCTAGGCTGCAAGCCTGTACAGTATGTCATGTTACTGTACTGAATACTGTAGGGAAATGTAACACAATAATAAGTATTTGTGTATCTAGACATATCTAAATGTAGAAAAGGTACAGTAAAAGTACAGTATAAAAGATAAAAGCAGTACACCCGTACAGGGCACTTACCATGAGTGGAGCTTGCAGGACTGGAAGTTGCCCTGGGTGAGTCAGTGAGTGAGTGGTGAGAGGATGTGAAGGCCAAGGACATGACTGTCCACCACTGTAGACTGTATAAACACTGGACACTTAGGCTACACTCAATTTATAAAATAACATGAGATTAAATCAAGCCCAAGAGAAAATTATGCCATCGAGAGACATGGTAAACGAAATGTTTGAGGCTGCTGCCAGTGGAACACAACATACTGTTTTACAGCACATTTTTTTAAGTAGAAAGAGTACACTCTAAAATAATGATAAAAAGTATAGTAAATACAGAAACCAGTAACATAATTATTACCAAGTATTATGTGCTGTACATATTGTATGTACTATACTCTAACAGGGCAGTGCAGTAGGTTTGTTTATACCAGCATCACCATAAACACGTGAGGAATATATTGCACTATGACATCACTAGGCAATAGGAATTTTTCAGCTCCGTTATAATCTCATGGGACCACTGTCATGTATTCGGTCCATCGCTGACCAGAATGTTGTTGATGCAGCACCTGACTGTATATGTGAGTCCGTGCACATATAAATGAACGATTGACTAAATAAATGGTGGAGAAGAGACATCCTCCTTACAAATGATTCCAAATAACATATGGTGGATCTTCCCCTTTCCAGGAGGGCAAGTAAGTGACTTACTTCCAAAGACTAGAGAATGTAAAGGCAAAAAATAGTAACTTTACAGTCGACAAACATGGCAAACAGTACATTAACCGAATGATCAAAGTTAAGTAGTGATAAGTCTTGTGGATATATTATATGTATCTCTTAAGATAATGAGATGAAAAATAGCAGTTGACTTCTGCGATATTTTTTTCCAAAACCAATAACCCCAGTGTAATCATTAGAAAAACATCAGACTAACAAAAATTGAGGGACATTCTGTAAAACATCTGATCAGTGCTCTACAAAAATATTAGTTATGAAAAACAAGGAAAAGCTCAGAAATTGCCACAGACCAGAGAAGACTAAGGACATATGATGATTAAATGCAATGTGGTACTCTGGATTGGATCCTGGCATTAAAAACAAAAAAGACATTACTGGAAAAAATTGGAGACATATGAATGAAGTTTGGAGTTTAGTTAATGGTAATATACTGATGTTGATGTCTTAGTTTTGATAAATGTACCATAGTAATGTAAGATAACATTAGGGGAAACTAAATAAGGAGTGTATGAGAATTCTATATACTATTTTTGCAACTTTTATGTAAATATAAAGTTAACCAAAAATAAATTTTTTCTTTAAAAAAGTTAAACCGTATGGAATATGTGAAAATGTTGACAAACATACACACATACACAAACACAGAATTAGTTTCAACAGATATATCTGTCAGATTCCTCCTTAACATAAAACTAAGGAGGAAGAACAGTCTTCTGCAGGCAGAGATCCACCATTATCTCACTGTGTAACCTTGAGCAAGCTCCTTTTTTCAACTCTGGGCTTGAATTTTCCATCTCTACTATGAGGGGTTGAACCAGATGGTCTCCAAAGGCCCTTTCAGATCTATCCAATTTGGGTTCCTTTTAGTTGTGTGGGAGGCAGGAACAGAGCCCAAAAGTTTCACTTGGGTTTGCTTAACAATACCAGCTGCTTTACCAATGCAAGCTCAAAGTAGAATGTTCCATGTGAGTTCCAATTGCCAGCAAGCCCAGAGAGATGGGTTCAGTATGAAGCAGGATGGAACTGTGCATGGCATAAGCCTCTTTTCTGGATAGAGTTCTGTGTTTTCCAAGAAATGAGGTCAATGTGAAAGCCATCTATAGGTGGGGTTTAAAAAGAAGGGAAAATGAACCAAAACTTATACTTTTGTGGTTAAGATAAAAAAATGTTGCTTCTTGATGATTTGTGTCCTTCAGAATGTTGCTCTTTCTGTTCATCACATATTGAAAGCAAGTAATGCCTAACTCCCAGAGGAGAGTTGGAGCCATTCAGTGCAATCACACTATTATTACTTCCAACTCTTGAAGGTCCTTTGTCAGGTTAACCTTTCAAGGAAATGATCCTTAACTCCCTAGAACCAGAATGTGCTAGCTTCAGACCTTGACATTACTTCAATGGCTTTATAAGAAAGAGATGGCTGAGAAAGATGTGCACCTTCACTTTCGAAGATAGTGACTGTGTGTGATAAATATATATACTCACACACAGTACACCAACCTCAAAACTAAAGGGCTAGATCACCATCTTGTAAAGGATTTATACTGCCAGAAGTCTTCATAGCCCATTCCAGCCTGCCTATAGCCTAAGAGAAGATTAAAATAAAGAAATGAAAAATAAACCTAAAATTCAGTGAAGATTTCCAAATCTTATCAGCCTGCAAGAGAATTAAAGAGTGCCTCACTCAAAAAGGAACATTAGGCTATTACTGCCACCATATCATGTTTAGCTCTGCTTAAACCCAATAGCTAAGTTTATATTTCATTCTTCCCTCAATCAGGACTTTCAACAGGCCCAACTGTCAATGTGACAGACAACCTAAGAAACTCTGGCTTTTGCCTGAAGTTCATAGCTTTGAAGCCAAAGGGGTTTTCTGCAGAAGGTATTTTGTAGGGCAGAGACTTACTTCCATCTTTGTACTTCGATAATTTTCATAAAGAGCAAAGGTGGACATTTGGGCCCAGCTAGTATAATTTTCTTACCAGGTTTTTTTCTTGTTTTTTTTTTCTTTTAAGAATTTTTTTTAATTGGGGAATTGGGGGAGGGGGACAGATAAGTTGCTGTCCTTTTGCTCTTCGATCTAGTTGTGGAGGACGTTGCTTCACTGGCCCATGTTGGTATTATCATTGCGCTCTTCCCAGCTGAGGCAGATCGGTCGCCGGCTCCTGGACAGCCACTCACAGCGGCTCTTGGCAGCTCATGCTGGCTGCCAGCCACTCAAGGTAGCTTACGGCAGCCCACTGCAGCCCCACTGCAGCCTACGCCATCGCTGGCGTCTCACAGCAGCCCAGCTCCAGGTTGAGCTGTTGTTCACCATCTTAGCTGTAGAGGGCACAGCGTCACTGGCCCTCATGTGGGATCCGAACCGGGGGCCATGCTGCTCAGAGCTGGTGTCCCAAGCAAACTCCAAACCGATGTGCCACTCAGCCGGCCCTCTTACCAGGTTTTTAAAAAACAATTTTTTAAACCTTTTTTTTTAGTATATTTGCTGTCAACACAGAAGCTCCAGTTAGATGGTGACAGAGTATAGGCTTTTTATTTTAATTTGTTTACATTTTTCCCACAAAGGAACAAAATTATGGTTATTCCTTTATTAACATCGCTAATTATACTAACTTAAAATATTTAGTCTCATGGCCAGTATACAATAATGAAACAGTTATGGGGTAAAAGGAATAATATAGAAAAGGGGACATAAGACAGAAAGATGCATGGAAGAGAATCGTAAAGAAAAGGGGGAGTGGAGAAGAAAAAAAGGAAAGATGGAAACAAAAGAGGAAAAAACAACTGGAGAAACACAGAGGAAGAAAGAGAAGAAGTAAAGGAAACAGATGGTAATGAAATAAGAAAGCAATGAAGAAAAGCCTCAAATTGTCACTGCTTCTTAATTTTGACTAGTGATACTGTAGACCTAAGAATATTTATTGCAGAGCATGGGATACATTGGATTCCAATTACTATCTGTGTGTGTAAGATTTTCACAAAGACCTCAATGAAGGCATGGCTCTCTTTCACAGTGAGTCTACTGACTCATTCTCAACCCAGCTATAGGACCTTATTAGAATAGGGAGTTAATGATCCAAATTTGTGCTGGTTTGAGAGCTGACAACAAAAAATGCTTTTAACTGCTCATGGAATTAAAGATCAAGGAGCCCCTTTTCCCCTTGCTATTTACCCCACTGGTCAGTAGCACATGTACACACACACACACTTTCTCAAATCAGGGGATTTAGCTGTCCCAAAACAAGAGCGAACTCTCAAAACCCAGTGAAAGAACATTATATAATGATAAAAGAGTCAATTCATCAAGAAGATATAACAATTACACCTAACACAAAAGTCTCAAAATACATGAAGCAAAAACTGGCAGAACTGAAGGGAGAAATAGGCAGTTATAATAATACTAGTTGGAGACTTCAATAATGGACAGAACAATGAAACAGAAGATCAGTGAGGAAGTAAAGGGTTTGAACAACACCATAGACCAACAAGACCTAACAGAAATATAGAGAACACTAGACCCAACAACAGCAGAGCACGCATTCTTCTCAAGTGCACATGGAACATTGTCCAGGATGGAGCATATGTCAGGCTACAAAACAAGGCTCAATGAAGGTCGAAATCATAAAAACTATCTCTTCTAAACTAGAAATCAAATATGTGGAAATTAAACAACACACCCTTAAATAATCAATGGTTCAAAGAAGAAATCACAAGGGCAACTAGAAAATATTTTGAGATAAAAAAATAACATAAAGTTATGGGATGCAGTGAAAGCAGTGCTCAGAGGGAAATTCACAGCTGTATATGCCTATATTTTTAAAAAAGAAAGATCCCAAGTCAATAACTTGGATTTATAACTTAAGGAGCTAGAAAAAGAAAAGTAAACTAAGTCCAAAGAGAGTAGAAGGAAGGAATAATAATACTACATCAGAGCGCAGGTAAATGAAACAGAGAATAAAAAAACAATAGAGAGAATCAATGAAATTATAAGTTAGTTTTTTGAAAAGATCAACAAAATTTACAAACCATTAGACTTAATAGGGAAAAAGAAGATAAGACTCAAATTATTAAAAGTACAAATGAAAGTAAAGACATTACTACTGACCTTACAGAAATAAAAATAAGAGAATATTATAAACAATTGTATGCCAACAAAGTAGATGAACTAGATAAAATGGACATATCCCTAGAAACACACAAACGACCAAAATTGACTCAAGTGGAAATAGGATTTAGAAGAGAATTTCTTCAACATGACAAAGGGCATTTATGAAAAACCCACAGCTAACATCACGACACTCAATGGTGAGCAAGTGGAAAGCTTTCCCCGGCTAAGATCAGGAACAAGACAAGGATGCCCACTCTCACCACCTGTATGCAACACTTCGCTGAAAGTTTAAGCCAGAGAAATTAGGCAAAAAAGAAAGAAAGAAAGAAAAGGTATCTAAACTGAAAAGAAAACAGTAAAACTATCTCTACTGACAGATGACATGACTGTTCATATAGAAAATCCTGAAAAAACACCATGAGAGCTAGCACAGAAATTCAGGAAAATCGTAGAATACACAATCAACATACAAAAATCAGTTGTATTCCTATACACTGGCAATAAGCAATCGTAAAAGGAAATTAAGAAACCATTGCATTTTAATTAATTTTATTTGTTGAATGAATACATGCATTTTAAAATTGTTATTTTAATGTATCTAAGATTTTGTACTAATGAATATCTCAAGAGCTTTCCCTCCTGTCATTAATTTGGAAAAAATAATTCTGTCCTTTGGATAGACTACAATATGTTTATTTTTCCATAACAGAATAATTAACTTGTTTCCAATTTTTAAAACAAAGAACACTGTGATAATAAAAAAGAAACAATTTCATTTACAATAGTATTAAAAAGAATAAAATACTTATGGATAAATTTAACCAAGGAGGTGTAAGACTTGTACACTGAAAACTACAAAACATTGTTAAAAGAAATTTAAAAAGACCTAAGTAAATGGAAAGATATCCTGTTTTCATGCAAGGGAATATCATTCAGCCATAAAAAGAAATGAAGTACTGATAGATACTACAACATGGATGAACCTTAAAAACATTCTGCTAAGTGAAAGAAGCCACAAAAGGCCATATGTTATATGATTTTATCTATATGAAATGTCCAGAATAGGGAAATCCATAGAGACAGAAAGCAGATTAGTGGTTGCTAGAGGCTGGGGGGAGAGGGAATGAGGAGTGACTGCTTAACGGATGTGGGGTTTCATTTTGGGGTGATAAAAATGTCTGGAACTAGAGAGTGGTGATAGTTGCACATTATGAATGTACTAAATGGCACTGAATTGTATGCTTTAAAATGGTTAAAATAATTTGCTGATGCCAAATCTATTGTTCTATAATACACCCGGTTCTACCACAATATACACTGCTCTGCAGCACCCCACCCCAAACACCCATACCCACAGTGAGTAGGTTTCAAGATTTTCCAGTGTCAATTACACTTGCATCTCATGCAGTGTGTAGCACACAGTAGATACACACTATTTGGTTGAATGCTGAAGGTGTGTGGTTTACTGCATGTGAAGGAGTAGAAATAAAAGAGCTGAGTAATAAGTAGTGGGAAAGTCAAAGTCAGTTATTGGTGGAATTGGTTTTTAAACAGGATTACAAACTAATTTTGAGAGTAAGGCCTATCAAGGGGAAGAAAGAAAACATATCAACATTGCTTTGAAATTTTTGAAAAGAAGAAAATTTCAATGTGCTTTCTTCTCTAGACAGAGTAAGATAATAATTGCAAGTTATAAATTGAATCATTCTTGTACTACTTGAAAGCTGCATTTCCTTGTAATTAGGATTTTTAAAGAAAATTACAATTTCAAAAAGCTTGTCTCAAGGATAAGAGGCCTTTTGTTTATTTTAATTTTTAATAAATGCTAGACTTCAAGGATAAAACAGGGAGAGATGTTGGGGTGGGGACTTTCTAGTGGGTTTACCATAAATAACATACAACATTAGTATGTAAATTACCATTCCTGCTTCATCTTGTACTATTCATATAACTCTGACTTTAAAAGCTACCCAATATGGTCTACCATAGCCTTGGCAGAAACAAATCAAAATAAAAGTAACCTAAACTCCAGTTTTGGAGAGTATGGGGCAATGAAAATAACACTGAAGTGAGCATTAGGAGATCTGGGTTCTAGTCGCAGCTCCGACATTAGGTCACTTTAGGCAGTCCATTTCTCCTCTAGGCCTCCGTTTTCTCATGTGTGAAACGGTGCTAACAACCACTAAGTGTCATTGTGAAGATCAAGTGAAATAACAGAAATTAAGTTTATCAACTGTTCTACAAATTGGAAGCGACATAATAGCTAAACCTCATTTGCTTCTTGCAAAGCACAAGAAAGCAGCAGCAACATAGCCAAGGTCCTGTCATAAGTATCAAAAACAGGCTACACTCTTCTATCCCTTTCTAGTCCAGATCAGAAGACTTGCTGTGTGTATATAAACAGTACATTTTAGATCCGTTAGCCTGGCATTCAAGGACTTCCCAGGAAAGGCTTATACTGTTTACCTTTCCAGTGTCATATCCCAATATGACTTCCACTTTCATTTCCCCTTTCCTTCCATATAGCATCTGTAAGCCATGTACCATGGGAATGGCTCCTTCCCATCAGAAGTGCATAGAAAGCACTTGAAATAGAAGCTGTCTCCATTTCAGGGTCTTATTGTTGATAGCATTCCCTTAGGTCTGGTGTTAAAAGCTGCAATTCACATACTTAGCATATCTTATAGACAAATCCAAACCCTCCACCAGCTTCCCCTCTATTCCTTAGGCAGCAGCAGTTGTCACACAGCCTAGATGGAGGAGACTAGTAGTCAGGCATAAGACTGAGTCACAGGGTGTCAGCAAGTCATCCATCCCTCTAAGCAAGGCGGTGTTACCTAGCCATCTCTCTGAGCCTCTGAGTCTAGCCTGTTAGTCTTCGACCACTCCCCCCCGCCCACCCCCCCCGCCAAACTTGGAGAGGATACTAGTAGATTCATACAGCCAGCTTCCCACTTTCATGGCTTCCCCACAGCACGGTAACAGGATTCCCTTGATCCTCACAGGATACCGGGATGCTAAACTCCTGAGTGATGCAGGAAGAAAGCCTCTGTGCTCCTTGTAGGCACCAAGAAAAATCTGTAAGTAAGAGGGTAAAAGGGGCCAAATATATGGTGATGGAAGGAGAACTGACTCCGGGTGGTGAGCACACAATGTGATGATACATAGATGATGTATTACAGAATTGGACACCTGAAACCTGTGTAACTTTACTAACCATTGTCACCCCAATAAATTTAATAAAAATGTAAAAATAAATAAAATAAAAATCAATTTCAATAAATTTCTTTGTTTGTTCCTTAAGGTAAAATAGATCTTTACCAAGTTATTTGAGATCTTTAATCTTCATTCTGTTTAATATTTCATATTGTCTTGACAAGTAATGGATTAAGATATTGTCTCCTTTGTAAAGATGCCAAATCAGGCTCACTTTCTTTTCACACGAGAAGTGGATCAGCTAAATATTACACAGGACAATATGATATCAAGAGGAGCAGCAGCAGGCTAAATAAGATTGGAGACAGGGCTACAGGAGACAGTGCAAGTCTCAGGAGGACAGGAAATAGGAGCAAGAAAAGCTGAAAGTAACAGAAAACCAGAGGAAAGAAGATTAGAGAAAAATATTTAAAGAGGAGAGAGTTTGAAAAAAAGCTTATCATTTATCCCTTTTTCCAGAAACCCAGAGAGCTTAACTACTTGTCCAAGGTCATAAAAGGCAGAACTAAGACCAGAGGCAAAGTTGTTTGACGCCAAGTTCAGGGCAACTGCAGCTTTCTCTCTTGGCTGGCAGAGTTGGGAAAACCTGCTCGAGAACAAAGCATAAGTCTAAGTGTCATGCTTACTGTTTTTTAATCCCAGAGACTATTGCCCTAGGTATTTACTTTCTTTATATCTTAGTTCCTCCTGCTGTCAAATAGCAATCATAAGAAGAGGACCCAAATTCGCAAGGAGGATGTTAGGCTAAAGAACAGAGGTGAGAAAACACTTAGAAAATAAATAATTATTTCATTCTGCTGAGATTCTTTAAGGAGCTGCAATAATTAGATGACAGCCTTAAGTAAACTAGGAAAGAAAAATCCCATAAAGGAAGCAATTCAGAGCCTGCACGCTACTCCGCATGAAATTCAAAATTTAAACAAAACAAAAAGAAAGATGAAAGGTAGACTGTATAAATAACAGGCTGGGAAAAAACCACACTGTAAGTAAATCCCCAGGTTCCTCCTGAGACAAGGTGCTGTACCAAGTGCTGCCCACTGGTGCCACCAAAGATATTAGAGCAATTCTATGAATTATAAAGACAAATTGTGTAAACTTTGACAATGGTTCGGAATAAACCATATTCTCTTCAAGACAATAGTCTATTTGAGAAAATAAGCATCTTGTGAAAGTATCTAGGTAAGCACACCTGCATACATCAATATAAACACATACATTTTTCTCTCACAACTAGTGACCTAGTAGCTACATCAGAACTAGAAGCCAGGTTTCTTGGGAAAGTTCAATCTGCCAGAACATGAGCTCCATGAAAATCTTCATCTGTATCATGTGTGTTTTCACTGATGCATTGCCAGCATCTCAGTACTCAGTGGTTTTATTGCATTTACTTCAGTTGCAGGGTCAAATAAGATAAGGGTTGTGAAACATTTTGTTTATTACAAAGGGCAAAACACATGAAAAGGGATCATGAAAATTATAATCACAGCATTTCAGAGCTTAACAGTATGTTAATATCAGTCAGGGATACTGCTACTCAGAACCAGAATTTGTGAATAGATTTGTCAGAAAGAGAAGTTTACTGTCATCCCTGTAGCACATCTCACTCCAAGCAACTGCTACTGCCAGGATATTGACATGTTACTATATTGAATCATCATAACCATTTTGCATGAGCATGCAGGAGCAGCATCTGAGAAGAACTCCAATAGGAATCTAAAGTTCTCTTGCTGGTGTAAGTGAACGTGTATAGTATAGCTGTGGAACCCACAGTGTTATCAAGGTTCACAACAGCACGGTGGGTCCAGACTAAATGATTCCAAAATAGCTTCTTCTCCTTCAGTACAGCCATGCTATTCACTGGGGGAAACAAAACAGAAGCCTAGTCCCTGTCCCTGGGGAGCTCCCAGTTCACTGAGGAATGCTGTCTCATGCATGTGAAGCAAACCATTTGACAATAATATAATGAAGAATATATCATTGACACAAACCAATTAGCCAACAAAACATGACTGAATATATAATTGACATGAGACAATTACAGAAAATGTGAGACTGACTATATAATTGACTTCCTGCTTTTTAACTCCATGTTGGTTTATAAATGACACCCATACATTCTTGTGTTGTCATGGAGCCTCAGGGAACTTTCTATTGGCTTTAATTCTTAGACAAAGTGGGCTGAGCTCTGGGACTGGTTTGGCAGTGTTCCAGTCCCTGCTGGCAGTGAGCTACCTCACCCTTCCAGAGAGACCCCAGAGGGCACAGAATTTTTGCACTGATGGAATAAATCATGTCAATTTCAATCACTAATCAGGAAGAGTCAATTTAATCAATATTTCTATAAAGAATGCATACTTGTTTGATTTAGCCTTAATATATAGCTTTTACAATTCAGACAGATGGCACAATTTATTTTTAGAAGATGTTTAGGTATACAATTAAAGCAGTGATTTACATTTTACATTTTTAAGATTAATTTCGGCTTCATCATGAAACTGAATGACAATTTTTTTTTTTACTTTACGTATTAAAACTAATTGAAATAAAACCTTTCAGGATCATTGGTGTGAAACCTAAGAAACAAGACACCTACCATAAAGGGCTCCTGGTGGCTCACTGGGCTCAAACTGAAAAGCAGAACCCAGCAAGCGTTTCCACACAGGGGCCTCTCACGCGAACTGAACTTCAGGGTGACACCTGCTGCCTGCCTTCCACACTGTGCTCCTACCATCTGAGCCAGCCATTATAAAGGGGTTCCTGGAATCCTATTTCAACCATAGGACTGAGGCTTTCCCTGTCCAATCGAAGCCAAGAAGCATCTTCACTGACCAATCAGAGTGGCTCCTTTCTGACCAATCAGGACATTGCCATTTGGACCAATCAAGCTGTGAGGGTTTGGAGTCCTTATTTGCATGAGGACAGACCAATCAGGGACCAAGGGGTGGGGCTTCTCTCTATATAAGTCAGCTCCCCTCTGGCTCAGGAGCATACTTTCTCTTCCCACTAAAGAGTGTGGTTCCTGGAGCTGAAACTGAAGACATCTCCTCAGAGCAGAGCAGGCGGAGTTGTCTAAGTAGAGCTGTCTAGCTAAAGTGGGGCCTCGCCTCACGGCCATTTCACCCCAGAGGCACCTCACTCCAGGGCCTTCTCACAGCTGTGCTGCCTCACAATTGAGCTGCAACAGTATCAGGCTGTTCCACAGCTATATAACAGTTGAGCTGTTTGCACTGCATAGAGTTTCCTTCTTCACCGCACCCCGAATTGGGGATTTCTGTTGCCGTTGAATCGGCACCAAGGACCATTGATTTACACTGGGAAATGTCTTGAATCAGGTCACTACTTCATTTCTGTCAAAGTTGTGATCATGTCAAGGTTTCAAATCTGAGAGACTGGGAGCCATTCCTGTGCCTTAAATCTATCAGAGTCACCCAATCTCATGTCTCTTGCATCTTTTTGCAATGCTAATAGTGCCCTATGCTGTGCCCTCATTGACTCATGGTTGGATTAAGGCAAGAGCTTTCTAGCTACTCTCTCTGCCCCCAAAACATTTCCTACACTGCTAGCAAAACACACTCTTGAAAAATATCCCTTTGCACATGTCCTCATCTCCCTATTTGAAAACCATCAGGTTCAACCCACTGCTCACTGTGGCTCCTCAGCCTGTTACTGAGGCACTGTATGACCTGAACCAAGTGCATTTCAACCTCTGCTATCACTACTTCTTAATACGAATCCTTGCCCCTAAACTATTTCACTTATTGCCTACCCACCATATGCCAGTATTTCCATTTGTCTCTACACCTTAATCCCTTTCATTAACCACATAGGGAATTCCATACTTTTCCTTGTTTAAGTTCTAGTTTTCCTTCATAATCCTGTCAAATCCTTCCTTTTTTGAAAGTTTTCCTTAGCTACCTTAGCTCACAATGGCCTCTTTCTTCCTTTTAAAATTTATTTAAAGTTTTCTAGTTTTGAGATGTAATTGAACATGTAATATTGTGTAAGTTTAAGGTGTACAACATGTTGATTTGTTGCACTACATTTTCCAAAATGATTACCACAGTAGCAATAGCTAACATCTCTATCATATCACATAACTACCATTTCTTTTTCTGTGGTAATAATATTTAAGATCTACTTTCTTAACAACTTTCAAGTACACAATACAGTATTGTTAATTATGATCACCATGCTGTATGTTAGATCCCCAGAACTTACTCATCTGATAACTGGAAGTTTGTACCTTTGAACAACATCACTCCATTCCCCACACCGCCCAGCCTTGGCAACCACCATTCTACCATCTGCTTCTATGACTTTGGCTTTTTCGGATTCTACATATAAATGATATGCAGTATTTGTCTTTGTCTGACTTATCTCACTTAGCATAATGTCCTCAAGGTCCATCCATGTTGTTGTAAATGGCAGGATTTCCTTCTTTCTCATGGCTGAATTTAATATACCAGGGGTGCCCCCCAAAATGTATACACATGACTTGCATTCATCTTTTGTTATCAGTATGTATTGACTATTACAATTTTAATAGTTCTTTTTCTTTTCTTAAAATGTGTATACATTTTTTTGGCTCCCTCTGTATATCACATTTTTATCCATTCATCTGTTGACAGACACTTAGGTTGTTTCCATATCTGAGATATTATGAATACTGCTGCAATGAACATGGGAATGTGGATATCTCTTCAAGACACTGATTTCATTTGCTTTGGATGAATACCCAGAAGTGGAATTGCTGGGTCATAAGGTAGTTCTATTTTTAATTTTTTGAGGACCCTCCATACTGTTTTCCATAGTGTCTGCACCAATTTGCAATCCCACCAACAGTGCACAAGGGTTCCCTTTTCTCTACATCCTCGCTGGCACTTGTTGTTTGTTGATTTATTGATAATGGCCATTTTGACAGGTGTGAGGTGATATCTCATCATGGTTTTGATTTGCATTTCCTTGATGATTAGTGATGTTGAACACCTTTTCATGTACTTATAGACTATTTGTATGTATTCTTTGGAAAAATGTTTACTCAGTTCCTCCATCCATTTTTTAAAAATTTTTTGCTATTGAGTTGTGTGAGTTCCTTATATATTTTGGATCTTAATCCTATATCAGATATATGATTTGCAAATATTTTCTTCCATTCTGTAGGTTGCTTTTTCATATTATTGTTTCTCACCAAAAACAATGAATAAGTATGACATTTTTATTTAGAGCAAAATTACCTATGTGTTAAAATAAATGAATATGTCTTTGAAACCTACAAACCTAACGTTAAGATTTTTTAAAGAGAAATTCAAGCCCAGTAAATATGAAAAAAATTAAAATATTGGCTTTTGTAGCTAACTTATTCAACATTTCCTTTTTAATTCCCAAATGATTTATCCTATTTAGAATGAATAGATGATGAATAAGCAAACACCATCTTTACATTTAGAGATAAAAGAATTGCTTTTAAAAGCTAGATTAGCATTTTAATGACTTTTTTATAATCCTCCTGCTTAAGTGCATTCCCCTTTACTTGGTAAGACTTTCTTTAAAACCTCATCAGTAAACATAGATTCCTAAATGAGCTATCCTTAACCCTGAAATTTCTTACTTTTATATGAAGGGATGACAACAAAATATCCATATCACAAGTAACTCCTTTTTCTCCAGCGGTAGAAGACTTGGCAAGAAAAAAATACGTCTGAAATAGTGTAGTATCTGCTTTGACTTATTAAACTCTTCCAACAACATAAATGATAATATAATGAAATCTGTGAGCATTAACATATTACAACATATTTTATATAGATTTCTTACACAATGCATTTTAATACACTTTAAAGTCCAATTTGAAATCTGACTTCTCCATTTAAATTATTGATTCTTATTCACTCTATTCTGTCTTCATTTGTACCATTAAAATATGAAAGTGTATTTCATTCACTGGTGTGAAATAAAAGAACTTTATAGATCCAGAAATGTTTTATTTAGTCAGGCTTTTAATCTTGGCAAAAGATCTCAGTGAAACAAATAATTAGTGTTGGGAATAAAAGCTAAACAAAAATTCAATACATGAATTTGCTATTTTTATCCTTGGTCTTTAGCCATTACAAATGGACTCAACAAGAATGGAAGACATCAGTGCTGTGGCCTGACTCTCAAACTCCCAGTTCCTATTGAAGAAGCCCCGCACTACACTAGTTATCATACCGTTCATACAACATTTTTGTCCACCTTCCAGAAGATTAAGGCAAGACAACAAAAGCTTTCTGCTCCATCTTGTATGAATACTGAAAGAAAATATACCACATTCCTTTAACAGTCCACATACCACAGGGTCAGAGAAACCTTAAAAGTCACCTAAACTAAAGCTCCATGATGCTGAAGCACTTCCAGTGAAGAGTACACTCACTACCTCCTGAAAGTAGCCTTCCCATTCCATGCTCACATATGTGGAGACAAACGTTCCCTATAGCTTCTGCCATGTAATAGAAGTCTAATTCCTCTTTCTTTTATGTCTTTAAGATATATAATGACAAAAGTCATGCCACCTCTTTCCCAGTCTTCTCTCTTTCAGAGTAAACAACCCTACTTCTTTAATCTCTTTTACAACTGCACTTTTCTAACAATATCTTCAGTCCTAGGTGATATTACACAGTAGATGTATTAACCTTAAATTTCCATGCATTATTAGAAAACAGCCATTTGTTTCCTTTAAGAAGGACCCTTTTCTGCCTTCTCTTCCTGTACCTCCCCCATTCCTTTCCCAAAAGTAATTATTTTCTGTCTCTCTTTCCCCTTTCTTTTCTATCCTTTAACTGGCCATGATATAAAAATGAACATTTAAATTATTTGTGATAGTTACCTTGACTTCTGTTCTAATTTTTTTAAAGTTGGGGAACAGTGTGTTTTTCCAGGACCCATCAGCTCCAAGCCGAGTAGTTGTTTCAATCTAGTTGTGGGAGGTGCCTCTCAGTAGCCCATGCGGGGATTGAACTGGCAACCTTGGTGTTGTGAGCACTGCGCTCTAACCACCTGAGCTAACCGGCCGTCCCCTGTTCTAAATTTTTTAAATCAGTTGAGTTTGATCTTGTGTATTAGGAAGCACATATATGTGGAATCTAAAAAAGCCCAACTCATAGAAACAGAGTTGAATGGTGGTTTCCAGAGACTGGGGGGTGAGGGAAATTGAAAGCTGTTGGTCAAAGGTACCAACTTAGTGTTATAAGATGAATAAGTTCTGGGGATCTAATGTGCAGCAGGGTGATTATAGTTAACAATACTATATTATACCCTTGAAAGGTGCTAAGGAATATCTTAAATGTTCTCACCACAAAAAAGAAATGGTAATCATGTGAGGTGATGGAGGTGTTAATTTAACCATATTGTGGCAATGACAATCATTTTGCAATATATACATCTATTAAATCATCATGCTGTACACATAAATTTACACAATGTTTTACACCAGTTACATGTCAATATAGCTAGAAGAAAAGCTATTACTAAAATAGGTTGCTTTTTTACTTTTATTTGGTCTCTGAATTTTGGGTCAGTGTTTCCTGGAAGGGGAAAATACTTTGTCTCTGCCATGCGGTATTTCTTTAGCATTACATAGTTTTCTATTACTCCCATAGACAACCAACTCTCAATATCCTAAGATGCTAGGAGACAGAGAAAAAAATAATGATGAAAACTATATCAAAACCTCATTTAACTCACTAGTTTTCAATCTTCTTCCTTTCCTTCTATTACCAAAGTAGTGAGGTTGACTGATTTCACTTTCACTTATTCCTTCTGCCTCACTCCTTGCTTTGTGGAGGTGTTAAAAGGATAATATTGGGAGGTAATGACAGAAATAAAAAACAACAACATGTTAATAAAATTTATAGTGATTAAAAATTGGTCGTAAGTCACCTTTGTGCCTGATTATGTATCTTCTTGTAGGGTTCCTTAAAATGTTTGACCTCTTTAAATTCTAAATGCGTCTTCCTAAAAGTACCTTATAAAAGATAAATATCCTTACCATCAGAATATAAATGAAAGCCTGAGAGAGAAGGGACCTGAAAGACTCAGGGCAGTGAGGGGGTTTAGCAACCTATGAAATTTATTTTCAAGATAAAATGGGCTTATTTTTATGGGCATGTGGGCCAGATGCCATAAATTTACCTCCATATCATCACAGCTAACATTTGAATGTTTAGTACAAGTCAAATGCTAAACATTATTTCATTTATTCCTCAGAAAATCTGTATGAGGTAATACTACAATTAGCCCCTCTCACAAGTCAGAAAATTGAGTCTTAGTGACGTTAAGTAATTTGCCCATCATCACACAATTATAAATTGCAGAGCTAAAATTTGAACTCAGATAGCTGGATTCCAGAGCTCTTATTCTTTATGCAGTATTGCCCAGTGATACAACCACTAGTCCAGGGAGTTGGTACAATCATCATGACTCTTCCAAGGCAGTCTAACATAACAAAATAGCAGTAACCAGCAACTTGGAAAGACACTTTTAAAAGTTTGCTATCCTTGGTATCCCAAAGGTCAAAGGGAGGTTATCTAAACCTTATTTATGCAGCTCTGATCTTCAAGTATTGTTCACCTCAGGCAAAATTCCAAGGAAGCCATTTTAGAAACACTCATATGATTGAAATGAACATCACTAGTAATAAGACAAATTTTTTAAAAATATTTTATTGGGGAATTGGGGGAGGGGAACAGTGTTGGGGAACTGGGGAGGGGGACCAGCCAAGTTGTTGTTCTTCAATCTTCGTTGTGGAGGGTGCCAGTTGCCATCTGGCTTCCCGTTGGCAGCTCGTGGCCTCTAAGCTCAAGGTGCTGTGTTCAATCTTAGTTGCAGGTGGGCGTAGCCATCATCCCATGCGGGAGTCGAACCTGGCAGCCTTGTTATTAGGAGTGCACACTCTGTCCACTGAGCCATCCGGGCGGCAGCTCAGCTCAAGGTGCCAAGTTCAGTCTTAGTTGCAGGTGGGCGTAGCCACCATTGAACAGGCAATCTTGCTGTTACACCAGCTGAGCCATCCTGCCACCTGTTGGCAGTTCAGCGACAGCTCAGCTCGGGTGCAGCATCACTGGCCCATGTGGGAATCGAACCGACGGCCCTGTTGAGCTCTTAAGCCAACTCTTAACCAACTGAGCCAGTCGACCAGCCCATAAGACAAATTTGTATTATGCATCTTATGATATGTATGAAACACTGAGAAGGACATAATATCACTTATGTGGTATTCTTGCCAAAAATACACAATCTATACCTTATTGGAAAACATGAGACAAGCTCAAATTGAAAGACATTTTAAAAAATAACTGGTCTGAATATCTTTTGTGAATATAGACACAAAAATCTTCAACAGAACACTAGCAAACTGATGTCAGCCACGTATAAAAAGGGTTATACACCATGACCAAGTGGGGTTTATCCTAGGAATGCAAGGTTGGTTTAACCTCCAGATTTCAACCAATGTAATATACCATACCAACAGAAGAAAGCTCAAAACCAAACGATCATCTCAATAGATGCAGAAAAAGCATCTGACAAAGTCCAGTACCCTTTGATCATAAAAACATTTAACAAATTAGGAATACAAGGAAAGTTCCTCAACTTGACAAAGGGCATCTACAAAAATTTGATAGTTAATGTCATACTTAATGATGAAAGATTGAAAGTGCTTCCCCCTAAGATCAAGAATAAGAAGTTACAATGGGGTAAGGATAGCCTATTTAATAAATGGTGTTGGGAAAATTGGACTGACACATGCAAAAAAATGAAACTGGACCACCTTCT
>NW_017732294.1:291642-299197 GCF_001890085.2 Hipposideros armiger | reverse complement strand
AATAAAAGGTATTCAGATTGGAAAGGAACAAATATATATATATATATATATATATATATATATATATATATATATATATATATATATATATATATGAATATGGAAACTAGTTCAGCAATGCTGCAGGACATAGACCAAGAAAATCAATTGTATTTCTATACACTTGCAGTGAACAATCCAAAAATGAAATTAAGAACATAATTGCATTTACAATAGCATCAAAAAGAATAAAATCATAGGAAGAAATTTAACAAAAAAGCATAGGACTTGTGCATTAAAAACTGCAAAACATTAGTAAAAGAAATTTAGAAAGACATAACTAAATTGGAAAACACCCATGTTCACAGATCAGAAGATTTAATATTGTTAAGATGTCAATACTTGCTAAATTGATGTCCAGATTCCACATAATCCCTACCAAAGTCCCAGGTGGCTTTTTTTGGTAGAAACTGACAAGCTGATCCTAAAATTCTGTGGGCTTTACCTCCAGTAACCCCACCAGGACCTAATGGTGAAGGTGAAGATCCCATAAAGATCCCCAGGTGACTCATGATGCGGGCCATGCAGAATCCTGGCCTTTGGGGACTCAGACTCAGGCTGTCAACTTCCCTCCTGCCACAGCCCAGCCCTGGGCTGCATTAGATGCAGCGCCCAGGAAGAGACCATGTTTCTAATATTAAGTGTATTGTTGTGGGGCATCAATTCCTAATAAAGTACACTTAGCAAGTGCGTCTCCAAACATAGTGCAGTGTGAAATTAGTCAAAGACATAGGCCCTGACCTCCAGGGACTTGTTTGGTAGAAAAAACAATGTACAGAACGGGAGAAAATATTTGCAAAATTACCAAATCCCATCAGCAGCCAGGCTGCTTGATGAATCAACAAAGGGAGCAAGCCTGAAATATGCACCGTGAGAATCTGCTGGGCGCATCCTGATTTCTGCCTTGCCTCAAGCCTCACCCTCTAATTCCCACAGCTATTGCTAGCAACCAAGAGGTCTTTCTTTTGTTTCTTTTTTTAAAAAGATTTTTCCCCCCACTGGGGAATTGGGGTAAGGTGAACAGTGTTGGGGAATTGGGGAAGGGGAACAGCCAAGTTGTTGTCCTTCAGTCTTAATTGTGGAGGGCACAGCCAGCTCAGTTCCAAGTCCAGTTGCCATCTGTCCACCCGTCACAGCTCACGGCCACTCAGCTCAAGGTGCTGTGTTCAATCTTAGTTGTGGGAGGTGGGGGTGGGGGGTGGGGCATAGCCCACCATTCCAGGTGGGAGTCAAACCGGCAACCTTGTTAGGAGCACGTGCTCTCACCAGCTGAGTCATCCTGCCACCTGTTGGCAGCTCAGCAGCAGCTCAGCTCGGGCGCAGCTCACTGGCCCATGTGGGAATCAAACCGAAACCGACGACCCTGTTGCTCAGAGCTCGTGCTCTTAACCAACTGAGCCACTCGGCTGGCCTTCAAAAGGTGTTTCTAATTCATATGTGTGGGTTCTCACTACTTGTTATCTTATCTCCTTACAGATTACCACCTTTGTCTATCCAACTCTGTCCTTAATTGGGGTTCTTTCTCATTACTTCCCCAATCCATTTTATGAATCTGAATTGTCTCAGGATTCTGGCCATTTTAGTCTGGCTCAATCAACATGTGAATTAGCCCCAGTTGGTGAAGTTGGTTCCTAGGCTGTCACAGGGATTAAGATAACAGCATCTGACTGCTTTGTGGGCTAAAGCGTCACTGGGCTCAGCTCTATTAAATGGAATAACTTTCCTGGCCTGCCAGAAGTCATGAAGAACAGTGAGCCAGGTCAGCACACACTGTATGTAGCTACTGAGATAGTGCTAGGCAAAGGTAGGACCTAGGACTGCCAGACACCCAGATCTTTCTGCTAGGAGTTTAGCATAGAGATAAATGAGGAATCTCACCAAGCTGCACTCCAGGAGCCCAAACCACTAGCACAGTCACTGTTCAATATTCTTCTAATTCCAGCTTTATTTCTAACGCACTCAGAGGTCATTATCAGTGTTTGGCTCTGGAGAATACTGTAGCAACCTGAAATCGTTTCCAAAGGAGCTGTTTATAGGAGTGTCAGAGACAGAGGAATACAAACACCAGCAGTAAGTGTTCTGGTCATGTTGCCTGTCATCTATAATCTGTAGTTTGAAGAGAAACGCTGTCAAAATAGAACTGGGTTCATTCCTCCCAGTATTACCCTTTGTGTCCCAATATGTAGCATCTCACATGGCTCATTTATCTTAAAAAAAAAGACTCTTATGAACATCTAACTCATTCTCAGTATCTAACACCTATCTGCTCAATTAAACAGCAATCCTGGCCCATGGGAACTACTAATAGAGTTTTAAAGATATAGTGTCAGAGTTGTAGATGATTGTTGGGAAATGGCCAGGAGAGAAACTTCCAGATTCTCGGCCTCACGTGGAAAGGTGCTGGCTCGGTTATTAGATGGCCATCAGCTGTAACCAATTGGCCATTAGCCACCATATATATATATATATATATATATATATATATATATATATATATATATATATATATATAAAACTGCCGTGGCTGTATTAGCAAGCACAGGTGTCACAGACGGATCTTGTAGATCCTACTTCCTGTGTCTTGCCCGGCAGCCAGCGAGACTGCGGTGCAGAAAGACCCCTAGTTGGAGTATTGACGGATATTTGCTTCTCGTGTCTCGACCAGCCGCCATCGAGAATATAATATAGTGGTATGAACCCTCTATCTGTGGTTCCGTTGTTGTTCCTTTTCGGCCTCACCAAATCCTGCATTCATCTGCTGGGAGCTGAGCCCCAGCATGACAATGATCCTGTCCACTTACATTATATTTCTTACTTGCCTGATTTCTTAGGCCTAGTTTTACATCTTCCAGACTCAAATATGTAAATAGACAGAAAGATATATAAATATAGATATATGGCTTCTACTAACTACTTTTTTACCATGTTTACAAAGTACTAGAAGCTGATAGCTAGTTAGATAAACTTTCTGATCAACAGTGATTACAAAACAGGTAGTCCTATGCTGGTAAATGTTTTAACAACCAGCTTGAGGGTTGGGGAGGTCGCATTTGTTGCCTTTGCTGATTTCCATGAGGTAAATATTCCTACCATGGCTAATATCCTTAAACATGAGCTTGGAGGGCCGGCTGAGTGGCTCAGTTGGTTAAGAGCTCGCTCAAGAGTGCGAGCTCTGAGCAACAGCGGTTCGAGTCCCAGCCCGAGCTGAGCTGCTGCTGAACTGCCAACATGGTTCAGCTAAAAAAAATAAACAAACATGAGCTTGGAGTTGGGAAGCCACATGCACAACTGGCTGTGAAGAGATGGTTCAAGGCATCTCCAATAACCCAGTGAATACAAGCCAGAAATAAATTAGAACAGATCCCTCTCTCTTCTTCTTCACTCCCAGGGGGAAGAAAGCTATTCCCAAGCTATTGGGTGTTGTTGCCTTTGTGGGGAGACAGCACAGGAGGCAGAATAAAACGAAGAGATAGCCCATAGAATTGGTGCATATAGTCTGTTAATTATGTAGTGGAGAATGGGAGTCTTTGAAATCATGTAGGACTTGGAACTTGAGTCATAGTCCTACAACTATTCGCTCATTATTCTAACATAGTACTTACAAATACCTTCCATGGCAGTGTCAGACCTGTTTTCTCTTTCTATCCATATTACCGTATTTGCCGGCGTATAAGACGACTGGGCATATAAGACGACCCCCTAACATTTCCACTCAAAATACAGAGTTTGTTATATACTCGCCGTATAAGACTACCCCCTCTTCCGCACACCTTCCACACACCAAATAAAAGGTAAAACAATATCAGATTTGATTTGGCCCACTGAAGTGCAAACAAGCGTATTGTATTTCGTGTCACCACATAACCGTTTTGGCGATGTTGAGCCACCATGTCTGCTACATGTTTTTCGAGTTCTGGCCAGTGTGGGGTGCCTCTTCTTAATGCACACTTACCCCTTGGCATACTCTTTAATGCTTTCTCATTTGATTTCCAGTCCCGAACCATCTTTTCTGTTACTCCATATTGTCTTGCAGCAGCACAATTATTATTTTCCTTAGCAAAGTTTATAACTTTCAGTTTAAAATTTGCATCATACTTCTTTCTTTTGGCTGGTGCCATGATAGGGATGATAGGGGTTTGACTGGTCGACATTTTCTATGCTGTACTGTACAATGGTGCAGTATTGTGGTTGGCTGTTGGCTGTATACAAAGCCTGATTTGATTGGTCCCTGCTCCCTGTTTGCCCGCCCTGTCACTATAGCAGTCTGGTCCACCCTTGCATCAGCATCTCCCTGGGACCTCACTAGTGCGCAAGTGCGAGCTCTTCAACATTCTAACAGGCACCATGATAGCGCAAAATCGCGAATCTTCAATGCATATGTAAAGAAATATACGGTAACCCGAATTTACCACACTCGCAAAATCGCACACAGCCGAGCATACACCCAGCAGCGCTGCTGATGCCTGAACGGTATGTGGAATGAAGTGGGCGGGCATCGGGAGGCCACTATGGCACGGGGCAAGCACTATGGGCAGTCTATCTGAAGTGTACCTGGCGTATAAGACGACCCCCCACTTGGAGGCATATTTTTCAGGGCCAAAAAATCGTCTTATACGCCGGCAAATACGGTACACACTATTAGCTAGTCACATTGTTCTCCTTCCTCCTTTTGTGTCATCCCAAACAGGTTAAAAACTTTTGCTATCAAAGACTCCCATTCTGTTGCTGTACCACAGGTATCCAGCTGAAGTGAAAACAGTCGTGCTGATTACCATATAATTGACTACATAACTGAACAATTCACTCTAGCCTTTCAAGAGTAGGAAAGGAAGTAGAAATCTAGATTTATGGCACTGTCATAAAATAAATGTGTAATTTCAGGTCAGTCTCTTGCTTCTTGGTATCTTATTTCTTCTAAAAAGCAGCAGACTTTAAACAACATTGGGTTGTCGGAAAAGTCATAATGCATTTTTGCAACAAAAACAGAAAAAAATATGTCATGAGTTTTCCGACAACCCAGTAGTTAATTCCTTCTATCTCACAGATAAAATGGCTTATGAGTCCTTCTGGTTTTAGTGGTCCTGTTACTTACGAGGCAACTGCAAAACAAAATAAATTAAGCTGAAGTCACCTAGGGCAACAAATCACTGTCTGAAAGCAGGGTTACTTTGAGGTTTTTGTCACACTAGCCTTAAAAAACAACAGAAAATCTTTTTCTTGCAGTCCCTGAAATCCTCCCCCATCTGATCTCCTCTTTCCTTATCTTTACTATGGAGTCAGCAGTCAACAATCCTCATTCGGGACCATATGTTTTGCTAAAGTGAAACACCTACCCAAGCTGAGAACCCACTTTGCCCAATTACCTGGGAACAGCAACACATCCTAGTTCTAGACAGGACAGAAATCAGTTTCCCCATTCTTTCCCACATTCCAATAGTCCTACATACCAGCAAACACAACAACTGTGTTTTTGTCTCCCTTACACTGGCCAGATTCTCATTTTGGCTACCTAAGAGGGAAGCACATAATAATGACCTCCCAGCAGAAACAGAGTACATTACACACTTACAACTTTCTGCTTTTGTCACATACTACAGTTCAGTCAATCCAACACAAGGGGAATGGACAGAAAAATAATTTGTTCATTGTCTTGACGTGCCCCTCTTCTTTCCTACCATTTCTACATTTTTTCAAAGGTACCTTTTCATCTACAAAGGCAGAAATGCAAACAGCACAGAAGGACTGAGCAGACCACTGTGAAAAAAGCAAAACAAGAGTATCAGTGCAGGTCTGAAAAAGGAAGGGTATGTCCAGGGGACAATGATTACATTTAGCTATTTGCTCAGGTTCTTATAAGAGGAATGAATGAATGAGACATTGGAAGCAAAATAAGCTGTGAGCTCATGAGAAAGCCACAGCGATTTCTTATTTAAATGGCATTACACACGCTTATCTGTTTATAAATATGTGTATGTATATGTGTGTGTGTGTTCCAAATAACTGGTGAAAGAGAAGAGAGTGGTAGCTATTGTAGATGGAAGAAGTAATCAAAGCACAGCCCAAATAGCAAATACCGTGGAATTACAAGCCTTGAACCTGAAAGAGAAACTAGCTTCAGGCCAGAATAAACTGGAATCTGAGTAGGTATAAAGTTTCACTGAAAGAATAAAAACAAGAACCCAGAAAATGCTAATGTTTCAAAGTAGGTACATGTGCTAAATCCTGTGCATGGATGAAGCTGCTCCCTACAACCTGGGTGATAACCCAGATGAAACATGGGGAAAGCAAAGGCTTCTAGAACCCTGATTTTTAAAAAAATTTAAAAACATTTGAAACTGAGTTTTTCAAAAAGAAAAGTTCTTATGGTACTAGATATTAAGTTAAACAGAAAATTAGTTTAAAACAACAATCAAAGTGGGGTAATTTTACATTAAATCTATTTTTCAAAGCAAGTTTTGAAAACATGTAATATCTTTTGATTAACATTTTATTAAGTTCCCAGTGAACTGTTCCTTGGGTAGGTGCTATTAACAACACACAGCAACACCATGTGTGTGTCCTTTGAAAGCTCTAGACAGTGTACACAGCGTTTGCTCTGCTCCAGGGTCCTACTTTTTATTAAACTGTTGGGTTGTTAAGGCTGAAACTGACGAGCTCTCCCCACCAAACTGCATCCTACCATTCTCAGGTATAAAGAAAACAGTGTTCTCATACATCATTTAGTATCATCCTCACTTATCAGTATGGCATAAAAAGAACATGGAATGGCAAAAATCTAAGAAAACCTGAAAATATCTATGAGTAAAAACCTATCATTTTAATTCTTCTGTATAGTTTTGTGGCAAATTGTAGTATCCTGCTCGATCGTTACTTAGGATGTAAACAATTATCCTTTTATTGAAGGACTACAGTCTATTTTCACTATGAACTAAGTTCAGTTACCATGAAAAATAATTATCCTGGAAAACTAAAATGCATTCCCTACTTTGTGATGATCTCACTGAGTTATCTCAGCACCTGTACCATTTAAAATTTGCCTTCCATTGACCTTTATTCCTCTTCACCTAACCTAATTAGATAAAAAGTAGGTGGTGGCAAGCAGGTGGGATCCTGTTGGTCTCTGAGTTCCCCACAGAGCTTATCACGTAGCACATATTCAATGCTTACTTAAGACTGCCCCTTTGGGTCCACTCCTAAAAATATGAGAGAAGTATCCCCAGCTCCAGACTCCTCTTTGGGCTGTATCACTGGGGAAGACTTCTAACTATTTATGTAGCATTTTTAATTGCTCAACTTGGATTTTAAAATATTACCATTAATGAAAGCTCCCCAGGGGCTGGCCAAGTGGCGCGATGGTTAAGAGCTGGCTTGAGACGCCAGAGGGCCCCAGTTTGGATCCCACATATGAGGGCCAGTTACACTGCCCTCTACAGCTAAGATGCTGAACAACAGTTCAACCTGGAGCTGGGCTGCCATGAGTCGCCGACGACGGCGTAGGCTGCAGCCCCTGCTGCAG
>NW_017732294.1:269932-291597 GCF_001890085.2 Hipposideros armiger | reverse complement strand
CCAGGAAGAGCGCAATGATGGTGCCAACTTGGGCCAGTGAAGCGACGTCCTCCACAACTAGACTGAAGAACAAAAGGACAGCGACTTGTCTGTTCCCCTTCCCACAATTCCCCAGCTCTGTTCCCATCCCCCAATTCCCCAATAAAATCTTTTTAAAAAATGCTCCCCAAACTAATGGGTCCTGTTTGGGGTTTTCAATACTTTCCCCCACCTCCTAGGTCTCCTTCCTCTTAAAACCACTTACCTCAAGAGAACACAGAATAGTTGCATGCAGTAAACCTCCTCAACTCCCCTGGCGAGCCTCATGAACACCTAATACAGGGGGGCTAGAGAGGAGAGACTGAGGAGATTTCTAGTCCATGGATGACTTGCCTGATTGCTCTTTAAGTGAGCTAATGAGACTTGGTTATTCATCTAAGCCAAAATCACTGACCCTTTCTATACTTTTGGCTGTAACTATCATAGCTCCAAGACATTTTGGAAGAGGTGCTGCTGCTGATTTGATATTTATTATTATAGATCTCCGATTCAACTCAGTAATTCAACAAGCATGTTTGGAATACCTCTTAGGTACAAGGTGTGGCAGGAAGAAATACAAACACAAGAAACTAGGATATTACTTTAACTGTATCTAGTAATACATCTACCACCATTTTTTTCAGCAAAACCAGTTGGACGTGAATGTTTTAATGGGCCAGGGCTTGCTCTGATTGGTAGTGATTAGCAGATATACCAATGGGGGTAGCTAAATAAACAAACTAAAACCCCACCAAGGCAGCTATCTGTAAAGATAATTAATGGTCATCTACACATATCGCTTGTTAACTATAAAGTGCTTAAGTGTTCCCTGGCTACAGGAAATAGGATCCCAGAATTAGTCCTTATTTAACTGAGTATCTACTATGTTCACGACTTGGTAACTGGTGCTGATGGAGAAGTACAAGCCATGACAAATAAGGATGATGGAATCATATTTTTTCCTATGGTATAAGATAGAGGCCACACCCCTTGCTCTACCACTAATAAATATGCTATGCCTTGTTTCTCCCCTTCAGGAATTGGACAATCTCTTGTGAGGATACACACAGATCAAAAATATATCCTGAGCTATTGATATATATCAGTTGTATACCAACATACTTCAATCTCTTGGTTGGAGTTTCCAGCCCTCATCTTAAACAAGAGCATAGAATGTGAGTTATTTGAACAGTGGCTCATATGAGACCTTGTCTGTGTGTATCCTCACAAGAGATTGTCCAAAAAACAGACAAGGTCTCATATGAGCCACTGTTCAAATAACTCACATTCTATGCCACTCACGGTAGCTCACAGCAGCCCACTGCAGCCTCACTGCAGCCTATGCCTACACCGTCGCCGGCGACTCATGGCAGTCTAGCTCCAGGTCGAGCTGTTGTTCACCATCTTAGCTGTAGAGGGCGCAGCGTCACTGGCCCTCATATGCGGGATCCGAACCAGGGCCCTGCTGCTCAGAGCTGGTGTCCCAAGCCAACTCTGAACCAACGAGCCATTCGGCCGGGCCCCTATTCTGATTCTTAAAATGTGCAAAGTCCCACGGTTTAAAAACCTCCAGTACACTAAATAAACAAATAATTCCAAATACTGGTATAGGTGTTGAGAAAGTCAATTATTCTATTAACTGGGTAACATACACTTTTTCAAGGCTGATAGCATCTAATTCTTTACTTTGAACAAAATTGAAGGAGTATGTTCAGTTTATAAATCATTAAAATAATTTTTCGTAAAAAATCATTTTAATTTGTGACAAACAACTTGAAAGGAGTTCAAAGAATTGGATAATGTTGACAAACACAACTCCCATTCCCATTCCATTTACATGAGTATGTAATCAGCATTGTTTGCACTACCAAGGAAAGCTTCATGGAAGTATGATCAGTTTTTCAATATAATTTGGTTATTCATTACTCAGGCAATCATTTAACATCTACTATATCAAGGCACTATTGCTTAGTGCTATGTAAGTTTTCAAAATGAACAAAACAAGGTCTCTGTCTTCTCAGAGTGAATAATTTGGTTAAATAGGATAAGAATGGTAAAGATTTCAATAGGCAGGGATGGAATATGAGTAGGCCACAGGGGGATAGAATAGCATGGGGGTGGGGGAAAGAAGCAGAAAAAAAGGCAAAAAAAAAAGATCAATGAAGAACAAGTCATTCAAAAGCAGGATACCTGATATTTAACCATTTAGAAGTGTTATAAAAATAGGTTTCAAATGGAAGTACCTAACCCCTTAGATCTCTAAAGTGCAATGAATAAAGTGCTGAGAAACACTAAGTTCAAATTACAGAATTCTGTTAGATAGCAAATTTGTTCTGAACCAACTAAACTAGATAAGGTTTAAAAATTAATTTTAAAAGGCATTTTAATACAAATTAAAATGGGCAAATTTTAACCAGATTTTTACTCATTAAAATAATTTTGAAAAGGAGAGGCGGGCTATGATATATGGTTAAGTAGATAATGACAGCCTCCAGACACGAGGTACTCATTGGCTTCAGGCCATAAATGCGTATATTGGAGGGCGGTAGTAAGACAAATGAAGGGTGGAAAAACAGTGGGAGAGTTAGATTACACAGCACTGAAAAGGGGTTTAATGTCATGTTCATTGGAAAATAGCCATTTCAAATTAATATTGGGGGAGTAGTAGTGTGGAATATTGAAGAAGACAAAATTGAGGGGCAAAGAGGGAAGGGAGAAACATTTCTGTCTATGTTAAGGTGTAGACTTTCCCATAATGACAGACCTTTTTTTAAGGAAAGCTATCATACATTCATAACACTAATTGATTTTTCACAGAGAAGTGCATAGATGATGTCTCTTTGGGAAATGCCTGCTACATTTTGGTTTGAAAAAAAAAAAAGATCTCCACTGGTGTGCCTGGCCTCCTTCATACAAAATTTAATTAACGAGGTCTCCTGGAAGGAAAGCTCACTGTGATCCCCAGCTATCTTGTGATGCTCCTCAGTCAGATATGCTGTGACAAATTAAACCCAAGCAAATCTTATCTATCACAAGTTGGGTTCCAAAGGGATAACAGTCAGAAGGGGAAGGAAATGGGTTTGAGACACTGAAGGAGAGAGGCAGGGAATGCCAGTGCCTAGGAGTACTCTCAGAACACACCTGGATTCAGAGGGCTTCATAGCTCCCCCTTTTTGCTAACCTGATAACTGTGTTTAGACTTGGGGTGGGAGGTTTCAGAATGAAGGAGAAATGGAGACAGTTTCCTAGGCTACTATTTAAGTCGATCTTTTGAAATATTATTCCTAGAAAAATTACTATGGTTCTTCTCTCTTGTGAACTTGAAAGCAAATAAGGGGATCTGTTTAGGAGACTAAAGAGACATGACAACTGCATGTAGTACATGATCCTAGAATGGATCCTCACCTGGAGGAAAAAAAATGCTATGGATATTATTGGGTCAACTGATAAAACAGGGATACAAAAGATAAAGTATTGTCTTAATGTTAAATTTACTGAATTTTCTGACTGTACTGTGATTATTTGAGACAATTTTCTTATTCTTTGGAAACATACATAAAAGTGTTTAGGTTAAAGGGCCATGATGTGTCCAACGTATTCTCAAATGGCTCAGAAAAAAGAATATCGATTTCCAGTCAAGATGGCAGAATAGATAAATGCTATGCTGGCCTCCTCCCACAACCACATCAAAATTACAACTAAACTACAGAACAACCATCATTGAGAGCCATCTGAAGTCTAGCTGGACAGAAGTCCTGTAACTAAGGACATGCAGAAGAAGCCACATCAAGGCTGTTTGGAGGGGCAGAGACACAGAACAGGCAGGTCCCACACCCACATGTGATCGTTAAAAATCGGGAGGGATATCTCGGCTATAAAGGTCGTCACCCTGAGGAGCGAGGTGTCCCAGCCCCACAACAGGAGGCTCCTCAGCCCAGGGTGCCAGTGCTGCGAGGGGAGTCCCAACTTCTGGCTGTGCAAACCAGCAGAGATTGTGGCTGGGTGAGATGGAGGGCTGCTGCATTCCCAGGCGCTCCTCTTAAAGGGCCCACACACGGACTTACTCATTGACAGATTCACTACCTCTGAGCTCCAGCGCTGGGGCAGCAGCCCAAAAGGTGCCAGGGATGAACGGGGAGAAACTTAATTGTCCGGCCTCAGGGCAAAAGCTTTCTCCCAGACAGAAGTGCTAGCAGAAGCCACTGTTTCTTTGTTGAGCCTTCCCTTCTCCCTGTGTGCAGACACAGGTGGCCACCATACCTGAGTCTCCATCAGCCTAGCCCCACCCTGGTGATTCCCTGAGACACTGCCCCACCCATGCCGCTTCCAGTGACTTTTCCATACAAACGGCCTGTCTTGGGTCAGGCTGCAGACTTCCCTAAAACCTCTCAAAGAGTCCCAAAACTCAAACAAGTAGCAGCTGGCTTTAGTATGTCCCATGCCTCTTGCTAAGCAGCCGCAAGCATGGCACTAGCGGCAGCTGGCCTCAGTTTGCAGCTTAGCTTCTCCCAGGCACCTCCAAGCCCAGCACAGGTGGCAACCATCTGAAGATCACTTTGTAGCTCATGCCAGCTGGCCCCAGGCAGGGCACAGGCAGCAGCTGCACTTGGTCTGCAACAGAGCCTCTCCCAAGAGGTCCCAGAACTAACACACCCCGTGGCCAGCTTCAGATCACACCTGAGCACCACCCAACCACCTCCATAGACAACACACCCAAAGGGCAGACTGGGCAGGCACCAGAGCCCTGCTAAAGTGAATCCTGCTCTGTAGGGTCAGCCCCTGTACAACAGCTTCTCCACTGTAGTCACCAGCAGTCCTCGCAGCCAGTCAGCCCGAGGGTCAATCCCTCCCATTGACATGCCGACAGCGACCAAGGCTCAACTACAACAGGAGAGCACACACAACCCGCACAAGGAACACACCTGTAGCACCTGGCTCTGGTGACCAGGGAGACTGCGCCACTGGGCCCCACAGGACACTTACTATATATGGTCACTCGACTGAGACGGAGAGACATACCAGCCTTACATAGAAACAAACACAGGGAGGTGGCCAAAATGGGGAGACAAAGAAACATGTCCCAAATGAAAGACCAGAATAAGGCTCAGAAAAAGAACCACACAAAATGGAGACAGCAGTCTAAGAGATGCAAAGTTCCAAACATTACTCATAAGGATGCTCAACAATCTCAGGGAGAACTTCAACAAAGAGATAGGACACATAAAAACAGAGATAGAAAACATAAAAAAGCAGTCAGAAATAAAGAATACAATAATTGAAATGAAGAATACAATAGAGGGAATCAACAGATTAGATGAAGCAGTGGATCGAATCAGCGATCTGGAAGACAAGGTAGCAGAAAACACTGAAACAGAACAACAAATATAAAAAAGAATCTTAAAAAATGATAGTTTAAGGGGCCTCTGGGACAACATCAAGCAAACCAACATTCGCATCATAGGCATACCAGAAGGAGAAGAGAGAGAGCAAGGGATTGAAAACCTATCTGAAGAAATAAAGACTGAAAACTTCCCTAACCTGCTGAAGGAAATAGACATACAAGCCCAGGAAGCACAGAGAGTCCCAAACAAGATGAACCCAAAGAGGCCAACACCAAGACACATCATAATTAAAACGGCAAAGGTTAGAAAGAGAGAATCTTAAAAGCGGCAAGAGAAAAGCAGTTAGTTATTACACGGGCATTCCCATAAGACTGTCAGCTGATTTCTCAACAGAAACTTTACAGGACAGAAGGGAGTGGCAGGAAATATTCTAAGTGATGAAAAGCAATAACATACAACCAAGATTACTCTACCGGCAAGGCTATCATTTAAAATTGAAGGACAGACGAAGAGCTTCCCAGACAAGAAAAAGCAAAAGAAGTTCATCACCACCAAACCAGTATTACAAGGAATTTCAGAGGGACTTCTTTAAGATGAAAAAAATCAAAAGTATGAATGATAAAATGGCCAGAACTACATATCTATCAACACTTACTTTCAATGTAAATGGATTAAACGCTCCAATCAAAAGACATAGGGTGGCTGAATGGATAAGAAAACAAGACCCTTACATATGCTGCCTACAAGAGGCTCACTTGAGATCGAAAGACAGGTACAGACTGAAAGTAAAGGAATGGAAAAATGTTATTTCATGAAAATGGAAACGAGAAAAACAAAAAAAGCTGGAGTAGCAATACTTATACCAGACAAAATAGACTTTAAATCAAAGTCTATAACAAGAGACAAAGAAGGACCCAGTAATCCCACTTCTGGGTATTTATCCAAAGACCCAAACACTACTTTGAGGGGACGTGTGCATCCATATGTTCACTGCAGCATTGTGTACAATGGCCAAGATGTGGAGGCAGCCTAGGTGTCCCTGAATGGATGAATAGATAAAGAGGAGATGGTGCATATATACAATGGAATATTACTCAGCCATAAAAATAAATGAAATCTTGCCATCTGCAACAACATGGATGGACCTGAAAGGTCTTGTTCTGAATGGAGTAAGTCAGACAGAGAAAGACAAATGTCATATGTTTTCAGTTATATGTGGAATCTAAAGAACATAATAAACAAGCAAACAAAATAAACAAATTCATAGATACAGAGAACATTTTGATGGTTGCCAGATGGGAGGAGGTGAGGGTGGGTGAAAAAGGGGAAGGGATTAAGAAGTGCAAATTGGTAGTTACACCGTGGTCATGGGGATGTAAAGAAAAAACATCTTTGCTACCCCAAAAAACTTGCCCTATGTTATAAACCTGCATGCTACAAACATTCTGAATGCTACAGATAGAGATTTCGAAGAGTTTGCAGTTTTTCAGGGCCACACTGAATGCACTGAAGGAATTCTTATCCCAGACTTTTTTGTACTCAAACACTGGCACTGTGGTAAAGCCTAAAAGAGGAGCTTCATTTATTATCCATAATGTCAAAATTGAAAAGGTTAATCACCATTAGGCAATGGAAATTAGGAATGGATAGGAAATTATTTATCATACGAACAAAAGGGCTTTGAATTGAAGCCCAAATACAAAACCATAAACACATACCCAGATGCTCAGGCGTCCCTTCCAGGCACCAAATGGCTGCACCCCTTCCTCCCATGTGCACTGCTCTTGCCTCGTATCCCGCGCATTCACGAATGCAGCCAGCTGGGCTCATCACAATATCCTCTTGGGCACAAAACTGTTGGAGACAAGCCTAGGCAACAATCACAAGTGCCACCCCCACTTTTCCTCTCGGCTCATCCTAAAAGAAAGAATCCAATCTATCCTTGAACCCCAAAAGCACCTTTTCAGACACTTCTAGGCACTTCTGGCCAGATTCGTGTCATAAAGCTGACAGCAGGCTCTGATGCCTGCTCCACAAGGAGGAACTCAGGCTGATGAAGTCTGGGAATCGCTAGAGTCAGAAATGAGACTGACAGAAGGACAAAGAGACACACCCAGGGCAATGTGGGCAGATGATTCTGTGTACACAGGTGTGTGCATTGTACCTGCAACCCTAGAGGAGCCCAAAGGAATCTCGCCTTAAGTTCACCATGAGGCACACTTATTTCTTCATAACACAGTGATGCTATTCAGGGGCACTGAAAGCCGTTCCTCCGTTTACTTAAATGGACAACCCACAACAGAAAGAGAGGGAGAGAAAGGGAGGGAGGGAGAGAGAGAGAGAGAGAGAGAGAGAGAGAGAGAGAGAGAGAGAGAGAGAATGCACAAGAGGAAAAAAACAGAGACACAGAGACTAAATTAAAACAACTTCTATGGGACCCAAGGTGTTCATTTAGATCAGTTTCTTAATTCTTTGTGGCGTGTGTGTGTGTGTGTGTGTGTGTGTGTGTGTGTGTCTTACAGGGCAGGACTCACTTATGAACTGTAGGTTTAGAAGCATCCCTGGTCTCTACCTATTGGATGCCAGTAGCAACCCGTCCGCCTAGTTGGGACCAAAAGTATCTCCCGACATTACCAAATTTCCCAAATGGCAAAATTTTCCTACTTCCCCCTTGAAGACAACTTCCTTAGCTCAAAAGTGTTCCTTTAGTATGGCTCCCATGAGCATGCAAATTGTCACATTACAAAAATAGATGTAAGATTAACTAGTCAGTCCTCCAGTACAGAGTCAGGAAGGAGGTTAGAGTTTCGTGTTCAGAAGTCCTTCTGAGCTACAGGAAGGGGCTCCTGCCACCTAGTAGTCAAGTCTTCCCCGGGACAGCCTCATCTGCGATTGTCCTGACTTCCTTTCTGCCATTGTTTCCCGCGTAGTGTTCAGGCGCCCAGTGACTTGGTTGGGCCCCTGCACATGTGATTTCCTGCAAAACAAACAATTTTCCACATTTGCTCTCTCAGCAAATTCAGATATTTGCCAAGCAAATTCATATATATATATATATAGATAGATAGATAGATAGATAGATAGATATAGATATAGACATAGACATAGATATATGAAGGAATTAGGCTGGGAACTCATGGTGAGTTAACTGTACTAGAACTTATTCATCTAAAAACCTTATTGTCTCTGTCTTTAGTTACCTGTATGGCCTTGAGCTAGAAAGGGGTAATAATGTATGTTCTGCTTACCTACTGAGGTGTGGAGAGGATCAAATGAGATAATGGATGTGAAAGTACCTTGAAAATATAAAGCAGTCTGCTGTTATAAGGTGCTTATTATTTCCTGCAAAACTAAGGGCAAAAAATAAGCTGTAATAAGCTGTGAGGGGCAGGAGGGGCCATTTTAATTCCCAGGGACAAAGTGGAAAGGTAGAAAAGAACAGAATGGTAGGGGAAAGCAACTTGTTAGGCTTTGAACATGAAAACCATGGTGAGATGGATGGATATTAAGTACCAACATCAGATGGTAAAAGATTTTCTTTTGTTGGGGCAAACACCAATTGAGATGGGAACCAAAATGATAAAGGAAACATCATTTGATTTAAAAGTTTCAAGTCCTTCAAATTTCAAAAACAGTCTTTCTCAAAATGTATGCCTTGTAACACAAGCATTTCTCAAAATATTACTAATAGGTATTATCAGCAAATGAGTTTGGGAAAAGTTGTATCTTATAGAGTCACAATATATATTAACAGAAAGACTCTGGAAAGACATGTAGTAAATAAATTGTTTTATTTTGCTTAATCCATTATTTTCTAAACATGTTCAATCTGAAAACCCTATTTATTTAGTTATTTTAACCTCTGTTAAGATCGGATTGGGAATGTAACAGAGGATTTCAGAATCAGAATAGACTTTAAAGAAAATGAGTGAGTAGGCTGATTGCATGTATACGAAAAAAAGCCAGAATGGTAAATCCATCTTCCCAGAGCACTGATTAAATGTTTCCTGAGGTGGCACATCTATTTCCGGGCCCCCAAAGGCCATGAAAAGAGAGAACTACGAAAGACCATGAAAATGATCAATTTCATTAAAGGAATCGGTTGAAAGAGGTACATTGTGAAGGGTAAGTTGATAAGAACAGAGAGCACCTAACCCTAACGAATACACACTGCCCCTGGGTCTAATTACTTGCCTTCTGTCTGTCTCCCTGCTTCAGGTTCTTCCCAATCAATTTCTCTCTCCCTCCACCAGACTTATACCTCATTTCTTCTTCCTCCCATGCAACACACACCTGTCCTGTAGCTGGTTGAGTAGGACATGTTGGTAACAAGATATTCCTAACAGAATGGGTGTAGGAGACAGGCTTTTGTGGACGGTATTAAAATCGAATGCCCACATACCCTTATTTAACTAGGTGCAGCTGTATTTTCAGGAGAAAATGCAAACTACCTCCAAGAGAGAGTAAGAAAACCCAAAAGCTACATTTTAGAGCACTTGGAAATTAACAACTAGCTTGAAAGAAAAAAAAACATTAAGGGAATCAGATATAGGCAGTCTGGAGGGTCCCAGAAAAAATTATAAATTAAAAAGGGAAAGCCCAATTCTTTCAGGCCGTACGTCAGAGGAAACAGTGGCCGAATACTGAATGGCCAAGTGTTTATAAAGTACAAGACATGGTTAGAAATGTGGCCACAGAACGCTTGGAAGCTTTGATCCTGCTCACCAGGGCGGAGAGCAGAAGGGGAGAAGAACAAGTCCACAGCACAACTGCCACTGCCACTGCCACAGAGTAAATGAGGAGGAAAAAATCCTTTTCTCCGAGCAGACCTAGAGTGGGCATGTGGCTCTGATCTGACAGTTTCATTTTACTTCAGTGCTTTTGGGGAGGGTGGGGAGGAGGCAAAGAGCAGAGGAGGAGGTGAGAGAAAAAACACAGCCATTTTTGTAATTAAATTTCAGAATCTTTTCATTATGTAGTTTCAATTCATTGAAAGTTGTTTTTCTCTCTCGCCCCTCCTCCTTCCTTAAAACTCTTGCTCTACTCACTACCCCCTCCTGTTACACACACACACACACACACACACACACACACACACACACACACACCCCTTCAAATGAATCAAGCCTCAGTACTCGCCTTTGTAACTAGCGACACAAACAACATTCGGGAGGATTTTTGGCCTTGACAACACTTTAACAATAATGGTACAGTTTCATTTTACTCACAAAAAGCTAAAAGGAAATGAAAAGGTTTAATAGGTACAAATGGAGAGCTTCTGCTCCAGACAACAAATCATGCCAAAGCGAGAGTGGCAGCTCATGCCGACACCGAGTGATGCCCCCATGAAAGCTTTCGTGAGCTGTGGTGCTGGGAGCACACTGAACTGACCTCCCAGCTCAGGACAGACTGTTTCTGTTATTGTTGTGTGTCTGTCCGTTTTTCCACTCAATGGCTTAACTTACATTAGCGGAAGATGAAGAAAAAACCCAAGCAACCTGGCAAATGTGCGCAAACAGTATGACATTTGGACACAGATGCTTAGTTAGGTCTCTGGCCACAGAAAGTATTGCTGTGGCGCTCAGGGCTTCACTTTCCAAAGAATCGAGCTGTGTTCTGCAGACATTTCATTCCGTCTATTGTACTTCGCCCAAAGCGCTCCCGTCCCCTCACCTTTTCACGCTCAAGCCTGGAATAAGTCATAAAGAACACATAGACAGCTGGCTGTCCCCACGCTGGGCTAGTACAAAACATTTTCCCAAGGTTGGCAATACTTGCATGTACAAGGACATATTTTGAGGGAAGTTTTAGTGAGTCCTAAATATGGATTTTTCTCTCTCATAATTCTATGAAACAAAACTAGTTTCCTTCACCACAGGCCATAACCCTAATTAGTTCTGTGAGTCTGTTTCCTATTGAAGCCCATACAGTGGACAACCATACAGACCCAAAGAGGCTTTCGGAACTCAAAGCGTCAAACACAATATAGAAAGGAATCATTGTTTTTCTTTAACCTGGGCACAAAAACAAAAACCTGAGGAGGGAAAAAAGAAATTAGTTACAGTGCTGTGGGGAATTAAGCAAATCTCATGTTAGGCTAATGACATCTCGACATTTGGCTTTCTAGGCCCTCAGGCAGGGCACACGTAGCACCTTTCACAGTGTCCCCACAGCCTGGTAAGGAGGAAGAGGCATGCATTTTTATTCCCACCACCCTGATAATGCCTTCGAGGCTTCGTCTCCAGGGTCTCACTGTGGAGTGATACCTAGATACACATTGCATGAGTCTCTAATTCAGCTTCTTCATCAAAGCTCAGACCCACAGAACAATGATCAACTTGGCACTCATTTTCCAACATCAGCCACGTCATTTGAGTGACACTATTTTAATGACAATAAATGTTGCATGGGCACCGTGAAGTGGGAAACATCATCCTGCATTAATACCCATCTGCCTGCCATCTCCCTAAGATCCTGAGGCATGTTTCAAAGCAAGGGGAATTCACACCTAATTAAAACCGCAGGGGGAATGATATGTCAGAGGCAGAATTCAGTTTCTTACAATTCAGTGTTCTTGAGGCGTCAGACTAGTCAGTCCAGCAGGCTTGCTGAGGGGAGACGGAGCGGGAGAGGAAAAGGGAGAGGGAGCAGGAGGGGGCTGGGTAGGGTGGAGGAGCCACGCCGTTATTTTTTAAAGATGACTTTGGATAATAGAAAATGGCATTTGTCTCATTTTATCATTGAAGAAGCTAAGGCACAAGGAAGAGCTGGGATTTGGAGTTTTTGTTTTCAGTTTACTACTATTTCTTTGCCCCCTAGTTCAAAGTCCTCAGGCTGCAGGGCAAATGGAAGAATGAACATCTAAAAGCTTTCCTGTTTCTCACCCTCACGTGTATTTAAAGGCATAAAGGGTTCATCTGATGAGGGAGGTAACACATGTAGACTATCTTAGGACGGTCCCTAAAGTCACAGCTAAGGAAGCCATCTCATTTTGTGTGCAACATTATTACACTTATTCTTGTGCATTCAACAAACATGGGAGACAGAATGAGGAGATATGGCACACAAGATGGAGATGTGAAGACTGGGTTCAGGTAAGTTGCAAGATTTGTAAAAGCTTCAGCACCCATGTACACACAGTCAGATAATGTCTGTGGGTGGTGTGGAAGCTTTTCCTCAAAGTCTCACCTTGGGCTCCTCAGACCCTTTGCAGAGATTCTTGTCTCCTAAATTTATTCAAAGCTGCCCAACTAGGACGTTTAGTTGGGGCCACTTGGACCTGGAGTCATGAGCTGGCTCTGCCATTAACTGAGATAACCCCATCTAGGGAAGAAGACATTGACCACATTTACAATGACTAATATTTTTGGAGGTCAAGGAAGATCGAAAAGTTCAAGTTGCCAAAGGACTTAGTTTTTCCTCCAGTAAAAAGAATTCACATTTCTCACTCAATTCACTTCCGAGCCTCTTTCAGGTAGCAAAGAAATAAAGCTCACGTGTTCAGATAATGAAAATCCTGCCCCATGTCCGCTTTCTCTACTTAGTCACGCTTCCCCAGTTCCTCTAGCAACCCTCCACCTCAAATATCCAAAAAATAGTAAAGCTATTTTCCTCACCAACCTCCACTCTCAGAGCAGGCATCTGTGTCTATACCCATTTACCTCTCCCCGTCCTTTGTCATCAGTTGACGCTCTCAGTCCCTTGGCTGCCATCCTCCTTCTCTGGATACTCCTCCCTCAGACCTGAAAGCCAGCCCTTTCCATATGCCAGCCAAACCTCTGCCCCACCTCCTTCCAAATAAATTACTTTCTCCGTCCCACCCAAACCAGTAGGTGGCGCCACAGATAGATAGCTGTTTCTTTTCAACTGATAATTCCTTGAAGGCAGCAGGCTCTTTGGGTATGGCAAGTATTCATACAGGAGAGTGGTGACCTGAAATATTCTGCATACACCACAATTTCTGGTTTGTTCAAACTGGTTTTAAGATTGAGGAAGTAGTCAGGTAGAAAAAAAGAAACATGTTCTAGCTATTTCTTTTTCTCCTCACCTCAGCGCTTGCCCATAGTACAAGGCTCTTACTATCTTTTTGCCCTGGTTCTGAATGATCAGAGACTGCCCAGGAATAAAAATGGGTGCCATTTGCCAAGGCTCCCAGTGCAGTCTCTGCAACCTCCAAAATAGAAGAGCAGGGTCTGGGCACTGGGGTGTGTATGTGCTACAAACTATTACTGTATAAATTATTTGGGGATTATACACTGTTTGGGATTAGCTGCACCTCAGCACTTTTCCATTAGAATTTGATAAGTGGTGAAAAAGAGACACAGGTAGCTACCTAATATCCACAGCAAGCAAGGACAATTAGAAAGCATTCATTTCTGTCCTGTTCACACATCTATTCCCAAAGCTAACCATATGCTTTCTAGGTTCTGCCTCGACCACCCAATGCACATCTACTAGCATACAAAACGATTTTTATTTTTAAAAACATTTCATAAATGTTTGCATTTCAGACTTACCTTTCGTACCTCATTTTTTTTTATCAGGAGGTTCAGTTCGGCCCATATGTGAATATACTGGCAATTCCGATAAAGGTTGAAGGTCTAACAAACAAATAGCCTACACAGCCAAAGTTTGGACAAAAGATAAAGGTTCCTGGAGTAAGACTCAGCAGAGCCCAGTGCCATCCAGTCCATACAGCGACTTTGGGTCAGGCACTCCCTCTGAACCTGTTTCGTGCCCTACCTGCCTCGCAAGGGTGACAAGCATCAAAGACCTGAGTTCCTAAATGATTCTGAAAATGATAAAGATGCACACAGAGCAGAAGCATTCTATTGCCCCTAGGGGGTTTCATTTATTCCTTCAGTGATGAAGCCTGTGTACTACTGTTTACAGAAGTGGAATTGCTTTTGATTTGTACCAAATTTTATAACACAATGTTCTGGAGGCTAAGGTGAGTGGGAGGTAGTTCCAGTAACTGACAAAAGGAAACATTTGCAGAGGAGAAAGAAGTCAATAGATGGCACATGAGGAACGTCCGAAGGAATGGGTGGGGACATCTAGAGAGGGTAAAGATAGGTGTTTTCAGAAATCTGAAGGGCTGTCACTCACAAAAGAAATTCATTTTTTTTTCATGGCAGAAGGCAGAACACAAATCAACCGGGCTTAAAAAAAAATTAACCCCCAACAATGGAAATGTGTCAAAGGGACACCGGAGGCAACTGAAAAAGCTCCCAACGGTTGGAGCTGGAATGATCTAGAAACAAAATAAAGTCATATTGGACTATAACCCAAAGTTTAAAATAAAGACCACAAGCCCATACTGATATAAATAAATCATCAGATTCCCTAAAGTTCCCCACCCCTGCCCCCCGCACCGTACCGTGTGAGCACACAGTGAGAAGGCAGCCATCTGCAAGCCAGGAAGATGGCCCTCACCCAAAACCTGACAGTGCTGGCCCCCTATCTCAGACTTCCAGCCTCCAGAACTATGAGAAATAAATTTCTGCTGTTTAAGTCCCTCAGTGTTTGACTTTTTTTTTATAGCGGCCCAAGCTGACAAATACTCGTAGTTTATATTTACTGAATAAATGGACAGTGGACCATGGACCAGGTCACTTGCTCTGTGCTTTGCATGCATTATCTAATCTTTATAATACCTAGTCAGTTAGAGAGCCCCATTTTACAATGGAAGACATTGGAGCTCCAAAATGTAAAGCAATTTGTCCACAGTCTTTCAGGAATCTGGAAGTCAGATCTTGCTCTGGCCAACTCGAATGCCTGAGTTGTTCACAGTTCCTTATGGTAAAGTAGGGGTAAAGGAGGACAGACTCCCCAGGAACCAATTTTAAGGGAAACTCCTAGGAGATAACTCATTCTGAGTGAAGAATGAGACAGGCATGCCCGGACTAAGCCAGTGAGAAAACTGTTGGTCAGAGGAAATAGGCAATCTGCAATACAGCATGGCATCTGTTGGCTCAGCCCCTGCCATTTGAAACATTATAAGACATCAGGGTCCAAATAACACCCTCAGTTACCTCTCTGACTTGATGCAAAAGTGGAACAATACAGTAGTTTCCTGAGGCTGTCAGAATGAATCACCACAAACTTGGTGATTTCAAACAACAGAAGTTTATTCTCACAGTTCTATAGGCCAGAAGTCCAAAATCAAGGTGTCAGCAGAGCTGGTTCCCTCCAGAAGCTCTAAGAGAGATTCTGTTTGCTGCCTCTTCCAGCTTCTGGTGGCTGCATCACTCCAACCTCTGTCTCCATCTTCACGTGGCCACCTTCTCCTCTCTCATCTGTGTCTCTTATAAGGGTACTTGCCATTGGATTTAGCGCTAACCCAGATAATTCTAGATGATCTCATCTTGAGATCTTTAACCTAATGACATCTGCAAAGACCCCCTTCTCCAATTAAGGTCACATTCACAGATTCCAGAGGCTAGGACATGGACATATGTGCGGAGGAGGTCACCATTCAACCCACTACAGTTTAATGTGACAGAACCAGTACCCAAATTTAAAAAGCAAAAAGGAAATTTCTGGGTTCAGAAAAATGGGAAGTAAAGGAGTTTCCAGTTTCAAATCAATCTAAGGGCTCAAATGATGTTGCCTCTTTTCTATCTTTCTTTCCATTTCTCTGCTCTACTTGTCTCAGTTTGACTTCGTTCTTTCTGCAGGCCTTTCCCATGGGGCTGTCAACACTCATAACTTTGCAGTTGAAGAGGATAGCAAGGGGTAGCTATTGATAGCACTATAGAACATTCCTAAGGAAGACTCTGATTGGCTATCTTGAGTCACACGTCCATTTTGTAAAAGGAAGAGTTGGGGGAAGGGCTTTATAATGATTGACAACCCCACTAGAACCATATGGAAGAGTAGAGGCATAGTTTCTCCAAGGAAAGGATGTTGCACAGACAAACTAAATATGTCTAAGGACATTCTTCTCCCCTTCATTACTGAATGAGACACAGCTAGACACCTAGAGGGCTCCAGGCTCCTGATCCCATGAAAGATAACCAGCAAATAACACATTACATTGCAAATTTTCATCAGGAAACAGTGGAAATGGGGTGGGGCCTGATGGGGAAGAACTTACTCATGACCACATGTAACATCTATGTCAAGTCCCCATAATACTTGCTGAGGACAACCTTATGGGAAATGAGAGCCTGTGCATACATTTATAGACTGGTGGAACTTGGAAATAGTAACAAAAAGATATCCAAAACACCCCCAAGTGTTTGAAAAGTAAGCAACACACTTTTAAGTAATCCATTGGTCCAATAAGAAATGACAATGGATATGAAAAACTATTTGGAACTGAATGCTACGCAAGCTGTGGCATAGTAAAGCTTGTGGGAATGCAGCTCAAGTCATGCTGCGAGGGACATTTAGAGCCTAAAGGTATACATGAGTTGGGGGTGGGGAGCTGAAAAATGAAAAAGGCATAAATTTCAAAGTCAGGGCTTAGCCAAAATGGGGCAATTATTGCCTTCTGTAACTGAAAGGTCCAAGTGTGGTTCTGTTTTCAGAAAGACATAAACCAGGGTGTCAAAAAAATGTGAGGAGCCAGTAGCTGCCCATTCTGTTTCTCTTCTTCATTCTCAGGTTCTCTTCTTGTGATGGTGAAGATGCCCTAGGTTTCTATCCTCTGAGTTCAGCAATTTCAGGGAAAAGAGGAACAAATAGTTCTAAATAGTTCCAGCAAAGGTTTCTGGATTGACTCTGATTCATCAGGCTTGGGTCATATGCCCATGTCTGATCTAATCAATGTGGCCAGGGGTTAAGACACTCCCACTGATGTGAATATGAAACAGGTGATTTCTGGACATTTTACATTTTAGCAATTACTAGGAATCAGCATGGGGCTCTGGTTACTTTTGAATACGGTAACACTGGTTATCCCAAAGTGATAAGTTCTGCTTGGAAGTTAGAGAAATGGAAAGTGAACTAAACGTAATTTAAAAGGAAAAAGGAAAGAAACAAATAAGAAAGAATAGACACATCTCCAGTGCAGAAAAAATCCAAATATTTATCTAGCCTCAAGGAAGTGGTGCATAACTCCCCAGTCTTAAAGTGTGGACTGCCCAAAGTAATTACTCCCAAAGAGTACATTGTGAAAATGGGAATAAAGTAACTTTACCCTGGAAAAGCCTGACAAATACACCTCAGCCGGGTGATCACAGTCAGTATCAACACTATAAGGCGTGATGCTAATACACACCATAGCTAGGTTACAATGAAAATGGCACTTTACCTCCTGTCTTCTTCTCCCTAAAACCTATAACCCCAGTGGAATCATGACAAAAACATCAGACAAATCCCATTTCAGGGACATTCTATGGAAAACCTGACCACTAATTCCCAAAACCATCAAGGGAAAGTCTGAGAAACTGCCATAGCGAAGAGAAGCTAAGGAGACCTGATGACTAAATGTACTGTGGTGTCCTGGATGGACTCCTGGGACAGAAACAGGACAGTAGGGGGATACTGAGGAAATATGAATATAGACCACAGTTAATAATACTATATTAATATTGGTTTGTTAATTGTGACAAAAGTACCACAATAATGGAAGATATTAATAATAGAGAAAGCTGGTTGTGAGGTATATAGGAACTCTCTACACTATCATCACAATAATTCTGGGGATCTAAAATTGTCCTAAAATAAAAAGTTTATTTTAAAAAACAGGAAAAGTGACAAGAAAACATATTTCGGTTCAATTTAAGAATACACTCTGGGAAAAAAAGGCATCCAAATTGGGAAGGAAGGAGTAAATTTATCTCTGTTGACAGATGACGTGATCTTATATATAGAACACCCTAAATACTCCACGAAAAAACTGTTAGAACTAATAAATTCAGCAAAGTTGCAGGATCCAAAATCAATACACAAAAATCAGTTGCATTTCTATGCACTAACAACGAACACTCCAAAAACGAAATTAAGAAAACCATCCCATTTACACTAGCACCAAAAAGAATAAAATATTTAGGAATAAACTTAACCAAGGAGGTGAAAACTTGTATACTGAAAAGTACAAAATGTTGCTGAAAGAAATTAAAGAGGACACAAATAAATGGAAAGACATTTGTGTTCATGGATTGGAAGTCTTAATATTGTTCAGATGTCAACGCAATCTATAGATTCAATGCAATCCATGCAAAAACCTCAATGACATTTTATGAAGAAATAGGAAAAATCCATCCTAAAATTCATATGGAATCTCAAGGAACCCCAAATAGCCAAAACAATCTTGAAAAAGAAGAACAAAGTTGGAGTCATCACAATTCCTGATTTTAAAACGTACTACAAATTTATAGTAATAAAAACATTGTGGTGCTGGCATAAGGATAGACATATAAATCAATGGAATAGAATAGACAGCCCAGAAGGAAACCCTCACATATATGGTCAATTGATTTTCAACAAGGGTGCCAAGACCATTCAATGGGCAAAGGACAGTCTTTTCAACCAATGGTGTTGGGAAAACTGGATATCTGCATGCAAAAAGAATAAAGATAGACCCTTTCACAAAAATTAACTCTAAATGAATCAGACCCAAATTTAAGAGCTAACAGTATAAAATTCTTAGAAGCAAACACAGGGGAAAAGCTTCATAGCATTGGATTTGGCAATGACTTCTTGGATATGATGCCAAAAGCACAGGCAACAAAAGCAAAAAATAGATAAATTGTACTAAATCAAAATTTAAAACTTTTGTACATCAAAAAGACACTTTCAACAAATTGAAAAGGCAATCAATGGAATGGGAGAAAATATTTGCAAATCATATACCTGAAAAGGGATCAATATCCAGAACACATAAAGAACTCCTACAACTCAGCAACAAAAAAAAACCCCAACAAGCCAATTTAAAAATAAGGACTGGAATAGACATTTCTCCAAAAAAGATTTAAAATGGCCAATAAGCACATAAGATGCTCAACATTACTAATCATTAGGGAAATGCACATTAAAACCACAATGAGATATTACCTCACAAATAGTAGGATGGCTATTATTGAAACAAAAGAAAATAATTGTTGGAGACGATGTAGATAATTTGGAACCCTTATGCACTGTTGGTGGGGATATAAAAAGGTGCAGCGGTTACGGAATACAACAGTGTGGCAGTTCCTCAAAAAATTAAAAATGGAACTACCTTATGATCCAGCAATTCCACTCTGGATTTATACCCCAAAGAATTGAAAACAGGGTTTCGAAGCAATATTTGTTAATCTCAGCATTATTAACAAAAGCCAAAAGGTGGAAGCAAGCGAATTGTCCCCACCCACAGATGAACAGCGAAAGAAAATGTGACACGTACATATAAAGGAAGGAAATTCTGACACATGATACATGGATGAACCTTGAGGACTTTATGCTAAGTGAAATAAGCCAGTCACAAAAAGACAAATAAATACTGTATGATTCCACTTACATATATGAAGAACCTGGGATAGTCAAATTCATAGAGACATAAAGTACAATGGTGATGCCAAGGGGCTGGGGGAGGAGTAACATGAGGAGTTAGAGTTTAGTGGGGACAGAGTTTCAGTTTTGGAAGATGAAAAAAGTTCTGGAGATGGATGGTGGGGATGGTTGCATAAGAATGTGAACCATAGAACTGTACCCTTAAACATGGTTAAGATGGCCAGTTTTGTCTTGTGTGTGTTTTACCACAATTAAAGATAATGGAATAAAATAAGAAGAATGGGCATCGTGGCATGGCTGCCTTTGGAGGTAGCTGCCTGTCCATGATACATATAGGCAAGGTAATCTAGTAAAAGGTGATTAACATAGCAGATAAAAATGGCTTGGATGATCTCCTAGTTATTTCCAGGAGGCAGAAAACACCTGTGACCCAAATGCCAAAGTGAGGCTTATTCGGTAAACATATGAACAGCCTGGATGAGAGTGCTGCTAAACTGTGCTGTGATTGGCTGCACAAAGCATCAGCAAGGCACAGCTCACCACTCCCACAGGCACTTAGAAATAGTGCAGTCTCTAGTTCCTAGTTGCATTATGCACCTTTCCATCCTACAGAATCATTCTGAATAAAGTATCCCACATGCAATTTACCAGCCCAGAGACATGCACTATGAGCACACCTGGCCTTAGGAAGTCCAGTGCCCGATTCTCCCAGAATAAAACAGCTTCCCTGAAATGGACCCTACTTCACTCACGTAGTGCTCCATTGTTACTCCTACCACCTCCCCTTCCCAGCTATAGTATCTTACACTCAGTAGGTAGTCTCTAAGTATACTGGGTCTGTGAATGACTTTGAGCTTCAGATAAATGGAATGAGAGAGCTCCTTTAATACCCATCTCAGAAATCGAGGGCCTGTCTCAAATCTCAAGGCAGTTCCAAAGCACCGGGTGTGCCTTTCATGTATACATGAAAGTCTCTCTGCCCGACTGGACAGCGTCAGTCTTCTCCTGCCCTAGGACTGGAACTGACACAATTCACGCTCCTGGTCCTCAGGCCTTTGGAGGCAGACTAGAACTACACCACCGGCTCTCCTGGGTCTCCACCTTGCAGACGCCATTTCATGGGACCTGTGAGCCTTCACCACCGCCTGACCAATGATATCTGTATCTATATCTATATCTATGTATATATGTATGTCTATATTTATCCTATTGGTTCTGTTTCTCTGCAGAATTCTAATACAGATTTTGGACCAAAAGTCCCCTTCATGACATTTAAAAAATTTGATCACAGATGAGTCAGGTATAGGGCCAGAAGTGTCATAGGGGAAGCCAAGGAAAAGAATGCAAACTGCCCCCTAAGTGGGGTGAGTTTTCATCCCAGCTGAAAGGTTAACATTCTATCTGGCCAAGAGCCTTACTTGCTGACTCAGACATGGGCGGGGGAGTTAACTAGATCAGTGAGTCCCAGCCTGAGGTTCACCCTGTTCATCTTAAGAGACCACAGAGGTAAATCATTGGGATTCTCATGTCATTTTCAATATTTCCAAACTTTAAGGAAAACAGAGATGTTTATCAGACAGCTGCCCCACTTATCTAAATGTCAGGTTTCTTTGATTTTCCCTGGAATTGCATTGGTTATCCATGCTGACCAGAAGCTCTAACGCACATGTGTGTATGAATGCAGAAAAGCTTGTTTAAGAAGTGCAGGTTTTTATGGGCCGGCCGAGTGGCGCGATGGTTAAGAACTCGCTTGGGATGCCAGAGGGCCTCGGTTCGGATCCCACATGTGAGGGCCAGTGACACTGCCCTCCACAGCTAAGATGCTGAACAACAGCTCAACCTGGAGCTGGGCTGCTATGAGTC
>NW_017732294.1:266587-269875 GCF_001890085.2 Hipposideros armiger | reverse complement strand
TTGCCATGGGCTACCGTGTGTAGCCAGCAGCCAGCGTGAGCGGCCAGCAGCCGAAGTGAGCGGCCATCCAGAAGCCAGCGCTGATCTGCCTCGCCCGGGAGGAGTGCAATGATGGCGCCTAGTTGGGCCAGTGAAGCAACGTCCTCCACAACTAGACTGAAGAAAAAAATTTTAAAAAAAAAAAAAAAAAAAAAAAAGAAGTGCAGGTTTTTCAGGAGGACAAAGTTCCTCGAAGCACCAGGCCTTGTGAAAAATGATAACAGAAGGGTTTGGGGAGGGGTATGAAAAGACTGGGAAGCACTGATCTAGCTGATTTGTAGCTGAGGCTCCACGCCTACTTGTGTCTCTGGTCTTTCCCTTCACTTAACCTGAATAATGGACTTCTTGGTCTGCCACCCTCCTTGGGTCTGAGGACATCTGTGAACCATCTGCAGTTCCCCTATTCCTCCTACACCCATGCATTCAGTCCTGATTAAGTGTGGGCCTTTCCATAGGCAAAAAAAAAAATTGCAAGCGTTCCCACCGCCAAGCGGGTCAGGACGCAGGCAAGTTCTCTGGACTTGAGGGGCAGTGTCACTTCCCATTTCCCAGAACCTTTGATAGGCGTGGCAGCTCAGACTCCCACAGAGAAGTTGTCTGCCCAGTTTGAAGGGAAAATGCTACTGAGTGCCTACAGCTACTCCTTGTTAAGGGCCACTTTCGCTGGCAGGAGGAGAAAGGGGTGTGGAAAGAAGCTCCCGGGAACTGAAACTTGAATCTGGGGGTAAACACAGCTGGGACTTGTTCCAACATTGGCTTCTATGACCTGGAAACAACAGTACCCTGTGTCCCAGCAAAACACGTGTCTGCTCAGCCTTATCCTGCCTATTTCTAAACCTCAACCAACCGCAAAAATAAGTATCTTTAAAAATAAATACTTGGACAAGGGAGAGGGTTCATTTTAGAGGATTTATTTATTTCCATTTAAAATCTTGAACATTCCCAATTCTGCAGTCCTCACTAATTTGCAGGCAAACACACACACACACACAACCAACACCAACACCCCCACCATCAGCAAACACTCCCCCCCACCCCCCGGCAGCCCTGAAGGAGCTTGGGGCAGAAATGCAGCTAGCCCATACCTAGCACTCCTGGCTTTCCAGCCTTGCACGAAAGAATAGAGCCCGGAACTGAAAAATTGAAACTGTCAAGTGCTTCTGAACAACTACTGCGAATTGACATTTGGCCGATGCAAAGAGAATCAAAGGCGGCAAGGGCAGGCTAGCAATGAATTAAACTGATTAAAACTGAAACATGGTGAGCTTCAGCAGGCTACGGTCTGGCTTTCCAGGACCCAAGACCAAGAATAACGGCACTTTCTTTATTTAAAAAAATTTTTTTTAATCTTAACATTGTCCTTTTTAGCAGAGTGACCTTGAGCAAGTACCTTAACCTCTCCATGCTTCATTGTTTCAAACATGTTGAACTGTCTAGAACAGGGGTCGGCAAACTGCGGCTGGCGAGCCACATCTGTCTCTTTGGGTACGTTCCGTCTCCAAAGTTTGCTGACCCCTGGAAGAGCCAATCCTGTCCCTCACAACAATTTAAAAATTATTCAAGAGCCATAAATATATTTTTACATAATCACCATTATGTGAATAATATCCTTTAAAAATTTTATAAATGAAACTATGATAGTTTTATTTTCATTTTCAATTGTACTTCAGAACCACATGTACGTACCCAAAGAGCCACATGTGGTTCGCGAGCCGCAGTTTGCTGACCCCTGGCGGCTCTTCCATCTCAAAAGTTTGCCGATCCCTGATCTAGCATGATAAACCATCACCTGTCTTTGTCCCAGAAGGTCTTCATAGAATGCCATTTTGCATGTATTACAATTGTACTCAACAAGTCTAATTGTGTGTGTGCGTGTGTGTAGAAGTGATGTGGCCTTTTCTCTCTCATAGTAAATGCTGAAGAAATTTTATTTATTTATTTTTAGTTTATTCTTATTTTTTTTAGCTGAGCCATCCTGCCACCTATTGGCAGCTCAGCAGCAGCTCAGCACAGGCTGGGACTCAAACCGCTGTTGCTCAGAGCCCGCACTCTTGAACGTGCTCTTAACTAACTGAGCCAGTTGGCCGGCCCCATGAAGAAATTTTAAAAACTGTCATCCTCTTTGTGATCCAGCTCTGAAAAAACTGAGCACCCGCCCCATGGAATGGGGAAACAACCACTGTTGCTCTCCACACAAGTCCCTGCCTATGCTGTTCTGATTGCTGTGGACCCTGAGAAACAAGACACCCACCAAGAGGGACTCCTGGTGGCTCACTGGGCTCAAACTGAAAAGCAGAGACCAGCAGGCATTTCTACACAGGGGCCTCATCACCCAAACAGCACATTAGGGTGAAGCCTGCACTGAGCTGCCTGCCTCCTGCTCTGAACTGCCTGCCTGCACTGTACTCCTGCCATCTGAGCCAGTCCTTATAAAAGGGTTCCTGGAATCCTATTTCAACCAATAGGATTAAGGCTTTCCCCATCCAATTAGAGCCAAGCAGCTATATCCCACCCATCCCCATCAACATTTTCACCAACCAATCAGAGCGGCTCCATTCTGACCAATTAGAATAGTGCCTTTTAGACCAATCAAACTTTGAGGGTTTGGAGTCCTCGTTTGCATGAGCACAAACCAATCAGAGACCAGAAGGTGGGACTTCTCTCTCAATAAGTCAGCTCCCACCCTGGTTCAGGAGCTCACTTTCCCTTTCTAGTGAAGATTGCTGGTCATGGCCTGGAGCTGAGACAACAAATATGTCTGTTTTACCTGAGTAGAGCTGTCTACCTGGAGAAGGGCCTCACCCCAGGGTCACTTTGCCCCAGGACCATAGCACAGCCATGCTGTCACAGCAGTGCTGTTACAAAATTGAGCTGTAACACAATGAGCTGTTTGCACCAAATAAAGGCATAAAGTTTCCTTCTTCAATGAACTCCAAATTGGGGATTCCTGTTTGTGCTAAATTGGCGCCATCGACCATCATTTGACATGGCTAAATAACAAAATTGTGCCATAAAAAAGTATTCACTGGCAGGATTTCAATGTACAAATCTGCCTTTTGAAAACCGTGCATTATGGCATTATAATGTTAAGTGGGGGGAAAAAAGCAAGATAAAGTATTACCACAGAAACAAAAATTGTACAGGAGAAAAGATTAGAAGACCAAAATAGTAAAATGGACACTACTTTATTCGTTCATTTTGTACTCTTCTGTATTTCCCACACTGTATTAGAATTGATAATTTTTATAA
>NW_017732294.1:258298-266418 GCF_001890085.2 Hipposideros armiger | reverse complement strand
CTGTATTCCTTAATAAAATGGGGTAGGAAACTGGGTGGTTTGCTTATATATATATATATATATATATATATATATATATATATAAAATCTAGCATGATTTTTAGGAACTTCCCTGAAACAACCACCAAAAAAAATCAACATTTTTTTAACAAGGTTGGGAAAATCTCTAAAATCATTCTCTTCAATGTTTTATATCCAAAATCACTGGCCTGGCTGAGCTGCCTAGACCCTTTGAGCTCTCTGGTCTAAGAGCTAACAACTAGTTGGATTTTCAGTTTACCTATAATGTGATTATATAGGATTTTATCATAAAAATATCATGAGAAAGTAATGTATATGCTACTGGCTCTAGGGTACATTTAGAGTGGAAAAGGTGAATATAAATAGAAAAGTGGAATACATCCCCAAACAAGATGTTGAATGAAGGAAAAAATATAGTTGCAGAATGGCACATACATTAGGATATTACTTGTGTCAATTAATAAAAACACACAGAAATGTACATATACATACACACACGTGTAAAGTATAAAAATGAAGTGGAAAAATACATTCCAAATTCATTTTTGCCATGGTAATGAATTTCCATTCATTACAGAGCTGGAAATAAGGGACAGAAATGAACTTGTCGGTACTGTTTTGTTCTACTGGAAAAAAAATCTAAAGCAAACTTTATGTTAAAAACGGTAACAGGGTCGGCGGCTGAGTGGCTCAGTTGGTTAAGAGTGTGAGCTCTGAGCAACAGGGTCGCCGGTTCGATTCCCACATGGGCCAGTGAGCTGCGCCCAAGCTGAGCTGCCGTTGAGCTGCCAACGGGTGGCAGGATGGCTCAGCTGGTGATAGCAAGTGTTCCTAACAAGGTTTCCAGTTCGACTCCCACATGGGGTGGTGGGCTAAGCCCACTTGCAACTAAGATTGAACACAGCAACTTGAGCGGAGCGGCTGTGAGCTGCTGATGGGTGGTGGATGGCGACTGGACTTGGAGCTGAGCTAGCTGCGCCCTCCACAACTAAGACTGAAGGACAACAATTTGGCTGTTCCTCTTCCCCAATTCCCCAACACTGTTCCCCTTCCCCAATTCCCCAGTAAAATCTTAAAACAAAACAAAAACGGTAATAGTTGTTATACAGCTGAATAAGTTCTAGAGCTCTGCTGTGAAACAAAGTGCCTCTAGTTAACAATACTGTATTGTGCACTTAAAATTTGTGAAGTGGGTAGATACATTAAATGTTCTTATCACAATAAAAATGCTGTTTATCAACTCTGAGTAGAGACCCAGGTGTGTTTGTTATATAATTGATTCTCAAGTGTTTTCCAGTATGTTTCTACTTACTCAAAATGAAAACATAAATCGTTTTTAAAAGCCAAATGTTGGTTATTTATTTTCTGCATTTTTCAAAATCTGTGAAATGTTCATGGATTATTTTGATAAATGACAAGTGAATTTAATCTCAAAAGAAGGGAGATTAAAAAGAGAAAAAAGTCACAGGACAAAGAAAAATGCAAGATGGGGTCACTGGAATAAGATACAGAGAGGCCCTGGGAACCTCAGCAACTTCTTGCACAAAAGTAACAAACAAATTCCTGTTCTAGAACATAAGCCAAAGATTTAACAAATGGACTTATTACAAGACGGAGGTTCCTGGTTGTTCCATCCCCCACCATATGTATTTAAAACCCCACTCTGTTTTGCTGGTTTCTCCGGACAGAAAATTGCAGTGAGTCTGCTCCAACTGCCTAGCCTTTCAGGGACAAATTTTCCATCTCTCTTTCCAAGGTGGCTGCTACAATACCACAAATCACCTTCTGCCATTCCTTCTTGAGCCAAATTCCTACTGGTTTCCAGGAATCATATGGGGAATATGGTTCTCTGAATTTATTCCCTCACAGTACTCAGTTTACGGCATTTGTTAAACTAAATGTCTTACTTCAAAAGCCAACCCTGCTGAAGATAAAGCTTTCCATTTCCCCCCTACTACCCTCCCTCCCCTGTCACAGTCAGAAATGCCATCTTATCCCCCAACTCTGAGGAAATCTCAATTTTGGCTCTTTGCTGCACAGTGATTGACAAGTGAATGCACTTGCTTTTAGCAACTCACTGTCTCTAGATTTCCCGCCAGCCCTTTTTCTTAGCCCTTTCCCCGCAGCTGTCCTTGCTGTTTGTGGGCACCTCACAACATGATGTTTTGGAATGGCTCTTCCCATCCTTACTGTCTGCCACACCCAGGAGCCAAAGCCTCTATAAGGGTGGCAATGACCTTGTATCTGGCCAGGAAAACAGCTGCAGTCAAACCAGATATGGATTCCGGGCAACACAGAGTGAAAGGTTGAAGGCCCTGATGATAAGTGAGGGGTAGACTGGTCAATAGAATAGAGAAACACAGGCTTCGGTGTTTGGAAGCGACAGTCCCCTTACCTCACAGTTCAAAGGGACCACTGACAGAACAGTCTAAGGAAAGGGATCAGGGCTTGACCTGTAATTATCAATCTGTCCCTGATTTACAGTGTGGCTTTGGGCAACTCATTTAAAGTATTGGGGTGTCGGAAAAGTCATGACGCATTTTTGCAATGAAAAACATAGAAAACAATACGTCATGACTTTTCCGACACCCCAATATCTGAGACTCAAGTTCCCCATCTGGAAAACATTACCATCATGGAAACTGTTACTGTGGGGAAAGACCTTAGGGATCAGCTCTAGACCAAGGCCACATTTCACAGTTTGCAAACTCAGAGGCCAGGGAGGGGAAGCAGCTTGTACTATGTGGTCTTCAATATTTACCTTTCCTAAGTCCATGAGGTTGTTTGTGAAGCCAAATGAAATAAAACACAGGAGCCCTTTGAATCCTTTAGAATAGAGGGGCTATAGAATTGTAAGGTGTTATTATTGGCAGCCTTCGTGTGCACGGTCCCTTAACATAACTCTGTCTCCTGAATGAAGAAGACACACCAGTGTGAGTTTTCATTTCCTCAGGACCTCTGAACACACAGCAGTCTCCCTCAGCTGGCCATCTCAGCAACAAGCCCAGACATGTTTGCAGGGCTTAAAAAACTTTGCCTTTAATATATGATGTTAGATCTCCAGGACGCCTAATACAAGTCCCAAGGGTTATCATGAAGATATGTGGACACCACCTCCCTCTCTGACTCCATCACCATACCTAACAATCAGTGCTGGCAAAGGTTCCCTATTTTTGTCAAGGCCATTGGCTAAGAGAAATATATAGAGACAGGGAGATAAATGAAAGAGAGAGAGAGAGATGGGGGCTGGTGAGCACAAATGAGCTTTTACAGAATATGCTTTATATATCAATAATGAACTTGTAGGGGGTGAGTGCTAAACACACATTTTTAAGAATCTGAAAGTTGACAAGTCAAGGATTTGGGAGAACTAGCCTTGACTTGTTCTTGGTGAGAACAGAAATTTCAAAGTGACTCTTTTTCATAATAATAAAAAACAATGCCTGTGGAGGCTAATCAGTAAAATGATCAGAAAAGTAGCTGCGAGCTGTGGCCCATAGGTATACTAATAAGAGGCTTTTTGGAGAGTCATTTTCATGGCTTCCATTTCAAGCTGCTGTAACCACGAGAGCCACGCAATGGCAATTCTTATAACAACTAGGCAAAGGCTACTGCAGGGGTTTTTAAGTCACAATGCATGATTGGGCTTCCTGAAAATGTATGCAAGTGTCACTTTTCTGAAGGGAATATCCTTGGCATTCAATGAATTTTCACAGGAGTTCGTGCCAAAAAAAGGTTAGGAACCCCTAAGTTCAATGGGGATGGTCCATTTTATCTACTCCTCTACTCAGTAAAGCACATTATCAGACTGTGTTCCCCTTATTTTACTAGAGAGACATCAGGTCTCTGTCCAAGCAAATTGCTGAGACCTGGTCTCTGGCTTAATAAATCACATACCTGCCTGGGAAAAAATGGCAAATATTGGAAAGTAGGGCAGAAAGAATTTATTTGGTTACTGCAATCGGCAGGGGAAAAAAGATCACTATTGACATTTTGACTCAAACAAACAAATTCACACGCGGGTTTCCCTTTCTGAGTCATCCCCTTGCTACTCCAGCAGATTCTGGACAATCTCCCAAACCCTAGAAATCAGCACATAGGTGTGTACTCAGGAAATGTGGACTACTTTGAACATTGGCCTAAGTAAAGCTCAACGACAAAGGGGAAGCTTAAAAACACTGGCAAAACCAACTGAAAACGGCTCTGTATTCTCTTCTTCTCTGCATTATTTCTTTCTCCGGAGCAGGCCAGATTTGGCCTGTGGGCCATACTTTCTTTTGACCCCCGCCTTAGATAAATGAAAGCCAATCCCGGGTACTTGGGACTGAAAGACAGTTTAAAAGGTTATGTTTTCATTCATTACCAAAAAATTAAGTGGAAATACATGTGATATCAATATATAACATGTATTTATATATTTAGCAAGACCACATGCAGATTATTCTGGACAGAGTTACCTGTGTACTTCTTAAGACATATTCTAAAAAGAATTCACTTTCGTTGGTAACACCCTCGTTTGTTTTATCACCACCATGGTCGGGGGGATGATCTTTCTGAACCTAAATGCCTCCTGATATGCTTTAAGCACATTACCTATTACTAGCCTCTCTCTCTCTCTCTGTCTCTCTCTGTTTCTCTCTCTCTCTCTCTCACACACACATACACACACACACACACACACACACGCATGCATTTTGGAAGGATATCTTTTGGACCCAATAATCCGATTTCGTCAACCCCAAAGCCTGAATCATTTCTGAGATTATGATCCTCCAGAAAGACTTCTTAGTTAGGAAAAGGCTAGGCTGAGCCAATTAAGGGCCTATGACATCTTCGAAGTTCAGTATCCCCCCCAAAATTTTATATCTCCTGAAATCTAGAAGCACACTTTGATTTAAAGGTGGCTTATAGTTAAGAGTTGACCATGGAACTTTTTGTCTGAACTGGGACACTTTTGAGGGTGAAATAAGTATCCTGGGACAACAGGTATAAACCTCAACATATGGCCAACCATACTTCTAGTTCTCCATAGAGGAAACGCTCTAACTTCCCCCAAAAAAAAATCTGTCCCTGTTCTGGATAGAGGCTGGTTTGATAGTATGCAAGCAGTTGGGTCCACAGTGTGACCTTGGCCTCTAACCTCTAAACCCCCTCAAGTTAAACATTAGGAGTAGCTCCTTGGTTAACTATGACACTGGAAATGGGCTACTGAGGGAGAGAGGTGTAACTCTGTAAATGGAGTTTGGGGGTGTTTGAGAAAATAGTAGCTACTTGTTTATATCAAAGTCATCTTACTGGGGATACATAAAATGACACATTGAAGTATCTTTTAGAAAAATGAAAAGTATGTGCATATCAGTTGGTCCTGAAGATTTCAGTTCTTTTTCCACCAGAGAACAAGGGAGGGAAGGTCATCAGATCATAGTGCTGATCTATAGAAAAAGAGCACATTCTTGAGCAGATGCCTGGGAACCACTGTGGGCAACAAGGGACCCATGGGAAGAGAGCCATAGAGGGTCCTCACCCCTTACCTATAACTGCCCAGAAAAGGCCTTATCATCACTAAAAGGCAGCTTCCCCCACCCTGCACTCTGATGGCTGATTCCACTGCCTAAAACCAGATTTTCTGCATGAGAGAAAAGGTCTGAAGTTAAAGGTAGCCCCACGTGATGTGGTCTTGTCCAGTGCCCTTTGTTTGGTTTCCAAGAAGCCCTGGGAAGTCCTTCACTCCTCTTGCTTACTGCAAGCAGGACCGTTACACCATGTATGTTGCCACCAGAGAAATACATTTAAAGGTAATGCAACAGGGTCAAAGGCCAATTAAATCTCCTCTACTCCCCCTTACTAAGGGATTTGGAGGAGAGAAAAAGGATGCACTAGAACTGGGCTTAGGAACACAGCACCTGCAATCCACACTTCTTTCCTAAGCCAACACTTCCATGAGACATGGGACCTCCACAGTGATTGTGTCAGAAGTCCATGCGCATATGTTTGAATGTGTAGAATCCAGCAGCACTTTTCCCATCTCTCTTCTCCCTCATCCTAACACAGGCAACACCACCGCATCTTTAGTTCTGTCTGCACACTGTGTAGTTTACAGGTAATTAAAAGATTATGGAAAAAAGAAAACAAGAGAAGGACGGAGTAAAACAGAAAGAAAGTGGCAGTGTTCTGCAGTTGCTTCACTTAGGCAACGGTGTTATAGGTGTGCACGCACGTGTGTTTGTGTGTACGCACACGTGCACGTGCACTAAAAAGCACTGATGCATTGAAGATTTATTCACTGAACGGGTTGATTTAACAGACTTGACACACGTCAAATTTTACCATGTACTTACAATAATTGTTACCCATTTATCAGAGCTGTTATTTAGCCAAATATTTGTTTTAAAAGTATTTTCCTTTAAATGACTTTCTCTAGCTCACTGCACAATCAATCTGTGGTTCATTTTGATTCTGTTCTGTTAACAACAGCTATTTGGTAGACTCTCTGAAATCTAATCTTCCCAGGGCCATTTAATCTCCACCTCAAATGTATTCTTTTTTTCCTAGTAAAAAATTTCTGGTTAAAATGATACAGAAAAACATTTTAAATATGTACAATGTTCTTTCATGCTATGGTATTTTACACTTATGGTTTACTAAGAAAAAGCAGTTTCTCAACATACTGTTAAAATCACACATCTAAATGCTGTTAATGTAAGAAACTGACTATAAGGACAAATGGATATCATTTGTATGTGTGTGTCTGTGGCATGTGGAAGGGTGGTTGGGACAGCTAGGGGAGAGCTAGGTGGATAATAGAGTAAGAGAAACTAAATGGAGTCAAATTTCAAGTCTTCAGTTTGTTAAATCCCTCTAGTCTATCTGAACACATGTGCACAAAAAAATTATATTTTTTTCAACGCAAATGAATGCAATCTATGTAGGTTCTGTGGGAGGTAAAATATTGGAAGGTATTCCCAAGGAACAAAATGTCTAATCACTAGCTGCCATGGCTGGTTTGAGTTCCTGTATTGTAAGTATGCCTTTAGCAAAAGCAAGAGGCTCATTTTGAGCTCCCAAGTCAAGGAATGTGGGGACCAGGGAAGAGGAGGTGGGGGAGAGAACGGGAAGTCCCGGCAGCACACGAGAAAATCTTTGACCCAGCAAGCAAGCATGTTTTTGTTGTTACTGCTGGGTAAATGTACAAGTCTTCCAGAAATTAGACAGTGTCATAAAAATGCACCAGCCCAAATTTAAATTGCTCACTAGACAGATGGTTAATTATATTCACAGCCACATATTTCACTGGGATAGAGTTTCAGACACTCAGCCAGTTTGATTTGATTAGCCGGGTTCCCAGTTAATATGTCAAATGACAGTTACTGGGGGCTTTTTTGTTCCCTTCTAAAAATATTTCTAAGGAAATACAGATTCTCCTCAGCCATGAGGATGCCACTGCTGTAAATAAAACGTGCGGTCAAATGTCCGTGTAAAAGCTGTCAGGCAGATTCATGCCTGGAAACGGAAATGGTCTCCATAGTTCAGAGACGACCACTGAAGCACCTTTTCTCACCAAGGAAAATATCTCAGGAACTATCAGAACACTCTGCTCCTCCGAGGAAAACAACCGAGGAGCCCCTCAAATCCCGGGTGAAAGTGATTTAGATGCATTTTAACAACAGCCCCGGCAACCGTACACACAAATCTTTTCAGATAACAGTGTAGAAAATGGAGTGTTAGGGAAAGGCCACATAGCGAAGTGTACTGCCGGGCATGGAATTCAACACGCTGGGAGCCAGGATGCAGATGCAGAATAGGAAAGCGCCTATTCCCCGATGCAACCAGAAACTCGACAAAACCCGAGCGAGCTGCTGTGGAAGTGGGGACGGCAATTTTTTTTTAACTTGGGGAACGACGGAAACCTTGCGCGGGTGCTCCGGTCCCTCACGAATCAGAGCGACAGAGGCAGTCATGCTGAAAGCCCCGGATTCCTCAGCAGAGCAGCGCCCGCTGAGCGGCGCGTTGCGCGGACTTCGCGGCCCGGCTCCCCGCGCGGGTCGCGGCCTCCCCGCCGGCCGGGCGCCGCTCGAGCGGACGCGTGCGGCGCGGCGAAG
>NW_017732294.1:172788-257658 GCF_001890085.2 Hipposideros armiger | reverse complement strand
TCTGCCCCCATGGGCCGGGCCGCCAGGTGCGCGCGCCCCGCCGCCTCCGGCGCCGCCGCCGCGCGACGTGGACTCCGAGCCGCGGGCTCAGGCCCTGCAACTCGGCGCCTCGGCGGCCACCAGCGCCAGCCCGGGCCGTGGCCACCTCGCGAGCCTCCCGAGGCCGTTCACTGCACTGGCTGGGGCCGTCCGCGGCAGGGACGGCCACGGAGGGACGTGCTTCTGTCACTGTCCTGTTACGGCTCCTGCTCAACGCTGCTACTGCTGTGGCGGCGGCGGCTGCTGCTGATGCTACTGCTTTTCCTGCCCGGGTTCTCCTGCCTCGTCCCTCCTCCTCCCCCTCTCTCCTCCTCCTCCTCCTCCCCCTTCTCCTCCCTCTGCCGCTTTTCTCGGAGCCTCTGCAGGCGCTGCCTGCTCTCCTCCTCTCCCCGAGCTGCCACTGCCCATTCAGAAAGGTGCCCAGAGTGGGGCTGCCACCATCGCTATGGCCCCTGCCATTGTCTCCTGCAACCCGGCTGTCCTCCCTGGACGCGTCCCCCGTCTCCCTCCCCCTCCCTACCGCCGCCCTCCCTTCCCGCCCGCGTTGTCTCTACCCGGTCTACGGTCCCTTCCCTGTGTACCCCCTCCCACTTTGTCCGTCTGTCCCTCCCTCCCCTCAGGCTCCCGGGAGCGCGCACTGCGCAGCCACCTGTCATAAAGGGCGCGCACCCCTTCCCCACCCCCACTCACCCCACCCCCACTGGCATTCTTGCAGCCAGTGCGACGCTCTGCCCCCGGCGGGCACGCAGCGGACACCACTCTCCCATGCTTTCAGGGCAGTGATGTGTACAGAGAGGGGCGCTCTGAAGTTTGGGGAACAATATCTAAATGGCTTCTTCCACCAAGCATCCAAGCCTTCAGCACGCACCTACCCTGAACCTCAGAGCCTAGGCCCCCCAGGAGGGTGGGTCGTATCGGAAGGGTAGTATGACGGGCCATTCCCCCCAGACAATTGCACAGCCGTCTTTTTTGTAATAAAGGAGAAGAGACTCTGAAATGTGCCCGGAAGGCAATGGGACCTGCACAACTACTGTCATTGAGAAGTCCCTTAGTGGGTCGTGCCCCTTTGGAATTCCTTGGAACCCAACAGGGAAGAGCAAGGGGGTGCAGAGCAACTTAAAAAGCACCACTCAGCCCTTCTGGAACCCTGGCTGTAAGGTTGGGGTCTGGGCCTCTGAACCACCGCCACTAAGAGCCAGAGCAAGAGATGGAAGGGCTGCTGCCAGAACAGCAGGAGTAACACGAAGCTACTTGCTCCAGCCATCGATTGCCAAAACACAGCTTCTCCCCTCAGGCACCGCCCCATTTCGGGATTCTGTGCTGCCACAGCTGCAGCCTCATTTTGCGGCCAAGGCTCGGGCTGTGACACCTGATGTGTGCAACTTCTCTCCATTGCCCTTAACAGAGTCTCTACGGCCTGTCACACAACCCCTCCCCAGAAATACCACAGGCGGAGGGGGCTACTGCCTTTTCCTTGGCAAAGTACAACAGACAAATGTTCTAGATATCCCATCGCCAACAAGGTCTGGGGTGCCTGATCAAGTTTGAAGCACTCTCCATGCATATTTCATCCTGAGACGTGAAGTGTCAGTCTGGGCTCAGGGAGCCCTTTTTAAATTCCTCATCTCAGTGCCTTGCTTGCTAGTGAGGTTGCTAGTTACCGTGAGGGTGAACGCATGTCATTGATGTTAGTTAGGGGCTACACTGTGGCCGCTCCCAAACTTCTATGTTGAAGTCTTACCCCTAGTACCTCAGAAGGTGACTGTGTTTGGAGACACGGCCTTTAGCGATGAAGTTCAAGTGAGGTGGTTACGGTGGGCCCAAATCCAACCTGACCGGTGTCCTTATGAAAGGAGAAAATGTGGACACACAGAAAGACACCAGGGGCGTGTGCATACAGAGAAAAGACCATGTGAGGACACAAGGAGAAGGCGGCCATCTGCAAGCTAAGGAGAAAATTCTCAGGAGAAATGAAATGTACCAACGCCTTGATCTTGGACTTCCAGCCTCCAGAACTGTGAGACAATACATTTCTGCTGTTGAAGCTACTAGGTCTGTGGTATTGTGTTATGGCAGCCGTAGTGGACTAATACAATCGGGAACTATGCAGTGTCTTAGTAAAAGGTTGGTAGAAAGGACTTATTACAGGATTTGGCCTTTGGTTGGGTAATCTGGGGGAGAGCCTAAGAAAGTGGGGGTTCATTATGTATTGAATGCTGTCAGAAAGCAAGGACAATTCTATGGCTGGGCATCTTCATAAATCTTATCTACAGGGAGGACAGGCTAAAGTGGGGATACAGCTTTTGTGGGTGGCACAGTGACCTTGTTTTCATCTGTGCTTAGACTAAATTATTAAGTGGCATTGTTTTGTCTCACTTTATCGTGTTATCAGAGTAACCTTGTCTGATGTCGGCATTTCGTGAGATAGTTTATGTCCAACAGGAGAGCCACATGGCCTGCCTCTGAGTGCCAGGGGCTGCTGCTCTGCCTTCCTCATATCCGACTACTTAAACACCATTCATTCATCAGTTCTAACTAACCTGGCCTTAGGTAAGTTACTTTATCTCTTTGTACCTCAGCTTCCTCACCTCTAATTTTAGGAAATGGAATTAAACCTAGGGTTGTTGTGGAGACAAAATGTTAGAACAGTGCTTGGCACAGAGGCAGCATTCATTGGATGTGGGCTATTGTCTATTTCTGTCTTCTCTAAGAGACCATTTAGCATGAGTTACATATTCTCTCTTCTTTCTCCCTTGCTAGACTGTGAGCTTCTTGAGGACAGGGATAATATCTATTGCCATAGTAATAAGAGCTAATTTTTACTGAGTGATTTCAATGGGCCAGGCACTGTTGTTAGCTGTCGTTATGCCAACAAAACTGTGAGACCCTATCCCTACGTGTAGGACAGCCTTGGTCAGTGTCCTCTGTGGTTCCAGAGCACCTGTGTTTACCACACTCACTGGACTCAGCATACTGTCTGCTTATGTTTCTTCCTCCCCTTCTAGACTTTTCACTTATAGTGAGGAAAATAGCGATTTTTCAAATTTACAAATATAATTCATATATATTTAATGTGGCCAATGTGATGTTTGATATACATATGCATTTTGAAATGATTACAACAATCAGTCTAATTAACACATGCATTACTCAATCACAATTGTTTTAGTATGGTGAAAATATTTAAGATCAACTTTCTCAGCAAATTTCAAGTATAAAATACTGTATCATTAATTCTCGTTACCATGGTATACATGAGATCTCCAGAACTTACTTGTCCTGCATATCTGAAACTTTATGTCCTTTCACCAGCATCTCCCCATTTCCCCCACCCCAGCCCCTAGCGACTACCATTTTATTCTGTGTTTTTATGAGTTCAACTTTTTTAGATTCCACATATAAGTGAGATCATACAGTATTCGTCTTTCTGTGTCTGACTTATTTCACTTAACATAATGTCCTCCAAGTTCATCCACGTTGTTACAAATGGCTGGATTTCCTTCTTAGGCTGAATAATATTTGCGTGCGCGCGCGCGCGTGTGTGTGTGTGTGTGTGTGTGTGTGTGTGTGTGTGTGTGATATTTCCTTTGTCTCTTCATCTATCGACAGACACATATCTTGGCTATTGTGAATAATGTTGCAATGAATGTAGGAGTTCAGCTATCTCTTTAAAATACTGATTTCATTTGAGAGCAGGTACTTTTAACTTTGGTGCCCATGTCTGCCCACAGTGCCCAGCATAATAGAGGCACTCAATATAAAGGCATTGATCAGATTTTGACTACATCCTTTGCTTTGTCTAGGGTGGAGCTCAGGTCAAGGCAGCTGTCTTAGCTCACATCATCCCTTCAGCTAGGGTTTCATTAACTAAAAGTTACAAAGGCTATCTTACATAGTCATTTTCCATGTAAGGTAGATCTACAGGAGAGAATTACTGGGAGACTTCAATGCAAGAAGGCCCAGTTGGGAACAACTGGCCCCGGCTATTTAACAGTCAATTGTAGCATGTCCATTGGGACAAAGTTGGATAATGGAGTATGAGACTAAGACCTAGAATCTTGGGTTTTGACCTTAATTTTGCCATTGACAAACTGTGTGATGTTCAGAAAATCAATGAACCTCTCTGACCCTCAGTTTCTCTCAGTGGGAAATGGAGAGCATGATCTCATTATTCACTGGCTAATAGAGCTTGATGATGAAGATTAAAAGAGAGTGTACTGGAGTTTGTCTTCAGGGAAAAATATTTAACTCCTCCATTTCTTCCATGTTACATGCCTGGGTGATTCTTAGCCTCTGGAACTGGTATTCCAAAATGGTCACAGCCTTTCAGATGCCACTCAAGTGCCAAGAGTGCTGTGGTTTACAGGCTGCCATACTCTCTAACAGTCCCACAATGGTCTGTTCCCAGTGAAGGGGGCATGGAATTTGGGGGTGCATAAGAAGTGCTGCCATCCTGCAGCTGGACGCTGAAAGTTGCTTGCCATCATGCTGAGGAAATTTATGTTCTACCTTAACCCACAGGGATAAAATCAGGTGAATGACAGAGTCACATTATCACAGTATCATATGCATATACAAGGTAGGAAACTACCATATTATTTTTCATATAATGTACCACCATTAGAGGCTATAAACAATAATAATAATGGCATCTGGCTGGGACTTTATGGCACCTTTCCCCAGTGAATTCCAAAGGATGGCCCAAAAGAACTGAGGGGGTCTAGATTTGAGAAGTGAGTAAATTGAAACCAGCATTGGCTGTTTCTGTTGGAGTGGCAGCACCCAGCACACTGAATATAATGCTACTGAGAAGCTGCCTCAAAACTTCCCTACTTTGTCCTAAATAGCACTAGAAAACTGTAGCTCTCTCCCTCCTGAAAATAGATCTTTCATATTTTTCCCCTTTCAGCAGCCCTTGGAGGGGCAGCAGGGTCTGCATTCTACGAGTTATGCAGCTACTGTTTCGTTGGGGTTGTGTGTTCAGCCTCTGGAGGAGATAACAGAGACAATTAAAAACATAGTCTTTTCGGGGCCGGCCGTGTGGCACATTGGTTAAGAGCTGGCTTGGGAGCATGAGCTCTGAGCAGCAGGGCCCCGGTTCAGATCTCACATGGGCCAGTGGCACTGCCCTCTACAGCTAAGATGCTGAACAACAGTTCAACCTGGAGCTGGGCTGCCGTGAGTTGCCGGCCACGGCGTAGGCTACAGTGGGGCTGCTGTGGGCTACCATGAGTGGCTGGCAGCCAGTGTGAGCAGCCGTGAGCTGCCTTGAGCCATTGTCCAATGGCCGGCGACCGATCTGCCTCACCCGGGAAGAGCGCAATGATGGTGCCAACTTGGGCCAGTGAAGCAATGTCCTCCACAACTAGACTGAAGAGCAAAAGGACAGCAACTTGTCTGTTCCCCTTCCCCGATTCCCCAATAAAATCTTTTTTAAAAATACAATTTAAAAAATAGTCTTTTCTAGAAAGGCACCTGTAGTCTATTAGCATAGTGACAGAAGGACAAGAAAGCAATACTCTCAGGTTGTGCAGAATGAGGCTGTGTGAGAGGCAAAGATAAGTCAGGGCCTCTTTGGTCAGTAGACCAAAGGAGATTGGGGGTCCCTGGGCATGTACCATGTGTGGTGGCTTTGGGGTAGAAGTAGGGTTGTGCTAGGCTCTGTGGACAGAATCATGAGCTGAGGAAGTGCCGAGGTGGGATGGTGAGCCATGTATTTAGGAGTCAGTGACATGTCTGGCTTGCTTGGAGCCAGGACTCACTGCAGGGCTGAATGGGGCCAGAGTGGGGAGGCTTTGGAACCCTACAATATTTTACCCTTAAATTCTCACTGTTTACTTTGTAAACATAGAAAATAAAGGATATGGCCACATACTACATAGGTAGCTAGATGAGGCACTAAACTTTAGGGTTCAGATGCTAGAAATGATGAATGCATCATGTCATTTGTTCATGACAACTATTGAAAACCAATGCCCTACTGCAGACATTCCTTGAAGCCTTAAAACAAAACAAAACAAAGAAACAAAGAAAACCCAAGCATTGAGGCCAAATGAGCAAAATGCTGGTTCCAATCAATAGCATCTGGAGTGTCCTGCCCCCGTTTGTCCAGCATGCTCAGGTAACTTGGCTGCTGCGTTCAAAGCCAGCATAAGCCAGGACAACTTCCGCCATTGAGTGTTCTCTGTCTCAGGGTGAACCTCTATAGCACATTGGGACAGGCTAAGTGACTCAAAGTGAAGGAACTGAGACCTAGAGAAAACCATTTCCATCTTCAGTTGCCAAATGTTTGTGCAGCACATGAGCAAGGTATGGGTGCGGGTGTGGGTGGTGAGGAAGTGTGTCCAGACTTGGGACAGCACCATGGACAGAGATCAGCAGGTATGTGGCCGTGCACCTGGGTGGCATCACGTATGGAATGTGGGATGTGGGTTCCAGGCACCACCAGAATTCTATACAGTGTGAGCTCCCTCTCAGGCCTAGACTCTCAGGCCTTACTCAATGGGAGATATTAGTAGTGCCAAATGTTCATTGTGGGAAATTGAAATGCACTTTCCTGGTTTGAACTGTAGTCTCAGAGTGGAGACCCAGCCAGACTGAGCTCAACTAGACTTAGAAATATCAGGTGCAGGACTTCTTGGACATGGTCACCTCTTCTCCTTTAAGGAAAGGATCTTAAAGAACTTTCGTTCAGGGCCAGCTGAGTGGCTCAGTTGGTTAAGAGCACAAGCTCTGAGCAACAGGGTTGCCGGTTCAATTCCCACATGGGCTAGTGAGCTGCGCCTGAGCAGAGCTGCCACTGAGATGGTGAGAGTGCATACTCTTAGCAGCAAGGTTGCTTATTAGACTCCCGCAAGGGATGGTGGGCTGCGCTCACCCGCAACTAAGATTGAACATGGCACCTTGAGCTGAGCAGCAGCGAGCTGCCTACAGGAGGCCAGATGGCTCAATTGGTTAGAGCATGTACTCTTTTTGTTGTTGTTGTTGTTGGTTTTTTTGTTTTGTTTTTTGTTTTGTTTTAGCTGAGCCATCCTGCCACCTGTTGGCAGCTCAGCGGCTGCTCAGCTCGGGCTGGACTCGAACCGCTGTTGCTCAGAGCTCCAACTCTTGAGCGAGCTCTTAACCAACTGAGCCACTCGGCCGGCCCTTAGAGCATGTACTCTTAACAACAAGGTTGCTCGTTCGACTCCTGCATGGAATGGTGGACTATGCCCACCCGCAACTATGAATGAATGTGGCGACTGGACTTGGAGCTGAGTTTGCACCCTCCACAACTAAGATTGAAGGGCAACAGCTTGACTTGGAGCTGATGGGTCCTGGTAAAACACAATGTTCCCCTTCCCCGATTCCCCAACACTGTTCCCCTACCCAATACTCCAATAAAAATCTTCAAAAAAATACCTTTCTTTCATATAAAATCCAATACCTCAGAGAGTACTTTCTGCACTCTCCTGAATCATTGATGAAGAAGTCATGTGTTTCCTTCCACCTACACTAGGAACTGCTATCATGTCCTCCTGCTGCTGATCGTTGTAATGGTGGTGATGATGATGATAGTGATAGTATTATGTGGAGAATAATGACTGGCTCAGACTATGGAACATATAACATAGGCAAAAGGAGAGGGGGAGAAGATTCCTTTAGGAAGGAAACAGAAGCTCCGGCTGGTTAGCGATCTGACCTTCCCTGAACTAGCCTCTCCAGGTCTATCCAAGGACATTGCACTGGGGATTATGCAGCAAAATGTGTCCTAAGTAGATCTTTCCTAGAACACAGGATGTGTTTCAAAAGAGCAAGTGCCGAGCAAGGCAAGAAAAAAGATATTCCCACTTATCTAACACAAATGCTCCCTGAGCTCTCTTTGCCTACATACAAATCAATTCATTGGCATCTAGGAAATGTGGAATCAACACACACCCAGTGTGGCTATTTGTTCACAGCGGTCAACGAGTGTCTTCAGCTTTGTTAAATTACGGGCAAATTACAGGAAAAGCATCCTGACATCTGTAGCATACAAGGCTCTTCACAAGCTATATCTGATCCATCCTTCCAGCCTCATCTCTTACCACTTAATTCCCACTCATGTACCCTCCAGTCACAATAACTTCATTAAAGTTTTCCTAATGTGCTCATACTCATGCTTATTCATACCCTTTGTACATCTTATTCCCTCTGCTTAGAATGCCCTTCCCCCCTCTCTGCCCAGTCACCACCTATTTAACTGTGAGTCCAATTTACAAGTCAGTTCCTTTGTGACAACTTGTTCTCTATATTGTGTACAATCCTCTATTATGATTGTTTTTTTCACATCTCTGATGCCACCACTAAACTCTATGGTAGGGACTGGGTCTGGGTTGGAATCAACTTTACATTCCCAGCCTGCAGCATAGCACTTGGTACAATGCAGGCACGTGGAAAATATTTGTCAATGATCAATCCAAGAAATCCCATAAACACTTGGATTCAGATGCTCATAGTGATGGAGCTTCTTATACAGATAAAAAGGGATTATTTTCTCCCATTAGACAAATTCATTTTTGACAAGAATTTTGAAAAATAGAAAAAACTAGTCTTTCATGTGTACAAACAAATAGGAAGTTAAAGATGAAAACTGAATTCTTTATGTAAAATACTTTCAGTTTTTTGGATGAAAAGGGACTTAACTTTTATTACTGCAGAAAGTATAAAATTATGGTTAACTACACACACACACACACAAAAAAAAAACACTAAGTAAAAAATTTGAGACTTCATATTTACGTCTTGTTAAAATAATTATACATGTTGTAGCAAAGGAAAAAATTCTAGAGTAAGTTGGCAGTTTCTGTTAAAATAAAACACCTTAAATGTCTTTTAAAATAGAGGCTGGCAAAAAATAAACTCACCAATATTCATGATTAACCTGCTGAATAGTAAATGACCTGCTTCCCAGTGACCTCATAAAGTATCTACTTCAATTAGCTTTGGCAAATAAAAAATCCATTATTTAGTTTTCTTATGTACTGCAAAATTAATCTGAAAAGAGTAAAAATATGAATCATTGCTTTAAAGTATATTAGTGTGTACCTTCTAAAATGAAGCCTACATCTACTGCTGCGTTAAAGAACCTACATTAAGGCTATAGCAAACAACAAGAAAGCACTTTTCCAAGAAAAATGTCAGGGATGTTGTAGTTAATAACCTGACTCATGAGTCAGATAGAGGCTTGCTCTCAATTTCCCTTTCAAAGCCAATATTTTATGGTTCTATGAAATCAAGTTTTCCTAACTTGTGATTTAAATATATTTACTTTAAATAAAATCTGCCTTACCACAAAGCACATTTGCTAATCAAATCACATTTTCAATGCCTTTCATTACAAAACCACAGATGGGCTTCCATAATAGGAAGAATTGGGACCAAATGATAAATTTAAAACCACACACTGAAAAATGCAAGAACTCTTTTAAAATAACAGTTAAAGGGTGGGGGGAAGGTCATTTTTTGATAAGGTATTGATAATTCTTAATACAAATAAAAAAGCACAAATAGTACTCTGTATTTGGAAAAATGAGCATAAGATCAGAAATGACCTATCTCTATACTCAACATCACTAGTCATCAGAGGAATGCAAATAAAAACCACAATGAAATATCACCTCACACCCGTCAGAATGCCATCATCAATAAACAACAAACAAGTGTTTGCAAGGATATGGAGAAAAGGGAACCCTCATGCACTGTTGGTGGGACTGAAAATTGGTGCAGCTGCTATGGAAAACAGTATGGAGTTTCCTCAAAAAGGTAAAAATAGAACTACCATATGACCCAGCAATCCCACTCCTGGGTATTTATCCAAAGAAATCCAAAACACTAATTTGAAAAGATATATACACCCCTGTGTTCATTGCAGCATTATTTGCAGTAGCCAAGATATAGAAACAACCAAAATGCTCAATGACAGGCAGTTGGATAAAGAAGTGGTACATATATACAATGGAATATTACTCTGCCATAAAAAGATTGAAATCTTACCATTTGTGACAACACGGATGGACCCAGAGGGTGTTATGGTGAGATAAGTCAGAGAAAGACAAATATCATATGATTTCATTTACATATGGAATCTAAGAAAGCAAAGCAAGTGAATAAACAAAACAAAACAGAAGCACACTCATAGATACAGAGAATATTTTGATGGTTGTTAGACGGGAAGGTTGAGGGGCTGGGTGAAAAGAGTGAACGGATTAAGAAGTACAAACTGGCAGTTACAAAATAGTCACAGGGATGTCAAGTACAGCATAGGGAATATAGTCAATAATATGGTAATAACTATGTATGGTGTTAGGTGTGTACCGGGTTTATTGGGGGATCACTTCCTAAGTTATATAAATGTCTAACCACTATGTCATACACATGAAACTAACATAAAATAATATTGAATCTCAACTATAATTGAAAAAGAAAAAAAAAAGAAACTACCTCTCTAGTAAATATCCTTTAAAAATAACAAACTACTGGGCCAGCTGAGTGGCTCAGTTGGTTAAGAGCGCAAGCTCTGAGTAACAGGGTCGCTGGTTCAATTCCCACATGGGCCAGTGAGCTGCACCCGAGCTGAGCTGCTGCTGAGCTGCCAACAGGTGGCAGGATGGCTCAGCTGGTGAGAGCATGTGCTCCTAACAACAAGGTTGCCAGTTCAACTCCTGCATGGGATGGTGGCTACGCCCACCCACAACTAAGATTGAACACGGCACCTTGAGCTGAGCAGCCGCAAGCTGCCAATGGGCGGCCAGATGGCAACTGGATTTGGAGCTGAGCTAGCTGCGCCCTCCGTAACTAAGACTGAAGGGTAACAACTTGGCTGTTCCCCTTCCCCAATTCCCCGACACTGTTCCCCTTCCCCAATTCCCCAATAAAATCTTAAAAAAACAACAAAAACTACTGGTCTCTTTTTATTTAATCAATAATTTTTGAACTGCCTATAATTTCAAGTTATAATCTCTTTTGATACAATCAGAATATATATATTTAAAGATCATTCTTTATCTCGTGATTTCTTTTAGGGTTAATTTTCCCACATGATGGCTTTCCCTCAAGTGTAGAAAACCTCAAGCAAGGCTTTGAAAAGAATATAATATAGCTAATCAAGGTCATTGGCTCTAGTATCAGTTAGTCTTGGGGGTTCAGATCCCTCATGACCTTATACAAGCTCCTAAAACTAATTGAAGCTCAGTTTCACCAGATGTAAAATGAGTTGTAATAAGGATTAAGTGATATGACTTTCTTCTAATAATAAGTGATTAATAATGATTGTTATTATTAGGGTAAAGACCACATCTTCATTGTGTTTTTACCTTTCCATAAAACTTTGTTTTATTGTTCTCAAATAAAGAGAGAAACAAAAAAGGGCAGAACTTTTACTTGTTCTCAATGAAAATACAGCTTAGGTCTGCCTTCAGTTTTCCAAACATATGGGAAAGGGCAGACAGAAAGTTCTCACATGAGGAAAAGGTCTCATTTTTTAAAATAATGGTTTCAACTGCCTTCCACAAAGTTATGTTGTAACATATTGTTATTGGTATTTCTACAGAGAGCCAAATGGACTGGCATTTCTCTGACAGGTTCAGTCTGCCTCTTTGAATTAAATTGGGCAAATGAACAGGTTGCTAGGTATGTGATTGATGTAGCGGAGATGGTGAGCTGGCTTTACCACTAACCAACTGTGTGACCTTGGGAGAGTCATTACCCTCTCTATGCCTTCATTTCCTCATCTGTAAGAATGGGGATACTAATATTAATCTTGCAGAGTGATTGTGAGGCTCAAAGGTGAAACCTACAAAACTGTGTGCATGTGGATTGAGGACTTGTTTTGTTTTGAAAAGCAAGCTGGACTTCTGCAGCTCAGCAGAAAGGAGATGATGGTGATAAATAGTGTTGAGGATGCCAAAGGTCTTTAGAAATGAAATAGTACCACTCCCTCATGTTACAGTTGACAATGGAGCTTACTGATGATGGAGATGAATTGTTATGATAATAATAACAGACTGCTTATTATGTACCCTGCACTGTTCTAACTGCTTAACCTTAAATGAGTGCATTATCTCACTTAATCCTTACAATAATCCTCCGGAGCGGAAATTATTATATCCATTTTACAGATGAGAAAACTGAAGCACAGAGAGGTTAACTTGCCCAAGGTCACATGATTAGAGACTAGTATAACCCAAATAATGCAAGGGATGTTTGGCATATTTTTCCTCCAAAAACCTTACTGCCTTTAGAAAACAAGTTAAACTTTTAAATATGGCATTCAAGACATTTCATGATCGGGCCGCAGCCTACCTCTGCAGCCTTGTTTCCTATGATTCATCTTCATGTATCTGGCACTCCACCAAACAGCTTGCTGAATGTGTTACATGCTTTTCTAACTTGTTGCTTTGACTGTTACCTTCTATTCCCTCCCTTGGCATCTCTACAGGTCCAAATGTTACCCATTCTGCAACACCCCATTCAAACGTCGCTCAGTTCACTTAGAACTGATCTCAGCCTGCTCCGTGCTTCTGAAGCTCTTCACACTGGCCTTCTGCCCAGGTAAGGCTTGTCTTCTGGTTGAGCCTGGAGAAGGTATGACAAGAGAACTTCTACTTCTTGTCAGTTTCCTAGAGTCCTGCCTGCCTTGCAAGCTTGTTATAAGGATGTCATGATGCCATGGATATGAAAGAGCCTTTTGAACCACTAAGTACTGTAAAGGCCATCATTGCATTTTGGATATCCCTATATTATCCAGGTTTGGAAAGCCTGAGCCCTTCCAGTGTGCTTCCAGTATTAGGAGGGAAATTTTCCATGTCTGATCCATATTAACAAATGACAATTTCAAAATTGAATAAGCAAAAGAGTAAGCAATAGAAGATAACATGGACAAATAGAAATACTGACTTATTAGATGATGAGAGTGTGGACAATTATGATTTCAGATTTCTGTTGTTTTTACAATAGAGTAACATTAAAAGATGAAAAAAGTAAAGATAGTTGCTTGGAATTAATTGTGTATATTCATAGCTTTTGTTTGATTTGCAAAATCTGTGTTAATTTAAAAGCCCTAAGAGAGGGCTTATGCTCTTTGCTGATATAGTGATAGGGTGGCTACAGGCCAAGGATTTATTTATGTCTATGTGTGCATGTATAAAACCCACCAACATGCTAAAGGATGACACTCAAGAGCCTTCAGAGAGACAGCGACATCTGCTATGGGGGACTCACACTTGGGACAACTTGATTGACCATTTTTGGCATGTGCTGGTCTAAATTGGCTCATCTATTGGCTAACAATCTTTTCTGAATTAGGTCCAACTCTCAGCAGGCACATTTCCATCTGGTTAAGTTTAGAACTCAAGCTGTTTTGTTTAAAACTACCTTACACCAATACTAGTCTAGGCAAAAGGTCTTATGTATCATATTGCCCCTGTATTCCTTTAAAAAGCATATTAACTTCCCTTTGCTTTAAAGCAGGAATGAATGCTGCAGTTGTTGGGGCTCTTCGAGCTGGGATTTTGAAGAACAAGGGTGAATATTTTAAAAAGACACAAAGGGAGATAGAGAGGAACAAAATGCAGACATCTGCAGAAACAGGAAGCTAATGTGGGAAGTGCTTGCATTCTCTCAATGGAGAGAGGTAGCCCTGATGAACAGCTGCTTAGTGCAGACAGAACCTCCTGCTACTTGGGTCTTTCATTGTATCTACTTCAAGCAGTAGCCTTGGGGACAGTGCATCATATTATCAAGTCACATACATGATTAGGGAGAGATGACAATAAGCAAAGTCATGTGGAATATAACATGTACCAGCAAGACAGCAAATCAGATGCCTGACGGCTTTGCTTGCAATCAGATCAATAATAATGTTGTTCACCTTTCCTTAAAACCCTCTGCTCTTCACTTCTGGGTATAAATTCACCTAGGAGAAGGTGAAGGGCAAGATAGAGGATTGAGAGACATGGTTAGTGTTCCTTCAGAATGTATTTGCAGCCCTGATATTGACAGAGCAGCCTGAGGCACAGCCTCTCATAGCTAGGTGCTTTGTGATTCTCTCATCGGGCTGGGATTTAGTGGGTATCTAATGGTTATTACAGCATTGCAAAAACACTTCTGTTTTTTCAATTAAACATTTGTAATTTTGAAATAAGTTAAGGCTCATAAGAAGTTGCAAAAATAGTAGACTTTTGTGTACTCTTCATCTTTTCCCAATAATAACACCTTATATAACCATAGTACATTATCAAAACCAGGAAATTGACATTGGTACAATACTATTAAATAAACTATAGACCTTATTCAGATTTCATTAAGTTTTACATGCATTCATTTCTTTGGATATTTTTAAACGAAGTCTTATCACATGTAACCACCAACACCATCAGAATATGAAACTTCCAATCACCAGAAAGAAACTCCCTTGTACTATCTTTTTATAGTCAGTCACACCATAAGTGTTACATTTTAACTAAGTTTTAACCTCTCTGAAGTGGCCTCTGTCAGGAAACTCCTGAAACTTCTCTTCCAGCTCAAACAGCCATGCCTGGCCTCCAGGGGAACACTATTTTCTCACTAAATCTCTGGCACAAGTGTGAACAATTTCCTCATTTCTTGATATCTCTTAGTACAGCTATACAAGGCTGAAATTTTTTAAAGATTTGAAAAAATATTAAGGAAGAACACAAGGAAAATAAGGTACAAGACACACAGACAACATCAAGCTTCTAAAAAACTTGTTTCTAATTCCATACTAGTGAACTTGCTTCCAAGGCTCTTAAGACTATCCCATGCCTTATTCTGTCTCCTTAGATGCTGGTATTTCAGGAGCAATTGAGGCCAAATTACAACAGGAGGGCACACGCAACCCACTCAGGAGACACCCCTGGGGCACCCTGCTCAGGTGACCAGGGAGACTGCACTATTGGGCCCCACAGGGCACTTATTACATACGGCCACTCGGTCAAGACTGGGAGATACAGCAGTCCTACCTAACACACAGAAACAAACACAGGGAGGCAGCCAAAATGAGGAAACAAAGAAACAAGTCCCAAATGAAAGAACAATACAAAACTCCAGGAGAAGAACTAAGCAAAAGTGAGGCAAGCAATATACCAGATATAGAGTTCAAAACACTGGTTATTAGGATGCTCAATGAACTTGAGAGTAGAATAGAACAATTCAGTGAGAACACCAACAAAGAGATAGAAAACATATAAAAGGAGATAGAAAATGTAAAAAAGCAGCAGAAATGAAGAATACACTAGAGGGACACAACAACAGATTACATGGAGCAGAGGATCAAATCAGTGATCTGCAAGACAAGATACCAGAATATACACAATTAGAACAGCAAAAAGAAAAATGAATAAAAAAAGTTTAAGTGACCTCTGGGACAACATCAGACATACCTACATCTGCATCATAGGGTTAGCAGATGGAGAAGAAAGGAAGCCAAGGATTGAAAATATATTTGAGGAAATAATGATGGAAAACTTCCCTAACCTGGAGAAGGAAATAGACATACAAGTCCAGGAAGTGCAGAGAATCCCAAACAAGATGATCCCAAAGAGGCCCACACCAAGACACATCATAATTAAAACTCCAAAGGGTAAAGACAAAGAGAGAATCTTTAAAAAGTAGCAAGAGAAAAGCAGTTAGTTACATAAAAGGGGGCTCCCATAAGATTATCAGGTGATTTCTCATGACAAATGATCAATCCAACAAGAGTTTATAACTGTTGTAAACAGCTATGCACCCAAAGTAGGAGCACCTAAATATATAAAGCAAACAGTGACAGACATAAAGGGAGAGATTGACAGAATCAAAATAATGATAGGGGACTCTAACACCTCATTGATATCTAGAAATAAAATCAACAAGTAAACAGTAGCCTTAACTGACACATTAGAGAATATGGTATTAATAGATATTTTAAAAACATTTCATTTAAAAGGAACACAATATACATTCTTTTCAAGTGCACATGGAATATTTTCCAGGATAGACCACATATTAGGCCATAAAACAAATCTCAAAAAATGTAAGAAGATTGAAGTCAAATAAGCAACTTCTCTGATTATAATGGTATAAAACTAAAAACAAATTACACAAAGAAAACTGAAAAAAAATTACAAACACATGGAGGCTAAATAACATGCTACTAAAGAGTGAATGCATTAAAAACAAGGTCTAGAGTAAATCAAAACATTTTCAGATGAATGAAAATGAAAACAAAATGACCCAAAAACCGTGGGACACTGCCAAAGCAATTCTAAAAGGGAAATTTGTAGCAATACAGGCCTGCATCGAGAAACAAGAAAAATCTCAAACATTCTATCCTTACATGTAAAGGAACTAGAAAAAGAAGAAACAAAGCCCCAAGTGGGTAGAAGGAAGGAAATAATAAAGATCAGAGTGAAAAGAAACAAAATGAAGTCTAAAAAACAATAGAAAAGACCAATAAAACCAAGCGTTGTTTCTTTAAAAAGGTAAACAAAATTGATAAACCTTTAGCCAGACTCATAAAGAAAAAAGAGAAAGGGCCCAGATAAATAAAATCAGAAATGAAAGAGGTGAAATGACAATCAGCACCACAGGAACACAAAGGGTTATGACAATTATATGCCAGCAAATCTGACCACGTGAAAGAAATGGATAAATTCCTAGAAATCTACAATCATCTAAGATTGAATAAGGAAGAAACAAAAAATATAAAGATACCAATAACTACTAACAAAATTGACTCAGTTATCAAAAACTCCCAACCAACAAAAGTCCTGGACCAGATGGGTTCACAGGAGAATTTTACCCACATTTAAAGAAGAATGAACACCTATCCTTCTGAAACTATTCCAAAAAATTGAAGAGGATGGAAGACTCCCAAACTCATTTTATGAGGCCAGCTTTACCCTGATACCAAAACCAGCCAAAGACACAACAAAAAATAAAATTATAGGCCAATATGCCTGATAAACACAGATGCAAAAATCTTTAACAAAATATTAGCCAACTGAATTGAGCAATACATTGAAAAGATCATATGCCATGATCAAATGGGATTTATTCCTGGAATGCAATGTTGGTTCAACATCTGAAAATCAAATAACATAATAAACCAAATAAATAAAATGAAGTATAAAAGTCATATGATCATATTAATAGATGCAGAAAAAGCATTTGACAAAATCCATTTATGATAAAAACTCAGCAAAGTGGGGATAAAGGGAACAATCCTCAACATAATAAAGGCCAGATATGACAAACCCCCAGCTAACATCATACTCAGGTTGAAAAACTAAGTGTTCTCCTTAATCAGGAACAAAACAAGGATGTCTACTTGTACCACTTTTATTCAATATGGTACTGGAAGTCCTGGCCACAGCAATTAGACAAGAAAGAGAAATAAAGGCATCCAATTTGGAAAGGAAAAAGTAAAACCGTCACTATTTTTTTTAAAGATTTTTATTGGGGAATTGGGGGATGGGAACAGTGCTGGGGAATTGGGGGAAGGGGAACAGACAAGTTGCTGTTGTTTTGTTCTTCAGTCTAATTGTGGAGGACGTTGCTTCACTGGCCCAAGTTGGCACCATTATTGCGCTCTTCCCGGGCGAGGCAGATCAGTTGCCGGCTTCTGGATGGCCTCTCACTTCGGCTGCTGGCTGCTCACGCTGGCTGCTGGCTACATACGGTAGCCCATGGCAACCCACTGCCACAGGGGCTGCAGCCTACACCGTCGCCAGCGACTCACGGCAGCCCAGCTCCAGGTTGAGCTGTTGTTCAGCATCTTAGCTGTAGAGGGCAGTGTCACGGGGCCCTCTGGCGTCCCAAGCCAGTTCTTAACCATCGCGCCACTCGGCCGGCCCAAAACCGTCACTATTTGCAGATTAGAACACACTAAAGAATCTATCCCAAATTAATACAATTAATAAAAGAATTCAGTAAAGTAGCAGGATACAAAATTAATATACAGAAATCCGTCACATTCCTATACACTAATAATGAACAATCAGAAGGATAAATTAAGAAAATAATCCTATTTACAATTGCCAAAAAGAATAAGATACCTGGAAATAAATTTAACCGAGGTGAAAGAGCTGTACTCTGAAAACTATATGACATTGGAACCACAAAAGACCCAAAATAGCCACAGCAATCTTGAGAAAGAAGAACAAAGTTGGTGGTATCACACTCCCTGATTTCAAACTATATTACAAGGCTCTGAAAATCAAAACAGCATGGTGCTGGCGTGAAAACAGTAACACAGATCAATGGAACAGAATAGAGAGTCCAGAAGTAAACCCCCACTCATATGGCCAACTAATCTATGACAAAGTAGGTAAAAATATACAATGGAGTAACAACAGTCTCTTCAACATGTGGCGTTGGGAAAACTAAAGAGATACACGCAAAAAAATTGAAATTGGACCACTCTCTTACACCATTTACAAAAATAAACTCGAAATGGGTTAAAGACTTAATGAAATGCCTGAAACCATAAAACTCCTAGAAGAAAACATAGGCAGTAAACTATTTGACATCAGTCTGACTAATCATCAGAAAATGCAAATAAAAACCACAATGAGATGCCACCTCACCCGTCAGAATGGCTATCATCAATAAAACAACAAACAACAAGTGTTGGTGAGGATGTAGAGAAACGGGAACCCTCGTGTACTGTTGGTGGGACTGCAAATCGGTGTAGCTACTATGGAAAACAGTATGGAGGTATCTCAAAAATTGAAAATAGAACTACTTTACGACTCAGCAATTCCACTTCTGGTATTTATCCAAAGAAATCCAAAACAGTAATTCGAAAAAATATATGCACCCCTATCTTCATTGCAACAATATTTACAATATCCCTCCCATTTCTTAACCACTGCATAATGGGAGTGGGGCCAGCTGATCCACGTCTCCACCCCTCCTTCCAGTCTTGAGGTGGTGTCTTCTGCATGTCCTTAGTTATAGGACTTCTGTTCAGCTAGACTTCAGGAGGTTCTCGATGGTTGTTCTGTAGTTTGGTTACAATTTTTATGTGGTTGTGAGAGGAGGCCAGCACAGCATTTACCTGCTCCACCATCTTGAGTGTGAATGTGAATTTCTTGAGGGCAGAAGTTATGTCTATCATATCCAGCACTGTAATCTCCAATCACCTACAACAGGAATGGACATTTCACAAGGGCTTAGTTGCTATTTATTGAATGCATATCTTTCTAAACTTGCAGTGCTATTCACTCATGGGTGTTTGCTGATGGGCTGCTTGATTCCAGAAAGAAAAGAGAGGGGAAAGGAATCTATGAATGTAAACCTTTAGAATAATAACTTAGGTGAGATGGGTAGGAACTAGGCACCCTCCTGTTGAGGAAATTAGAATGCTGAGTGATAAGGTGGTAAGAGGTAAGTCATACAAAGACAAGCAAGCCTAGCTCCTATCTGTGACAATGACTATAGTTATGGATAAAGCACAATTCAGCATATCACAACTGTTAGGTCCTACTAACACATTTGCTAGGATGAGAACACTGAGGAGACATTATTAAAGACTCTATACCTTCATAACAAACAAAAAACTGGCGCTCTAGAGACCTAATGACTTTTACTTTAAAAAATTTTTCAATTGTAGTTAAAATTCAATATTATGTTTGGTGGCAGGATGGCTCAGCTAAAAAAAATCAATATTATGTTAGTTTTAGGTGTACAGCATAGTGATTAGACATTTATATAATTTAAGAAGTGGTCCCCCTGACTAGTCTAGGACCCACCTGGCACTACAGTTATTACCATATTATTTACTATATTCCTTGTGCTCTGTTACATCCCCATGACTATATTGTAACTATCAGTTTGTATTTCTTATCCCTTCATATTTTTCACCGACCCCCAACCCCCTCCCTTCTGGCAACCATCAGTTTGTTCTCCATATCTTTGAGTCTGTTTTGATTGTTTGTTTATTGTGTTCTTTAGATTCCACATATAAGTGAGATCATATGGTATTTGTCTTTCTCTGTCTGACTTATTTCACTCAGCACAACACCCTCTAGGTCCATCCGTGTTGTTGCAAATAGTAAGATTTCATTCTTTTTTATGGCCGAGTAATACTCCTTAGTATATATGTACCACTTCTTCTTTATCCAGTAGGCTATTGATGTACACTTAGGTTGCTTACATATCTTGGCTATTGTATATGAAATGTCTTCTTTCTGTCTTATAGCCTTTGTTTTAAAATCTATTTTGTCTGGTATACCAGTAAGTATTGCTATCGCAGCTTCCTTCCCCCCCCCCCCCCGGCCATTTTCATGAAATATCTTTTTCCATCCCTTTACTTTAAATCTGTGTGTGACTTTCAATCTGAAGTGAGTCTGTTTTAGGCACAATACGTAAGGGTCTTGTTTTCTTATCCATTCAGACACCCTATCTTTTGAATGGAGCATTTAATCCATTTACATTTAAAGTGATTATTGATAGATGATATGCAGTTATTTCCATTTTATCATTCATATATATTTTTAAATCTCTTTTCTTCTTGTTCTTCTTAAAGAAGTCCCTCTAAGATTCCTTGTAATACTGGTTTGGTGGTGATGAACTTCTTTAGCTTTTTCTTGTCTGACGGCTTTAATAGTACTCTTTCAGAATGTGTATTTTAGGCTCTTTCACCTTCCTAAAATTACCTGAGGCAGACAGCAAGCATTATCCATTTGCTTGGCATAGAATCATTTCCAGCAATGAAAATCCAGTACTAAGAGCAAGACCTATTAGACTGGTAGTCCAAAGTTTACATTTCATCCAAATTTTATTCAACATTTACTGAATGATACTATCTATATTAGGTGCAAAGTATTGTGCTGGGTGGTGCTGTGGAGTAATTATGAATGAGGAAATTTCTTAAGACGCTTACAGAAGAGAATAACACAATTAACATGATTACTGGGTTACCAATGACATAACAAGTCCAAGTGCAAGAGGAGTATGGGGTCAAAAGAGATGATTTTGAACTGAGGATAGAAGCGTAAGTTTTTTGAAAGATGGATAAGTTTTGCTGGGCCTTCTTCAAAGAACGGATAAAGCTTCAAGAGGTTTACAGCAATCCATGAAGAAGTAATAACTTAAACAAGGGCCAAGAGAAAAGAGGAAAAAATGTGTTTTAGGAAGATAATTCTGTCAGCATTGGGGTATGGGAGATAAAAGTAGAGGTACAAACCACTGAGGGTGTTAAAACTTCCATATGAAAGTAATGAATGGGGTTGCATGTTTGAGGTAAGGTAACAAGAGCCTAAACTAGGGTGGTTCATGAGAATGAAGAAAGACAAATTGTAGATATTCTAGAAACAAGTGTCTGTTGTTGAATTAATGAGTCAGGGTAAATTAAGAAAGTTTGGCAAAATACTGTGTTTTGAGTGATTCTGAAGACATCTGTAGGAGACTAGGATGACACATCTGACTTTAAACAAAATAAATAATTAAAGGAAGAAGTTGTTTTGTGAATCATTCATATATCTAATAAGAAATGTGGCTTTGGGAGTTCCAGTTATGTTCTGAGCAGGTCTTGGGCAATAAATGGAGGAACAGCAGATGCTAGAGCTTAAAATAACACAAGCTTCACACTAGTGTAACTTGGGCAATTCTTAGGTTTCCCTTGAACCTTTCATCTTACATTTGCACACAATTTTCTTTCTCTTTTTCTTTTCTTTTCTTTCTTTCTTTCTTGCTTTCTTTCTTTCTCTTTCTTCTTTCTTTCTTTCTTTCTCTTTCTTCTTTCTTTCTTTTTTTTTCCTACAAAGGCCAAATAGTTTAGAACAGCTTCTTAGTTCAGTTTATGACAATAAAGTCTGATGACCTCTTAAATTTGCAGAGTAATAGGGAGAACAAGCTAGAAAGGGAATGATAGGAATGGAAAAATAATTCAGAGCCTTATTTGTTCCTGGAGGTAAGACCACTTCAAAGGCTATTACAAGAATTAAAAGGTGAGGGGCCGGCCCAGTGGCTCAGTTGGTTAAAAGCCTGCTCAAGAGCTCAAGCTCTGAGCAACAGGGTCACCGGTTCAATTCCCACATGGGCAAGTGAGCTGCTCCCTGAGCTGAGCTGCCACTGAGCTGCCAACAGGTGGCAGGATGGCTCAGCTGGTGAGACCACATGCTCCTAACAACAAGGTTGCCTGTTCGAGGTGGTGGGCTACACCCGCCCGCAACTAAAGACAGAACTCGTCACCTTGAACTGAGGTGAGCAGTGCGACTGGACTTGGAGCTGAGTTTGCTGTGCCCTCCACAACTAAAACTGAAGGACAACAACTTAGCTGTTCCCCTTCCCCAATTCCCCAACACTGTTCCCCTTCCCAATTCCCCAATATAATCTTTAAAACAAACAAACAAACAAAAGAATTGAAAGGTGAGAAGCTCTACAACCAATGTTACACTGACAGTTTATTTCATTTAATACACATTTAATGAACCATAAGAAGGGCCTTCACTAGGTCGAAAAAATGGTCTCTGCTCTCCAGGAGCTTACAGTTTGGTGTGGCATTGATAAGAAGAAAAATCATGAGCCTAAGCCCAAGTAACTAACTGGAAGGGTGGGTGGTGCCTTTCTAGAACTAAAAAAACCATATTTGTTTTTATATTGGACCACCTGATTTTTTTGGCAGGGTTCATGGCTTGTAATATGCCTTAAACATTACACTTTAACAGCTCTCAAAATGTGTGAAGGAGTGGAAATGGGGCATTTTGGATTGGAAAATAAAAGATAACTTTATTCTTAAGTCTAGCTGTGGCATTAAACTTTTCCTATTAAGGAGTTCAATATGTTTTCAAATACATTCTCACTCTCTTATACTATTCCTGTGAGGTACAGGGAGACAAACATTATCCAATGAAGTTATCTCAACAGCAAATAAAAGAGCCAGGACTGGAATCTAGGTTTCCTAATACCCACTCTAAGCTCCCCTAAGATGATAGTCAAAAATGTTAAGTAAAATCCTCTCTGTGAACTATAATTTGTTTTTTGTTCATTTGTTTGTTTTATATATTTTTAATTGGGGATTTGTGGGAGGGGAACAGCATTGGGAAATTGGGGAAGGGGAACAGACAAATTGCTGTCCTTTTGTTCTTCAGTCTAGTTGTGGAGGACGTCGCTTCACTGGCCCATGTTGGTATTATCATTGTGCTCTTCCCAACTGAGGCAGTTCGGTCGCCAGCCACTTGATGGCCGCTCACTGCAGCTCACAGCAGCTCAGACTGGCTGCCGGCCACTCACAGTAGCTTACAGGAGCCCACCTCACCAGGGGCTGCAGCCTACGCCATCGCTGGCAGCGGCTCACGGCAGCCCAGCTCCAGGTCGAGCTGTTGTTCACCATCTTAGCTGTAGAAGGCGCAGTGTCACTGGCCCTCATGTGGGATCCTAACAGGGGCCCTGCTGCTCAGAGCCAGCATCCCAAGCCAACGCCTAACCACCACGCCATTCGTTCGGCCCAACTATAATTTGTGACATTTTTATTCATTCCAAATCTTAGTCCCTGGGAATATTTTAAAGCCACTGCATTGGAATTTATCGAAGATGGGTTTTTAAGTCTAGGCACACTTGGCAGGGTCTGTAGACTGAATTCCCCCCAAATTCCACCATGAACAGTGTGTGTTGTGTGATATTCTCTGCGAATTCACCAAAGAGCAGGGGAAAACTGACCCAGAGGCCTTTGTTAGTCATGTTTCTATAAGATTAGTCAGTCAAATAACAAATCGAGCACCTATTATGTGCTGAACTCAACAAGGTGGCTCTACCTGAATATCTATACTTCTAATAAGAAAGACCAATAAGGTTACTAGCAGGATAAAGTATGAATTCTCCTGTTTTATTTATTTTCATTTTTTTGGTTTCTTCATGTATCTTTCTTTCTTTCTTTATTTTTTACTGTTAGTTTCAGGTGTACAGAACAATGCAATAGTTATCCTTTTCACCCCTCACACAAAAACAACCCCCCTCCCCCATCTACTGCCCTCTCACCCCCGATATCATGCTTATCTATTACAAATCCATTGACTCCATTCCCACTCTCTACTCCACGTCCCGTGAATATATGTATATATAATTATAGTTGACATACAATATTATTCAACATCAGCTTCAGAAATACAGTGCAGAGGTCAGGCCTCTACACCAACTATGAGGTGGTCTCCCTAACAAGACTTGAGTCCATCTGGCCCCCTAAAAAATATTTACAACATTATTGATTATATTCCCCAGACTGTCTTGTCTATCCCTGAGGCCATATTGTAGTTACCAATTTGTATTGTCTCATCCCTTCCCCTTCTCCTTCATCCCCACCCCTTCCCAACTAACAACCCTGTTTTTCCTCTGTGTCTGTGAGACTATCTCCGTCCACATCTCCCATCCATTCAGTTTCTTAGAATCCACGTATAAGTGAGATCATATGGTATTTGTCTTTCTCTGACTAACTTATTTCACTTAGCATAATGTTCTCTAGTTCCATCCACATTGTTGCAAAAGGTACTATTTCCTTCTTCTTTATAGTTGCGTAATACTCCATTGTGTAAATGTACCAAAGTTTCTTAATCCAGTCTTCTACCGATGGGCATTTTGGTTGTTTCCAAGTCTTGGCTATTATGAATAGCGTGGCAATGAACATACGGGTTCATACATTTTTTCGAATTGGTGTCTTGGGTTTTTCTGGATAAATACCTTAGAGTGGAATTGCTGGGTTGTAAGGTAGTTCCATTTCCAGTTTTTTGAGATACCTCCATACTGATTTCCATAATGGCTGCACCAGTCTGCAGTCCCACCAGCAGTGCACCAGGGTTCCCTTTTCACCACAGCCTCGCCAGCATTTGTCGTTTGTTGATTTATTGATGATAGCCATTCTGACCTGGGTAAGGTGGTATCTCATTGTGGTTTTTATTTGCATCTCCCTAATGCTTAGTGAGGTTGAACATTTTTTCATATGCCTGTTGGCCATCTGTATGTCCTCTGTAGAGAAATGTCTCTTCATATCCTCTGCCCATTTTTTAATCGGGCTGTTTGTTTTTTTGGTGTTGACTTGCATGAGCGTTTTATATATTTTGGATATTAACCCCTTATCAGATATATCGTTGACAAATATCTTCTCCCATTCAATAGGCTTCCTTTTTGTTTTATTGATGGTTTCTTTTGTTGTGAAAAAACGTTTAAGTTTGATGTGGTCCCATATGTTCATTTTTTCTTTTACTTCCCTTGCCCGTGGGGATGTATCAGTAAAAATATTGCTCAGGGTAATGTTTGCAAATTTACTCCCTATATTTTCTTCTAGGAGTTTTATGGTTTCAGGTTTTACATTTAAGTCTTTAATCCATTTTGAATTTGTTCTTGTATATGGCGTAAGGAGGTGGTCCAGTTTCATTTTTTTGCATGTGTCAGTCCAATTTTTCCAGCACCATTTATTAAATAAACTATCTTTACCCCAATGTAACTTCTTGTTTCCATTGTCATAGACTAACTGCCCAAATATGCCTGGATTTAATTCTGGGTTCTCTATTATGTTCCATTGATCTATGTGCCTGTTTTTATGCCAGTACCATACTGTTTTGATTACTGTAGCCTTGCAGTACATTTTAATGTCTGGAAGCGCGATCCCCCCGACTTTGTTCTTATTTATCAGGATTGCCATGGCTATTTGGGGTGTTTTTTGGTTCCATATAAATTTTAGGATTACATTTTCTATTTCTGTGAAAAATGCCCTCGGTAGTTTGATAGGAATTGCATTGAATCTGTCTATATATTGCTTTAGGCAGTATGGAATTTTTTTTTTTTAGTTGAGCCATCCTGCCACCCATTGGCAGCTCAGCGGCTGCTCAGCTCAGGCAGGGACTCAAACCGCTGTTGCTCAGAGCTCAAACTCTTGAGCGAGCTCTTAACCAACTGCGCCACTCGGCCGGCCCAGTATGGACATTTTAACTATATTAATTCTTCCTATCCATGAGCGTGTTAGGTTTTTCCATTTGTTTGTAATCTTCTTTTATTTCTTTCTTCAGTGTCTTATAGTTTTCAGAGTACATGTCTTTTACTTCTTTGGTTAAATTTATTCCTAAGTATTTTATAGTTCTTGAAGCGATTATAAATGGAATTGTTTTCTTAATTTCTCCTTCCGATAGTTTATTATTGGTATATACAAATGCAACTGATTTCTGAGTATTGATTTTGTATCCTGCTACCTTACTGAATTTGTCTATCAGTTCCAATAGTTTTTTGATGGAGTCTTTGGGGTCCTCTATATATAGTATCATGTCATCTGCATATAATGATAATTTTACTTCCTCCTTACCGATATGGATGCCTTTTATTTCTTTTTCTTGTCTGATTGCTGTGGCTAGAACTTCCAGAACTATGTTGAATAAAAGTGGAGAAAGTGGACAGCTTTGTCTTGTTCCTGATCTTAAAGGGAATGGTTTTAGCTTTTCCCCATTGAGTATGATGTTAGCTGTGGGTTTATCGTAAATGGCCTTTATTATGTTGAGATATGATCCTCCTATTCCCAGTTTGCTAAGAGTTTTTATCATAAATGGCTGCTGTATTTTGTCAAATGCTTTTTCTGCATCTATTGATATGACCATGTGATTTTTATTTTTATTTTTGTTGATGTTGTGTATCACATTAATGGATTTGCAGATGTTGAACCAACCTTGCATATTAGGGATGAAACCCACCTGGTCATGATGTATGATCTTCTTAATATATTGCTGATGAATTCTCCTGTTTTAAAAGTGGTGGGAGGTATACTCCATATCTGTTCTGATGTGTTGTTTTGGTTTAAGAAAATCCAGCTTCACATGGATATATAGTTGGAAAAGGGGGGGGAGAGATCATTTTAAAGCTTTTTCAGATATTCTCTTTTGATTCTACAACAAAACATGACAAGTGGTAGTTTCTTAAAGTTTGCACTGTGGAATGTGAAACCATATCAAGAAATTTTTCAGACTCTGTTACACTGAAATCCATTGGTCTTATCTTGTACTTTGAATTAATCTTTTATCCATGCATATGGAAAATACTAGTTGACTAAATTATGGAGATACTCCAAATGTTGATGCATTCCATTCAAAATAACAAAAATATCACATTTGTTAATATCAGCACTGATCTCTTTAGGAAAGTCACTATTGAAAAGCTACCAGGCTTACGGTGCTGGATACAAGTTTCTCAAAATTCTAATTATTGTTGGGAACCCAAATTTTATCTTTGGTAACAGATACTGTGCATTGCTTTCCTTGATCACTTCGTTAATTTTGGGAAAGACATCTGTTAAATACTCAAATCTGAATAGCCATAGTTCTTCTGTCAGTCCTTTCATGTGAAAGTGGTGTTCCATGAAAAAAGTGGCCAGTTCAGCTCTAAACTCAAACAAATGCACAAGTGCTTTCCCTTGAGACAACCATCATGCTTCAGTGTACAGCAAAAATGCTTTATCTATACTTTCCATTTCTTCTCACAGAATATTTTTTAAATGTGCTGAAGGGTTGGGATTTAATTAAATAACTTTTACTGTTTTATTAAGGATATTCTTAGATAAAACTAGCAAATTTATTTATTGTAAGTACATGAGGATGAAGAATACAATGGCTAGTAGCACAGTTTGGTAGCATTGGCTTGATTCATGCTAAGGGGCCAGAAGTTTGACCTACTACGGTTTTTCCACCACCAGTGCAAATGTCAACACAGTTGTTTCAGGATAAACAATGAAATTCAAAAAAGTTATTCAGCACTTTACATATTTCAGCAACACACGTGTGTATTTCCACACATTCACAGCAACTTCAGCCACATTTGTAGTTTCATCCATTTGCAAGGCAAAAGTATAATTTTGACAATAAGTCATTCTTCATATTTGCAGCTAAATATTTAATGAGATGAGTCACTGTATCATTGGAAAGTGGCAGTACTACAATTTCTTTTACTGACTTTTCATTCAGTAAGCATTCATTAAGGAATGTCAACTGTACAAGGCTCAATTAGTCTTTTAGTTACTGTGTGTGCTTCTCTAGCCAATTGATGATAATTTATGCATAAATTGCTTTGGTGCCTTCATTTCTACTTTTAAAAGCTGTACCAAACAACTTTTTTATTTAAAGATCTTATCCCATCTATGTTTAAAATACTGAATTGTTTTTTCTATAATCGCTGAGCGACTGAACTCAAAATAATGTTACAATTTAGTACCATAATATTATCTAAAAATGTTGTGTCTCATGAGACACAGTAGGGTGAATTATTAGCATCTGTAAAGCTGAGAGAAACAGTTTTCATCATAGTTTAATTTTCAGTTTTGTAGTTTTTTGGAGTATAGCCCTTGCTTCCTTGAGTCAGCATCTTGAAAATCGGTTGGAATAGCTATGGGTTGAGAAATTCTTGTAGTCTCCCTTCTGTAAGCCAATGACCCATCTCTAAGCATAAAAATAATGTGTTATAAATAAGACTTTTGTCAGTATAAAATATTATTTAATTATAAAATAAGCTTTAGATAAAATTAAATATTTAGAAGTTTTTGAAATTTTTAAAAATTATAACCACAAAACAAGGAAAATGAAGTATACTTACTTCCTGTGTAAGTATTAGGGGAACTCTAGATTTTTAAAACAATGATTTGGTGAGTAATAAGGAGGTTACAGAGATTATTACAGTTATAATCATAGATAGCTGGTAAGAAAACAGAAGTAATGAAAACAAGCTTAATTGTGTATCTATATCTATATCTATATCTATATCTATATATCCCCATACTTATACCCTAAACCTATTACCTTGGAAAATTCTAGAAAACCCAAGAACGTACACATTGACTGTCAGAAGAATGATATCATCATATATCACATAGCCTCTGGAAAACATTATATACTTGTGAGACAATGAGAGTGAAAAAAACAATGTCTTAGTATAATTATGAAAACTATTTTGACCTTACAGACTCCACCTCAGTGCAGATCCCAAGATGGAGAAGCTTGTCCCACAGCCAGTGCAGGTCCCTTTCTAGAGATAGGACAAGACAGAGATCACTGTCCCGGGAGGGGAATTATAGCTGTCCTGTCCTTCTGTAGGTCTCGTGGCCCATCTAGGTCGAATGAAAGGCAACGAGGAGTGGTGTACAGGAAATAACTTCACTTGACAAGACTCTGAACAGAAAATTGAAGTTTGCTTTGAGACTTCATAAGCTCGGTTCATGCTTAAGACATTTCAGCTGTTCACATGTGTTTGTCCTGGAACAGTGACGCACATAAAGATGCAACTCTCTATGGTTTGAAATGGACCATATGAGGCATGCGATCTCAAGAATTGTTACTTTATGATGTTACTTAAGCAAAATTGAATTTGCTTGGAAGTTTATCTGGCTTTGCATAGACTGATAATAAACCTCCAACTCCTGCCCAGTGTGGAAATGAAACTGGCCAAAATTGCACTTAAGACTTACATTTTCCCACAGCTGGGATATAATATGCGGTAGTAGTTGAACAAGCAGTCTTTAAAAGCTGCCAAGAACTCAAGTGAGCAGGTAAAAATTGAAGCTGCATTAAATTAGATTAGAGGTTGTAAAAAATCCAACCAGTCTTTACACCAGGCAGAGGTTGTCTAGTTGGTGTAGCATCTAAGAAGTTTAAAAAAAATTAGTTTACTTTTGCTTTAGGTCATTAGTTTCTTAGTGGTTGCTGTAAAGGAATACATAGCTGTTTGTAACATCTTTCATTTGGGAATTTGAGACTATTCAGGATTCCAGTGTCCTGCCTGTTTAAGGGCACATTGCAGAGGTGAAGTTGGAGTTCATGCTGTCATTTGTAATATGTTTTGAGAGAATCCTTGGGATTAAAGTTTTTGTTACAAATTAAAAGAATGTAATGTAATAAAACCCAAGTGAAGACATGACATTGCCCATTCCAATCAATGGCTTCTAACCCTAGTTATTGTGCACCCCAATTAGCTTTGCAGTATGATACTCTCTGAATGGACTGAGAACAGAATCCTCCAGTGGTTTCTGCTCATATCTTGACCACATCCTTGGATATTCTCATCCACTGGACCAGGCGTGGAGGAGTTGAGAACCATTCTTTGATTCCAGCAAAAGTGAAAATCCATCAGTGAGCTGAGATGTGGAGTGGATCCCTGTTCTGCTTGGTGTCAGTTGGCTGGCTGTGGCCTTATTGCTCAACTTCCATTTAGTCATGGTTCTGGAGCCTAAAAGTCCAAAATCAAAGTGTTAGCAGGTCCTTCCAAAACCTCTGGGGGATGAGTCTTTCTTGTCTCTTCCAGCTTCTGGTAGCCCCAGGCATTCTCTGCCTGTCATTACATGACTGTATTCTCCCTGTGTCTGTCCTAACATTTTCACAGTTTTCACCCATAGTATTTATTGAGTTAGTGATATTACTGTGCTATCTTTCACATAAATCCTAGTCTAGGGCCTGGAAACTTTTCGCTGTGTTAGAGCTGGTCATGTGAGTCAACACGTTTTTAGAACATTAACTAGAATTTCAAACATTAAATTAGAATGGCTACACAAATAGATGCAGACACCAAGCAAACAAGTTGTATTCTAAGCTAGAAGTTAATGATATAAGGCATTTCATGTGCTCTTAAAATATTACAAGGAGCGTTGATACCTGTGAGATCTTAGAGAAGGCATGGCCATTTGAAATTAATATGAAGCTTTCGTTTGATTATGTTATTATACTTTTCATTTTTTTCCCTCCTAAACACAGACAGGACCTCAGGGATACCAAAATCCTGCACAGAAATATTTCTGGAAAGGACATTCAGCAACAAATCTAGAAAGCTGTCCTTTTCATTCTCTTTTGAGTTTCACCAGGAGGGGAAGTCAGCTGGGAAAACAACTCAACCAAGGGTTCACTTAGTCAATTCCTAATCATTCCATAGGTGAAAATTTGATTCCCAGATTATCAATGATTAAACTTTCTTCTTCCTCTGGATTGTAGGCCTTTGGTCATTTTGCTGCTTTCCCACTACCAGTGGGCTAAAGTGAGATAAAAGAAAGGGTAAGGAATCAATTTTCATACGATAATGAATCTACTGGTGGATAGGAAAGTAAGATGGGACCTAATCATTATTTACAGATTTCATGTATTTCAGAGAATCCTGACCACCGTGAAGTTAGCTAACAGTTCATTGTTTTAGTGCTAGTTATTTATTGTTGTATGAGAGCTGGGTGTTACATTAAAAGAAAAATAAAAGGAAGGAAGGAACACACATGGCCTGAAAGCTTACAAGCTAAATTAAGGAGCCAAACATGGGGAAAATCAGAAACTTTCAAGACTGTGGAGTATTTACAGAAAAACCTTCCTGATCCCTGCACTAAGCCATCTAACATTTCCTCCAATTCTCATATTCTATGCAACGATGAAATTAATTTAATAATAAAATTATTCACTTACAATTGCACCATTTGACATTCCCACCAGCAGTGTATGAGGCTCCACTTTCTTCATATCCTTGCCAGAATCCTCGTGAGTGTGCAGTGCTTTCTCCCATTGGTTTTCATTTGCACTTCCCTCGTGGCTAATGATGTTGAGCATCTTTTCATGTGCTTATTGGCCATTTGTATGTCTTCTTTGGAAATTTTCTCTTCAAATTTTCTCCCCATTTTTAAAAATTGGGTTACTAGATTTTAAAAATTGAGTTGTAATTATACTTACGTATTATTTATGTCTTCTGGATACAGTCCCTTATCAGATATGATTTACAAATATTTTCTCCCATTCTAAGAGTCTTTTCACTTTCTTGATTGTGTCTTTTGAAGCACCAAAGTTGCTCATTTTGATGTTGAATTTATTTATTTTCTCTTATGTTGCTTGTGCTGTTGATGTCACATCTAAGAAATCTAACCCAAGGTCATGAAGACTTACTATATTTTCTTCTAAGAATTTTATAGTTTTAGTTCCTACATTTATATTTATGATCTACTTTGAGTCTATTTTTACATATGGTGTAAATATTTTTGCACATAGATATCTAGTTGTTCCAGCACTATTTTTTTTTTATTGGGGAATTGGGTGATGTGAACAGCGCTGGGGAATTGGGGGAAGAGGAAGAGACAAGTTGCTGTCTTTTTGTTCTTCAGTCTAGTTGTGGAGGACGTCGCTTCACTGGCCCATGTTGGTATTATCATTGTGCTCTTCCCAACTGAGGCAGTTCGGTCGCCAGCCACTTGATGGCCGCTCACTGCAGCTCACAGCAGCTCAGACTGGCTGCCGGCCACTCACAGTAGCTTACAGGAGCCCACCTCACCAGGGGCTGCAGCCTACGCCATCGCTGGCAGCGGCTCACGGCAGCCCAGCTCCAGGTCGAGCTGTTGTTCACCATCTTAGCTGTAGAAGGCGCAGTGTCACTGGCCCTCATGTGGGATCCTAACAGGGGCCCTGCTGCTCAGAGCCAGCATCCCAAGCCAACGCCTAACCACCACGCCATTCGTTCGGCCCAACTATAATTTGTGACATTTTTATTCATTCCAAATCTTAGTCCCTGGGAATATTTTAAAGCCACTGCATTGGAATTTATCGAAGATGGGTTTTTAAGTCTAGGCACACTTGGCAGGGTCTGTAGACTGAATTCCCCCCAAATTCCACCATGAACAGTGTGTGTTGTGTGATATTCTCTGCGAATTCACCAAAGAGCAGGGGAAAACTGACCCAGAGGCCTTTGTTAGTCATGTTTCTATAAGATTAGTCAGTCAAATAACAAATCGAGCACCTATTATGTGCTGAACTCAACAAGGTGGCTCTACCTGAATATCTATACTTCTAATAAGAAAGACCAATAAGGTTACTAGCAGGATAAAGTATGAATTCTCCTGTTTTATTTATTTTCATTTTTTTGGTTTCTTCATGTATCTTTCTTTCTTTCTTTATTTTTTACTGTTAGTTTCAGGTGTACAGAACAATGCAATAGTTATCCTTTTCACCCCTCACACAAAAACAACCCCCCTCCCCCATCTACTGCCCTCTCACCCCCGATATCATGCTTATCTATTACAAATCCATTGACTCCATTCCCACTCTCTACTCCACGTCCCGTGAATATATGTATATATAATTATAGTTGACATACAATATTATTCAACATCAGCTTCAGAAATACAGTGCAGAGGTCAGGCCTCTACACCAACTATGAGGTGGTCTCCCTAACAAGACTTGAGTCCATCTGGCCCCCTAAAAAATATTTACAACATTATTGATTATATTCCCCAGACTGTCTTGTCTATCCCTGAGGCCATATTGTAGTTACCAATTTNGCAGTGTCACTGGCCCTCATATGTGGGATCCGAACCGGGGCCCTCTGGCATCCCAAGCCAGTTCTTAACCATCGCGCCACTTGGCTGGCCCCCAGCACTATTTGTTGAAGTGAATATTCTTTCCCCACTGAATAATCTTGAAACCCTTTTCAGAAATCAGTTGGCCATAAATGCAATGGTTTATTTCTGAATTGTCAATTCCACTGGTTTATATTTCTATTCTTATGCAAATACCATACAGAATCCTCCAACTTTGTTTTTATTGCCTATTTTTCCTGGCTATAACCTCCAGTACCATAGTGAATAGAAGTGGTAAGAGCAAACATTCTTGTCTCTCTCATTCCTGATGTTAGGACATAATTCAGTCATTCACCATTAAGTATGATGTTAACTGAGTTTTTCGTACATGGATGGCCCTTAACAAGTTGAGAAAGTTTCCTTGAACGCTTAGTTTTTATTAAGCATTTTTTCTCATGAATGGGTGTTGGATTTTATCAACCTTTTTCTGGATCTATTAACATGATCATGTTTTTTGTCCTGTATTACTACAGTGTATTACATTGACTTTTGGGTTTTACATTAATCTTGCATTCCTGGGATAAACCCCACTTGGATATGCTGCATAATCCCTTTAAAATGTTGCTAGATTCAGTTTGCTAGTATTTTGTTGAGGATATCTGTATTTCTATATAGTGCTCTAGTTTTCTTGTGATGTCTTTGGTTTTTCCATCAGGATAATACTAGTCTGGTAGAATGAATTGGGAAGAATTCCCTCTTCTATTTTTTGGAAAAGTTTGTGAAGTATTGCTATTAATCCTTCTTTAAATGTTTGGAAGAATTCAGATGTAAAGCATCTAAACCTGGGCTTTTCTTTGTGGGTAGTTTTTGGATAAGTAACTTAATCTTGTTATAGACCTATTTGGCTTGGCTATTTCTTAAGTTAGTTTTGCTAGCTTGTATCTTTCTAAGAATTTGTCCATTTCATCTAAGTTATCTAATTTCTTGGCATACACTTGTCCATAGTCTTTTAGTCTTTTTTACTTGTGTAAGATTGGTAGTGAGATCCTCTCTTTCATTCATTTTACTAATTTGAGTCTTCACTATTTTGTTACTTGTTAGTCTGGTTAAAATATGAAACAATTTTGTTCATCTTTCCAAAGAACCAACTTGCAGTTTTGTTAATTTTCTCTATTGATTTTATCATCTCTATTTTACTAATTTCTGCTCTAATTTTTCTTTCTTTCTGCTTGCTTTTGGATCAGCTTGATTTTGTTTTTCTAGTTTCTCAAGACAGATTAGGTTATTAAACTGATAAGAACAGATACTGCACTTGATCTTAGCTAAAAGGCCGAGAAGCGGTGAGATTAGGTTATTGATTTGAGATGTCCTTTCTTTTTAAATATAGGCATTTACAGCTATAAGCTTCCCTCTGTTAACGGCTTTAGCTGCATCGCACACATTGTTTCCATTCATCTCGAAGTATTTTCTAGTTTCCCTTGTGATTCCTTCTTTGACCCATTTTAGTATGTTGGTTAATTTCCTTCTGAAGTCCCCAACTTTTCCACATTACTGATTTCTAATATCATTTTTATTGTGGTCAGAGACATTCTATGATTTTAATCTTTTAAAGTGTATTAAGACTTGTTTTGTGGCCTAGCATATGGTCTATCCTGAAGAATGTTCCAAGTGCACTTGGGCAGCATGTGTATTCTGCTGTTCAAGTCTTCTATTTCATTGCTTGCTTAGTTGACCTATCCGTTATTGAACATGGGGCCTTGAAATTCCCACTATTAATGTTGAATTCTCTATTTTTCCCTTCAGTTCTCAGCTTTTGTTTCATCTATATTCTGATGGGTTCTTACATGCATATGTTTAAAATTGTTCTAGCTTCCTGACAGACTGAATCTGTAATTTTGAAATGTCCCTTTTTATCTTTAGCAACATTTATTTTAAAATTAATTTTGTCTGATATTAGTATAGACACTCCAACTCTTTTATGGTTTGGTGCTTGCATAGTATATATATATTTTTTCCATCTTTTTTACTTTCAACATATTTGTATCTTTGAATATGAAGTGCTTCTCCTATAGATAGCATATCTGTTGAGTCAAGATGGATATTGATTTTTTTCATTCACTCTGACAATCTCGGCCTTTTGATTTAATTCATATTTAATGTTATTGATATGGCTGGGTATACAACTTCTGTTTTGATGTTTTCCTATGCCTCATGTCTTTTTTTTTGTATTTTTCTTTTATTGCCTTCTTTTCTATTAAGTCACTATAGTCTAGTGTAACATTTTGATCTCTTTAATGTTTTAAGTGTATTTTTTAGAGTTATTTTCTTAGCGGTTGTTCTAGGGCTTACAATATACATTCTAACTTGTATACTTCAATTTTTTTTACTTCATATTTACACTGATTAGTTCCAGTGAAATATAGAAACCTATATAGCTCCTTCCCATCCCACTTTTTTGTACTATTATTGTTATACATATTATATCTATATTGTTGAGTTTGTAACCATATATATAAACAGAAACCACTCAGACTGCGTCCTCTCCCAGAGGAAGAGACTGATCATCAGTGACTAAAGGCAGTTGCAGACACACCACCAAAAGCCAGCTTCACGCTCAGGAGACAACACTGCATCTCTTCCTTGTGGTAGTTATATTTTATATGATATTTTATGATTTAAAACATCTGAGAGGCCAGGTATATATTCAGTTTGTTATATTAACCATCTAATATACCACTTCTGGCTCTCTTTACTTTTGTGGATTCTAGATATCATCTGGTATCATTATTTCCTTACTCCAAGACACCTTTGTTTCCACCCCTGACAAAATAATAATACACATATTGTTTCATGTGGTTGCTTTCTAAGTCAACTTAAGAGAAGTTTTTAGGTTTTTAGATCTCTTAGGAGATGAAACATGCAATTACACTGTCTTTTATAAGTACATACATGAGAGCCTTTATGGGTGCTCTTTGTTTTTGTGTGTGGATTTGAATTACTGTCTGGTGCCACTTGCTCTTTGTCTGAAGAATTTTCCCTGCAATTTTTACAATACAGGAGGTGTACTAGCAATGGATTTTCTTTTTACTCATCTGGTAACATCTTCATTTCACCTTCAGTTTTGGATATAAAATTATTCGTTGATAGTTTTCTTAATTTCAGCAATTTGAATATATCATCCATCTCCTGGCTTTCACTGTTCCTGATGAAACTTACCTGCAAATCATATTGGGGTTTCCCTGTATGTGATGAATCATTTTTCTTTTATTGCTTTCATGATTTTCTCATCTTTAGTTTTCAAAATTTGACTATCATGTGTCTGGGTGTGAGCTCTGTGTGAGCCAACTTGGTGTTTGTTGTTGAGGTTTTTTTGATGTGTAGATTAATGTTTTTCATCAAATTTAGACATCATCCATTTAATGTTTTTTTCCTGTTCCTTTCCTCTGTATCAAGTTCAGATTCTTCAACTAGCTGAAATAAACTATTGAGCTCCTGTAAGTAATTTGTCATTTCAATTATTGTACCTCTCAACTGCAGAATTTCCATTTGGTTCTTTTAAAAATAATTTCTATTTCTTTATTGGTAAAACCCTGTCTGGTACATCCACCATGTGGGCCCCTCCTAAGGCAGTGTGTATTGCCTGCTTCCCCCCAACCCACCCCACCCCATGTATGGGTGACACTTTCCTGATTCTTTGCATGTCTTATAATTTGTTATAAACTGGACATTTTATATTGAATTTTGTAACAACTCTGGATGATCGCCCTCCTCTGGGGGATCAGTTTGCTTGGTTATTTATTTCTCCTGAAGTGTGCAGCCTGATGTTATCTCCATCTTCTATTCTAGCTACCTAAGAGTTGCCCCTAGGTTGGCATAAGGCACTTATTGGTCATTGCCGTTTTTACCCTTTACCATTGGATATGTGTGCTTGGTGGCTGCTAACATAGTTCAGGGAGTTTACTTTTGACTGACGCTCAGTACGGACTAGTAGCTTAGCGGTTCTTTCTCTGTTCCGAGAGGCCACAGCCTTAGACATATGGACAGTCTTCCAGGTTGCCAGAGATGAGTGATTTTATTTTTAAGCCTGTTTGTAGGTGTCACTTCTGGGTCAGAGCCAAGTTTCTTTTGCCAGCAAAGCTTCTGCCCTGTGCTGATGAGTTTGCAAGTGTTTGGAAATGCTTTTAAGTCTGTTCCACATTCTGCTCTGCTCATCCTAAATGGGTATGGCCCATCACATGCACACAGCCTTTTCAATCCCCAGAGTTGACTATGCTCCCAGGAGGGCTCTATTAAACTTTTGGTTGCTCTGCTGCTCCTCCTAATTGCTCTCCACCAAGATCTCCATTGTTTCTTATAATGTCCTTAGGGATGGAGTTCTCCACACTCTGTTTCAAATGTAGTCCCCTGAGGCAGAGCAAGGGAAGTCTTTGTCCTCATCGCATCTTGAGCCCTTGGAAAGAACCAGAGCTGGGCACTGGGGCTCCAGAGTGAAACTACCACTCTCCGACTGGGCACTGGGGCGTGGTGGCAGTCCCTTGGTATTCTGTTTTCCTCTCCTTGAGTGAAACCTCCAACATCTGAGTCAGCTGGGTGGAAGAAACCATGGCCCCAGTACTCTCAGTGTGCACATGGAGCAGTGTGTCTACCCTAACAGTGAGGGCTGAGGGTGGAAAAGATCTGCAGTCTTCTTGGCTGTGTCTGCCTGGAAGTTTCTGTACCACAGGGTTGGGGGGCTGGTAGAGAAATGCAGGCAGCTACCTCTGCCAGGGTGAAACCACAGACCCAGAGTGGGAGCTGGGGAAAGAGGAAGCCCTAATCCCCTCAACATCTTCACCACACCTGCCAGAATGTAGCACCCAGGGTAGAGCTTCTGTAACAGACCTGATTGGGTGAAGGGTGTGCTGGTAATTCCTTAAATGCCACAGACTCTTGCTGTTCTTACCAAATTTAATAGGTTTTCTTAAATAAATGTTTCTCCATTTGCTATATGCTCTTTAGACAATTTCTAGAGACTAAATGATTGCTTTTTAAAAAGATAATTTTTAGTTAAATTGTTCTTTTGCTAGAGAGAGGATACATTGAGCTCCTTACTTCACCACTTTGGGAGTCTCACTCTTCAATATATAGTTGACCCTTGAACACAGGTTTGAACTATGTGGATCAACTTATACATGGATTGTGTTGTTCAAGGGTCAACTGTATTCTTTAACATAACTTTTGAGTGTAAATATAGTCCAGCAAAAAGAAAAATGGACTGGGTGTCAGGAACCAGGGTTTTCATTTGAACTTGGCTTCTAGCAAGTTCAGTGACTTCTTCTGAAGTTCAGTCCCTGCATTTGTAGAACAAGTGAAAGGACCTCTAAATTCCTTCCAACTCTAAAATCCTATTTTATGAAATATAAATTAAATAGAAACTCAGCAGTGGAAAACACTCTACCACCGCTGTGTGAGGACATGAAATATGGAAATAATCCACTGCCTTTTTAAAACCAAAAATGTTCCAACCTGTTTGTAATTAGAATGCATATTTCATGTCCAACTCCCCCTAGCTAGTCAAAATGCTAGTTTAATGCATGGCTTACTGTCAAGACATTTCTCCACCCCAAAGATTTCCTTCTTGATCATTACAACTGAGAAACTGGGAGCAACAGAATGTTGCCTTTCGCTGACTGGTCATCAAAAATATGACAGCTTAATGCTAAGTGAAAGCAGTGTAATTTGCTACCATTTTACCCATATTATAAGCTCTGCAAGCAATTACTTTCTCTCTGAGACAATTCCAAGTTTTCACCTTCTGTAAAAGGTTGCAAAAGGCCACACTCCCAGAGTGTCTGTTAATTATCTGTACTTATTCTGAGTGTGTCAATGGCAAAATATCAGTTCTCCCTATGCACTGCAGAAAAGACCTGCTTCAATGGGACACCCACTGCTAGTCACAAAGATACATTGTTTATTCAGCACCGATTATCCGCACAGATTGCTATAACAATAAAACTGTCGTTTAGAGCCTCTCTCGCTGAGTCATTTTGTCTTAACTAATCAGTTTTAACCAGTTTATTTGACTTAATATTGTCACTTAATATACCATTTACATTCTGAATCTATATACTCAAAGCAGGGAGAGAAGGGGCCTTTCTATAATTTAAGAAAGCTGCCATTGCAAACATATTGAAATGCTTCCAACTACTAATCCACAATGGAATGTGCCATGATAAAGCTACAAGGTAAGAGAATTATGAATATACACTGGCACATCCAGCAATTAGGAAGCAAAGGAGCAAGATGGCAGTATGGGCAAAGTGATCCAGAAACCAGGAATTATATCATCTTTAAATATCTGGCCTTTCATGCAAAACAAAGTTTTAAACTAGCCATCTTCACAAACTGAATTTTGTCAATATCTAAGGGAAAAGGCAAAATATTTATTTTAAGGTAAAAAAATCCCTGCAGAGGAAAAGGAACTGCATATTTTGAGTTTATCCAAATGCTAAAGCTTTTTTCTGATTCTAAGAAATGACCCTCAATTTCCAAATGAGCCCATCTGCTCACCAAGGTATTCCTATGATAAAAACCTCCAGGAAGGCATCTGGCCCAGTTTTTATGATCCCAAATTACCTTGGTTTCAATTTAATTTTTGTAAAGTGGGATTCCCTTAGGAAGAAAGTAAATTTTTTAATCTTTAAAATAATGGGATATAAGAAATAAAACCCTATCATCTTGCTCCATTTTCAGAGCCCATATTCCAAAACTGTAGGTTATTCATCCCAATACATTAAAAATTATGTTGCAGCACTGGCTTAGAAATGTACACACTTTATCCTTTGTGTATGTAATATTGTAATGCAATTGCAATAAATGTCCTTTTTCTTTTCATTTATTCTGAGTGAATCATCCTCAAAAGCTTTCATTTTAATTCATCTATTATTCCACTGTATGGAATCTTAAGATGATGTTAAGAATTAAGAGAAAAATATTTAAAACTCACTTTTGGTCCCTACAAAACCTATGTGTTTCAGGTAACTTAAGTTTTTATTAGCTGAAAATACTGGTTTATGACCATAATGACCCAATGGTCTAGAAAACACCCCCAATCAGGTGAAAAAGAATCACTTCATATCACTTAGTGGGGAAATTATCCCCACCCTAAAAATACTCCTATCTTTCTTGGGCTAAATGTTTCCCATATCACAGGATCACTTACTTATGCACAATCAAAATGAATATTACTAATGGTTACTTCATTCTTACCTGCTTGATTATGCAACTAAGCTAAATCTTTTCCATCAGCATCATTGGAAATGTACAGAAGGAACAGAAGCAAAATTTCTATCTAGACTGACCACATTTCCAGTAACAGCTGATTTATTCAAAGGAAGTGCTTTTCTTTTTCCCTTAGAAGAGCACTAATGTCTATGGCTTCAGAGGAAGAAATGGCCAAAGAAAAAAACCCATTTTGCAGTTGATTACGTATCTCAGTGTTAACTACAAGTTCAAAAGCAAGACTGCATTACTTACTCGGGAGTCAAAGACTGACTGAGATACTTCAAACTACTTATCAACTGCCTTTACATAACAAAACTGGACATCCGAGTTAGGTAAGTTTAGATATCCACCCACCGATGACAACAGAAAACAGAAAAAATCATTAGTCTCACCCATTCCAAATTATCATTTAAAACACATTAAAATCATAAACCAATAAAATAAATAAGACCTTTTCTGAGAAATAAAACCTTATTACATACAGTCATGTGGTTGGTCATTACTTACAGTTTTTCAAACTTAATGATTACTACCAAATTAAAGTAAATTCAAATTATAAAAGAGAGGTGCTTTCTAAGTGAACACATACCAACATCTTAGTAACTAATTCTAGCAGGCAAAACCTGATTGTTTCATTTGGGTTCCTCCTTGTTATATTTAAATTGCCAAAAAGGGAAGGGAAGACCTTGTAATAAAGTATTCTGAAGTGTCAGTACAGATTAGAGCCCTGATCATCCAGCCCTGTCCTATTTACCTAAAGATTCACCATTTTAAGTGGATGTTGCTTTATACACGTGTGAGTACACGCACACACACACACACACAGCGGGCACGCACACATCTTTTAGTTGTTTCTTTGTATAACTTCACATTACAAAACCAGTGCATTTAAGATGGAAATAGGAAAGGCAATTCACTTCCTAAGCTCTTCCCATCACTCCCATTATGACAACTCTCAAATTACACCAGTGTTTGTAAGTCTTTAAAGAGAAATATATAAATTTTTGTCCAAAACAAAAGCAATGCCTCATTTTGGTGGAAAAATAAAATTCCCACCACTAGATAATAGTTTGAATGCTGGTTAATGATGAAGGGCATTCTACATACAAACATGACAATCAAGGTTTTTCCTCCACAAGGTATATAGTGGCAAGTACTTTAAAAGATGTAAATATAGGTATCTATCATTGAAGTATTTCCGTGGGGGCAGCGGGGAAAGAGAAACAATGAACCTCATTGTCCTCTTTTCTTTTTTATTTAATCTTAAGAAACAGACACCTTCCATCTAAATTATCAGCACAAGGAAGTTTTAAAAACTACAAAAGTTTGGAATCCAATCTGATTCATCTGGTTATGGATTTAAAATGGCTATCAGGCCTGAAAAATGGGTTAAAGCCAAATAGTAACAAAAATGATGATTTGAGCATCACTGAGGCAGTAACAAAATAATTTGGGGTTAAATATAGGTACCACATTAAACAGATTATGAAAGAAGTAAAACTTCAATCCCCTTTCAAATGCATCTTATCTAAAAGAAGGAGTATAGATAATGGGAATGTAAGATTTTTTTTTTAATAAAACAATTCTGCTTCAGTGCAAATGTGAAGTCAAAAAAAAAAAAAAAGAAAGAAATGAAAACGTTTCATGTGACTTAGCAGGAACAGTTTCCACAGCCTTTCACACTGTTGACAATTTCTTCCTGAAGTTTCTTCCTTTCCTCCTCTTTGGACACACTTTCTTTCCGCCATTTGGGGTTATCTTGGCTGGGTACATGGCTGCTCTGTGTATGCCACATTTCTGAATAGATACTGCCAGGGGTACCAAGCAGACCATGGTGGGTACCACGTTCAGCCACCTTACCCTGAAAAGCAAAAAACGAGACACAGAGAAAGGTCACGTCATCAACAAAATAACAGCAAATAAACAATGCTTTCTAACTCAGGACTTTGAAGGGTTTTAAAGATTTGCATTCATTAAAATACCTCTCCCAAGTGCTGATCCATAGGGTAAGAGGGGAAAAGCAAAGTAGGAATGCCTTCTTCACTGCTGAACTATCAGTCCAGGGAACAAGCAAAAAGCTATGAAACTCCATACTGTAAAACCACTGTGCTTAAAGCAAATAACATCTTAATGCTTAATTTTCCATTATAAAGGCAGAAAAGGTAAAAATTTTTTAAGGTGGTATTTTCTGTAAACGGTGACTATTTACATCACATACACACACTTAGGCGATTCAACACTCATACTATCTCACATTCCCAATGCCTCATTCCTCAGTCTCCTAATAACATTGGTTAGATTCTAAGTGTTGTTTACGTTAATATTCAGCAACCTTATTATGACTGTGTAAGTATTACCTGTTGAGCCAAGTAGGTCCTAGGATTTTAATTATTTTCCCATATAAGTTTTCATTCTTCTTGGACTCAGTAACTGCCTTGTTTTCATTTGCTTATTAGTTTTCTCTGTCACTATTGGTAATACTCTCTAAACTTTATTCCAGAATCATAAAACCCAACTGAACATTATTTTTCTCATAATCAACTATATTTGATAATCTAATAGTTTTGTGGTTGTCTTTTGTTTTGTTTTGTTTTGTTTTTGTTTTTTTTAGTAGAGGGCAGTGTCACTGGCCCTCACATGTGGGATCCAAACCAGGGCCCTCTGGCGTCCCAAGCCAGTTCTTAACCATCGTGCCACTTGGCCGGCCCGATAATCTGTTTGATTTCCCCCCCTGGAGGTAGTCCTCTCACAGCTTTTAGGTCCTTTTTTTTTTTTTAGCTGAGCAATCCCGTTAGGTTCTTTATCTTAAATTCTGAAATGTGATGATGTGTCTTGGCGGTTTTGGTCTTTTCTTTCCAATTGATGTGGTTACTCGGTAGGACCTTTCAATATGGACTCTCATGTGCTGAGTCCTGAATTATTATTTATTTGATCATTTCCTCTCCCTTTTCTGTCAGATGTTGGACCTCTTAGACCAGCGGTTCTCAACCTTTCACAGGGGTCGCCTAAGACCATCGGAAAAAACATATTTTTGATGGTCTTAGGAACCGAGACATCGCTCCTCTATCCGTCTCCAGGCCCACATGCAGATACGCCCACATATGAGTACCCGGCGACCCCTGTGACAGGGTCATTCGACCCCCAAAGGGGTAGCGACCCACAGGTTGAGAACTGCTGTCTTAGACTAATTATCTCATTTTCTTATCTTTTCATTTTCTCTCTTTTTGTTCTACTCTTTGGAAATTTCCTTGTCTTTATTTCAGTAACGACATTTTTCATTTCCAAAATCTCTTGTTCAGTATTTATTTACCACCCTCATTTTAAATTTTGAAATGTTGCAAGAATAACAACAATGATGGTGCATGTTTCTCCTAGTTCAGCAACTGTCAATTTTTCTATATTTGCTTTCTCTCTCTTCACCCTCTAAGTTTATACTATTTTTGCTAAATAATTTGAGAATCAGTTGCAGACATCATTACATCTCACCTCTAAATATTTCAGTAACATGCATCTCCTAAAAACGAGAATATTCTCCTATGTGACTCGAATACAACGTTATCACAGTCAAGAAATTTATGTAACAGAGTTCATATTTCCTCCACTGTCCCAATAATGTTCTTTACATATATTTTTTCCATCCAGGATCCTATCAGGATCAACACATTTAAGTGTCCTAGTTTTTGTGGGTGTGTGTGACATTGACATTTTAAAACATCCAGGCTTGTTTTTGAAAGAATGCCCTTCACGTTGTATTTGTCTAGCTGTTCCTGATTATTAGATCCAAGCTAAATGTTTTTTGATAGAAATATTATATAGGTGATGATGTGTTCTCAGTACATTACATCAGGAGATATGTGATGTCAATTTGCTCCACAATTAATATTAAGCTTGATCACTTGGTTAAGGTAGTGTCTACCAGATTTCTCTATTTTAAACGTACTTATTCTCTTTGTAATTAATAAGTAATCTATAGGTTAAACTTTCAAACTGTGAATTTTCTATTCCCCAATTCTTTTTCACTGTGTGGTTTTAGCAACCAATGATGTTCCTTACCTAAATCAATTATTACAGTGGTTGTTGAAAAATGTGATTTTCTAAATGTATCATTTCTTCATCATGTGTCTTAATGAGAAACAGCATTTAGGGCCCAAGACCTACAGGCTGGTTATGTTTATTGTTTCTAGGCCTTTCCAGTGAATAGAGTTAGGAATTTATTTTTTACCCTGAATTTATATTGGTAATTCTGTTCCAGTACCTCACCACAAGGGTCCTCCTGTTCTTCTCCCATTCTGTATTTGTATCTTTCATCTCCTAAGTAAGACCTCTGTCTCCCAACAATATCAATATACTTACTCATATGCTCAGTCTTACCATATACATAAAAGTTTCAAAATGGCTACTCTCATACTACTACCAACAACAAATTAAGTTCAAATTTTCTTTCAGTTATTCATGTCCTTATATTATACTATATTCCACTAGGGTAAATAATCAGAGTGATATCTTTAAAAGTTACTTAAATTAAATCTATTTTTCTTCTGCATGGTTATGTTATCAATTTGTTATGCAGTTAGTTTCTTTTTATTAAATACGATTTCATCCCCATACCCCATACCCCTCCCCTCTGGCAACTATCAGTTTGTTCTCTGTTTCTATGAGTCTGTTATTATTTTGTTTTGTTTGTTTTTATTTGTTCATTTGTTTTGCTTTTTCAGATTCCACACATAAGTGAAATCATACAGTGTTTGTCTTTCTCTGTCTTACTTCACTTAGCATTATATACCCTCTAGGTTCATGCAAGCTGTCACAAATCATAAGATTTCATTCTTTTTTATGGCTGAGTAATATTCCATCATGTAAATGTACCACCCTTCTTTATCCAATGGTCTATTGATGGGCACTGAGGTTGCTTCCATATCTTGGCTGTTGTAAATAGTGCTGCAGTGAATACAGGGATGTGTGTATTTTCTCAAATTAGTGTTTGTTTTCTCTGGATAAATACCCAGGAGTGAAATTGTAGACTTAGACTTAACATTAATACTACAAGAGACTGCTGACAGAACAAAGTCATATTAGTTTTACTAGAAAATAATAATCTGTGATCTTCATAATCAAGCAATTATTGACCCATGAAATTATAAAGAGATTTTAGATATAGGTGCTATAATCATTAATAAATTAGCTCCAGTTAGAATCCAAAGCCCAGGTGGCAATGCTGTGATCTAACTACAGATATTGTGACCCCCATGGCACGAGGGAGGTAAGCACATGCCTTTTTATATTTATAATAAAAGGCTCAATTTGCACGACTGCATACAATTGGAAAATTTAGTAAAAAGTGTAAAACAGCAGGTTTTATTTCAGATTCTTGGACATCAATGAAATAATAAAGTATATTTACAAAATTTCCCATTTAAGACATACTGGTACAGTCATACTGAAAGAAATCAGTTTATTTTCTAATGGATATTGGCATTTGTGCACAAACCAACAAAAAGACGTAGGGTGCCAAGTACACAGGTAACTTATAAAGGAAATAATATATACACCACAGAACTGAACACCACATGAGAAATTTTAATGGTGTGAAAAATTCTCTCTCAATAATCCAATATAGAAAATATATGAGAGTGCCTCTTCTGCCTTAACTCCCAGTACTCAGGCTTTTAAAATGATAAAGAATTGAATGTTTATTTACTATCAGAGAAAGATAATCATATAAAAGGCTGAATAGGAGGTGAAAAGCTGAACAATGTTAGAAATATCAAGGACTGGGGAGAAGTACTTACAGAAAGGAGAAAAGGAAAACTAGTATAGTTTTCAAATGTGCCAATCATAACATGGCACTCTGATTTATTTAGAACACTCTTATAGCAATTCCCTCAGAAGAGATAAAGCAGGCTGTCCATTTTCTTACTTTCCCCATGAGAAAAAAGATAAAAAATGGGCATGTTTAGAAATGACCACTTTATGATAATTTTGTTTTAGACAAGGGCATGCACAGCTATTAAGAAAATGAAAATATGAAATACATTAAAGACACTGAGCAAAAATTCTGTATAGAGCAAAAATTAATGCAGAAAAATTAATTTATACACACACACACATACCCTTTACGACCTGCTTCTATCATGAAGATTTAATGCTTTTCTGATCTAACTTTGCTTTTAATACATTAATAAAGAGTGAGCTAATACAGTTTATTCCCTCTTGGATGTAGCATGCATTATTTCTTATCAAAAGGAGGCAGAAACAGAATGCTTTCAGAATTCAACCTCATTCAGAGAACACAAAGCCTATATTTCTTTAGAAAAAAACACTTAAGTTCCTTGCATTTGTAACAACTCCCCGCAATAAACTGTGAAGCTCAAGGTCCCACCTGATCCAGGACAATGATTTCATCTGCATCGACCACTGTTGAAAGTCTGTGTGCGATGAAAACAGAAGTTCTGTGCTTCACTGCATCCCTCATGGCTCCAAGAATAGTCTGCAAGGTAGACAACAAGAAGAATAGGAGGGAAAAAGATCTGCCTACTAGGGAAATGCAAATTAAAGTAATTGTACATCCCTTAATGGAACATATAAAATGCCAACTAATTTTGTATTATATAAACTTTCTACCACTACCAAACATTTGACCTAATCAAATAATTACTAAGAAGAGGAGAAAATCACTCGAAAAGTGAAAGCAAACATGATCACATTATCATGGAATACAATGATCTTTAGATTAGGCACCATCTCGGGCCGGCCGAGTGGCTCAGTTGGTTAAGAGCTTGCTCAAGAGTTTGAGCTCTGAGCAACAGCGGTTCGAGTCCAGCCTGAGCTGAGCAGCCAACAGGTAGCAGGATGGCTCAGCTAAAAAAAAAAAAAAAAAGATTAGGCACCGTTTCTTTAAATTACAAAGTCTGGGGGATGGTGCATATTTTCTATACTTAAAAACAAACAAATAAGCCACGACAATGAATCCAGTGATACTGCTCCTTATCTGGCCAATGAGAGCCAGATGAAGTGAGGATAGACTCAAGTGGTAGGATGCAGAGAAACTGAAAAAAATCAAGAGAAAGACAGGAGACAAAAGGGTACAGGAGCATTTGCCTTTCCTGAGTTCAAACTCAGGACAGAAAGGATGACAAAGCCAACTGTGTATGTGTCGCTTGATGAAGCTTCTTTTTCAAAAGCATTCTGACTTCTGAATGCATTCTGCAAAATATATTTTTGTTTATCTGTAACGTGTAAGAGAATTGTATATATACACAGCTATACTTGGAACCCTGGGTGCAAGCACAGCTAGCTAGATGGAAATAGTGTGGGGATGCAGATATACCAATAGCTTCCTACATGTATTTCTAGACACTGTATTCATGAAAGAAATGAAATTATCCCAAGTAGATGGTTACCCAGGAAAAGAAGTCCTTGTATTTTACTACGAAAATCTGTGATGTTTGTGGGGACTCCTCCTCCTTACCAAATCTGCTAGCAAGTCATTCCCTTGGGGATCTCTGCTACCTCTTAATGTGTTATTATCTCTGGGATAATAAAGTTCTGTACCTCAAATAATGGCTATTAGGACTTTTAAATTGTGGTAAATGTGGAAGACACATTTGTAGGTAAAAAGTTCTTATAAGCAGATGCTACACTCATCCTGCTTAAGGGTCCCTGTAAATATAACAGATGCTTGTGCTAAACAATTAACTTAGAAATTAAACTGTTTTAAACAGAGGGCAGTTGGAATAATGTGCCCTGAATGTTACTTACGTGTGTCATATGTGCTATGAAACTAGACTTAGGCCTATCTTTCAACACCAGGCTTTGACTACATATTCAAGTAAAATGTAGCGGAACAGAAGCAACTGACAAATAGCATGTGCCTGTCTGCAGCTGTAGGTCAGGGGATTCCTTCACGGCTTCAGTATTTAATACCAAGATGTTGTTAACATGACATACACTGATACTGCTGGCTATGTGCCTGACCTGCACCTTAGTGACTTGCTCCACACACTTGTTTGAATGGGTATTAAGTAGCAATTGCAGAAAAACAAACCTTCTCCCTTTGTCAGCAGATTACGCAAGTCCTACATCTTTGCAAGATGCAAGGGTAATACACAGTGTCACACAGTTCCAAAAGCAGACATGTTTGCAAACGGACTTAACCACCTGGCATTCTTACCATCAACACTTTCTATAAGGGGAAAGAGGGCTAGGTATTTTTACAGCACCTCCTACTTAAGTTCATTCAAATCCAAAAGGATGTAGCCATTTTACTGAAACTTCCAACGAGAAACATTAGGCATTGTGAGATGAAGAGATTTGTGTATTCACCATCATTTACCTCTTCAGTAATTGAATCTAATGATGAAGTGGCTTCATCATAGAGAATGACTGGAGGGTCCTTCAAAATGGCTCTTGCAATGGCTACTCTTTGCTTCTCTCCTCCTGGTAAAGAAAAATTTTAGTTAAAGGAAGCACAGCAAAAAGGCATATTCAGTATTTCTAGCATTTCCATTGAGTATAACCACCAAGTAATACCTTTAACATTTACCTCTATAGATCATCGCTCGTTTTACTGTGTTGTAAGAGTCTAAGCTCATAGCATATCCTTTGACAAGCTATATTCCTTGGAAAATAAATGTAATTCTGGATTCTGACTTCATGGCAGGTGAAAATATGAAGAAGAGGTAACTATTTTCATTCCACAATTATTCCTCTCACCAGAATTATGTTTACTACATGTTACTTTATATGTACTTTATAGTACTTCCCAATGAACGGCAATCTCAGACAGAAAAATTTCAATATTACAGAATTGACAATGCCACAAATTCAATATCTGAAACCTGAAAACCTAAAGACATGAAACTATAAATATCTACATTTATCTCAACATAAAAAAGTACCATTCAGCCAGTGTTCTTAAGTATTTTTGACAGAAAGCTATTATTTTCACAACACTCTTCAAAGTTAAGGGTATATACCAGACACCTCTTATTTCAGCTTAGCTATTTGCTATTCGCTCTCTAGCATAACCGAATTCTAAAACAGAAAGGAAACAGAGGTCCAGAAAGGTTAAGTGATTTGCTCAAGGTCACAGCACAAGCTGGACTAGGCCTAACTGACTTCCTATCACAAGGTACAAGCTCACATTTATTCCGAAATACTCTCTAGTGAAAATAAAGCAATCTCCCTTTCATCACAGGGATTTCTGTAGGTCTAAGGTCATCAGTCTTACACAGAACTATGCTTGTTTCCATTGTGCTTCACTTTAGTGTTTCAGATACTGCTTTTTTTACAAATTGAAGGTTTGAGGCAACCCTGCGTCAAGCAAGTCTTTTTAACTCTCAAATCATTTAGCATAGTAGCTTGCACATAGTATGTCCCTAATCAATGTTGTGAATCAATGAAGCTAGTTTGTAACGAGGAATGGGGGTTCATTCAAATCATTCCCTTTTTGCCTTCCTCCCATCCCTAACCTAGACATTTCCTCCCCAGACTAAACTAGAATGAACAAATGTAAAGGATGTCATATGCTTATATGACTGGCATTAATACTTTCAGGCATTAGATATCAGTATACTTTAGAATTCAAATAATTTGGGGCAAAGAAACATACTTATGGAGCCTCCAAAAAAGTCAGTCACTTTAGGATAACTCATTATTAACCTATCCATCTCACAATTAAACACTTAAATAGACATGTACAAGCCCCCAAATTTACTTGACCATTGAATCAACAAGGTTGTGAAAATGAAATTGGCTGTAAGGAAAAGATAGCAGTTAAGTGTATTGTGCCAGGTAGGTACTGGAGGTATTAGGGTGATGACTTCAAAAGGTGTATAAATGTCCAACCACTACATTGTACACCTGAAACTACTGTAATATTGTACGTCAACTGTAATTGGAAAGTAAGTTACAAAGAAAAGAAGCAGAGCATGTCAAGTACAAGGAGGTGTAAAGTACTGAAAACATCCCATGATGATCTAGGAAATTAGGATGAGATACACTATTTACTGTCAAATTACTTCTCTGTACTCTTCCTGCTTTCCCAGGTGAATAATGATCTTGGCTTTCCTTTAATATTAGAATATGGATAAGTTAACAGTGATTTGAGCATATATCCATAACTTACTATTAAGCACTCACGTTTGCAGCTGCAAGTGAACAAAAAAGACTTGCATGCCTTGAAAACGGTTCTTTTTAGTATGTTCATGGTGATGGAAAGGAGATTGGGGACCTTGTCTAAAGCACCTGGATGAGCAGTGAGTTTGAAATCCTTCTAGAAAATGGCTCTGATAAATACAAGTGTGGGGAGCAGATAAAAAATCTCTGATTACCTGAAAGTTTGAGTCCCCGTTCCCCTACTTGGGTGTCATATCCATATGGCATGCGAAGAATTGCATCATGGAGTCCAGCTAATTTTGCCACTGCATACACTTCCTCGGGTGAGGCATTCATGTTTCCATATAAGAGGTTATAGTAAATGGTATTGTGAAAGAGGACGGCATCCTGGAGCACATTGACATATACATTTATGCTCATTATAAAAATTACAACAACAGTAAAGACATGATAGCAGAAGGGGGAAACCATGATATTAACCCCTTTCGTGACCCGTCAGCCCTTCCCAGAACAATTTGGGAACATGAACAATTTGTTGTGTATCATTCCAGACTTTTTCTGCTGCATTTATATGCCTAAGCATACACTTTTGTTTCAACACAAGTGGGGCTATACTATATGTACCATTTTGCAAATTGCTTTTTTCACTTAACATATCCTGGAGATTGTACGTGCCGGTGACAGAAACCCACCTCATTCTTTTTAACAATTGTGTAATACTAAGGATATATTCTAATTTATTTATCCATACCTTTATTGATGGACATTAATGTAGTGTCCAAATTTTTGCTATTACAAAGAATGTTGGAATAAAATAGCATCGTATATATGACTTTGTGTGCCCAAGTATTTCTGTAAGAAGGATTCCTATAACTAGAGTGATGAGTTGAAAGGAAGTCATGTTTATCTATCAAAAGTATTGCCCAACTGTCTTTCAAAATTGCTCTGACAAGTACACATTCCAACCAATAGTGTATGAAGGTGCCAAGTCTCCATACCCTCTGCAGCCCCAGAGTTAGTTATTATTTCAAATAATATTTTAATCATTTATACACCCACTACTAATAATAGAATATCCTTTTATTGACATGGCACTTAAACCCAATGAGATAAATGTTCTATAAAGAGAAAATATTTATTTATTATTATTATTTATTTATTTATTTTTAATTAAATTATTTTTTATTATGAAATACACATTTTTTTAGAATGAAAATATTTATTTTTAAACATTTTATATTCAGAAAAAAGTTAACAAATGGTAACTGGAATTCTTGAAAATACAAAAACTATGGTGAAATAAAAATTAATTAACCATAATCCTACCATCCAGCCATAACTACTGTTAACCAAAATTTTTCTCCTTTTTTCTCTACTGACATGTATTCATTTAATATTATAAAATTGGAAGGATATTATGTTTTTCTCTGGTATCCTTTTTTTCAACAAACTTTGTACCTGAGTGTTTTTCCATAACACTCAGTATTCTTTACAAGCACGATATTTACAAATGGCTGTATATATGATACTATGATGATAATTTAACCTTCTACTTATTGTTGGACATTTATATTGTTTCCAACTTCTGCTATTACAAATACTGCTATAATGAATATCTGTGCATATAAAAATCTGTTCACATCTGTTTATTTCCTCACTAAAACTTCCTAGAGGCAGAATTATTGGAATAAAGGGTATGAATGTTTTTCAGGCTCTTGATACAAATTGTCAATTTGCCTAGCAGGAAACCTGTATGCTTCCACCAGCAAAAAAGCCATTTTACACAGCCCTGCCCAAACTGCATGCTATGAAATTTAAAATCTTTGCCAATCTCCTAAGTGAAAAGTGGTATCCAATTTTATTTGATTTATTTTGCTAAGACTAGCAATGCAAATGATCACCTTTTCTTTCCTTTCCTATTTTTCTTTAGTGAATAAAATGTTTTCTTTTTCACAAGACAAGGGCAGGAATCTAGTCATACCTAGTTACATGGATTAAGACACTGAGTCCTAAGTAGGCACAGCCCAGAATTGGGTTCACTTGATACACAATTTAGGTCAGTGTTTCCCAACAGTCTACGAATCATCTGTATGAGAATCACCTAGGCAGCATATTCAGAAATGAAGATTTCTGGGCCCCACGCTGCCCTCCTAAAGCAGAACTGGGGTGCGTGAAAGAGAGTGGGGATTTCAATGATCTCCCTAGGTGATTTGATTCATGTACACTAGCATTTGGGGTTCTCCGTGAGAGGAAGGACAGAGCAGAGTAACATGTGTCAGATAACTTGGGGACGGTTTATAAGCTACACATTCATGTCTGATCCCTTTTTTACAGGTCTCCGGGGATTTGATTCGGATTCTAGGCTGCATCTAATTCCCAAGTCTCTCTATTGGCTTTCCGCATAAGAAAAACTCACATCCTACAAAGCTATCTCCTTCTTGTCTTTTTAGCTTACTCCGAATTTATTTCCCCCCTAAAGTCATTCAGCAAATACTCATTAAATGCTACTATGGGTCAGGAACTGGGTGTGGGACTGAGGGGACAGTGGGGAACAAGGCACACAAACTTGCAGTCGGCAGCCAACCTGCATTGTCATTTTTTATAAATTCCCTGTCAAAAACTGTTCAAAATTACAATAGTTTTCATTTACTGAACAATTGTGTAATGGAAATTGTGCCTGATGCTTTACACATATCTCTCTAATCCATAATTCTATCCTATAAGAGAAATGGCAACCTTATTTTACAGATGAAGAAACTGAGGCCCAAGACCACAGAACTTACAAGGGTTAGAACTGGGGTCAGAATCCAGTTCTGTCCGACTCCAGTCTGGGCTCTTTCCTCTATGTTATGCTATTTTTCCAAGGCTTAAAAAATCTTTCCATCATGCTGATCTTTCATTAACTTTTTTTTAATAGTCTTTTTGGTAACAGATTTTGATCTGGAGGACCTAATGCCTTGAATTCATTTCATTACCTGAGGCACTACTCCCACTGCTCTCCGAAGGCTCTCCAGACTCACATCTTGTATATTCTGACCGGCAAGGTAAATGTTACCCTTCTGAGGCTCATAGAAGCGAAACAATAGCCTCACTATCGTGCTTTTCCTAAAATTGCAAACAAGGAAAGGTTTTTAGCTCCTACTGCCATTAGGGAACCCCTATTTTACACCACAGTAGTAATTTTATTGTGATGAAGAAAGAATATCACATTGGGACTCATTCATCAATGCAGAATTTTATAAATAACTAAATTACCCACCCTGACCCACTACCTCCTACAATGGCCACTTTCTTTCCTGCAGGGACTTCAAAAGATATTCCATTAAGAACTTTCTGCCCCTCAGTGTATTCAAAATGCACATTATCAAAGGCCACCGTAGCTGTCTGTGGTGTGATCTGAAGGGGAGATGCCATCACTTTGTCCTAGCAGAGAAGAGAAAAAAATGCAACTTTATATACCGCCTAGAGTACAGCTGTAGAGATAATCTTTTAATTCACAGAGAGAAAAAGGAAAGTAATGCGGAAGGAGGAGGTTTATAAGTGGACTTAGACCACTTCCAGGCATGCTTTTAAAGATTTATCTTTTCACTCCTCACTGCTAAGGTAAAAAATCCTGGCTGCTTTCATATCTGAGCTTTGGGGTGGCAGGTAGAGGGATGGTAGACGGAGGAGTAAGGAGGTTGAGGATGTGAGGAGAGGCAACCACACATTTTATATCCGGATTAGCAAAAGTAAATCAAGTGCAAGTACAAATAATTCAAGTTAACAAAATTTACCCTCTACATATAATATTCTTTGCTAACAAGTAAGGTTTCCAAAGAATACACATGATTGACAGTTCCAATTCTTGCAAAGAAGAAACTGGTGTGCTAACATGGTGATGTAAGAAAATTCCCCTATAATAATCCTATTAGTGAGATGAAGTTCACATGCTTTTAAAAAGGCACCAAATAAATTACTTACTTTAATTCGGGTGTCTACCTTGAGTAGAGTAAACAAGGTGTTCATATCTATGAGTGCTTGTCTAGTTTCTCTATATACAGTTCCCAGGAAGTTCAGGGGTAACGAAAGCTGAAAAAGCAGTCCATTCACCATTACTAGATCTCCAACAGTAAGGGTACCTTAATGTGCAGTTGGCAAAAGAAAAAAAAGGATATTTTAGATGTTATAAACATTTCCAGTTTAAGATAGAGAAGTTTCTAGTCTATTGCTCTGGAATACAGTTCAAACTATACAAAATCAGCAACTCTTATGACTACTTAAATTTCAAAGCATTTTAATCCATGATTTAGGAACACTTGATATGCTAAGTAGAATGGAAAAGTCCACCCATACACTATATACAATATGCAAAAAAATAGAATGGTTTAAGTGAGGACAGAAATGGAAGGCTAAAAATCTCTCCTTTCTTCTTAAGACACTAGGTAGTTTCTTTGTAATGTAAAATAGAAATTTTTAAAAAGTGTATATTAAAAAATTGGGGCAAATGGGTATCATGATTGAATATGATAAACCATGTATTAAGGTCACAGTGAAGGAATGAATCCTAACTTAGTGGGCAGGTAACAAAAAAAGGGCACAGATATTATTTATTTTTTAAATGTTTTGCAAATGTAAAACTAATAGAAACAAAAGGTTACTAGTAATTCTAAAAAAAGAATGCTTGAGTTTTAGTCCTTTGCAGTATACACTAAATTAATTCCATTGCCTTTCAGGTCTATAAGAGAAATTAGAAATATTAAATGCCAAAAAAGAAAAAGTTACTCCTAAAAGAATCAGACTGAGCCCCACAAAATGTAAAATATAATATAACCAGTAATCCCAGCGCTAAACTTGTCATGTTAAACAAAAGGAAGGAAGAAAACATCATACAGTGATGTTTTCATTGATACATTGATACAAAAAGGAAAGTACTAGAATGACGTTAAAGCACATCATTGAAGTCGCTCTATAATTAAGACTAATGTACACATTTCTCTCAAGGATCTTCATTTATAAAGTAAAACATCAATAATGTGAAACCCACAGATCCATTACCTGCCACAATTCCCTGACTGGCCAGCACCATTATAGCAGTTAAACCAACACTGAAAATAGCATTTTGACCGAAGTTCAGCATAGCCAGAGTAGAGGTACTTTTCAACGAAGCAGTCTCATATGTCTTCAAGAATCCATCATACCTTTGTGCTTCATACTTTTCATTATTAAAATACTACAAAATATACAAAAATAGTAACTACATACAAGTATAGCTAGAAATTATTCTCTTAAGTGATCAGCATCCTTTTCATCAGACTTCATGCATAGACACACTCCACTTTAACAAGCAACTTTCAATACACTGGCCTAGGGTCACCTGCACACTTACATCAACTGCCCCAACAGATCAGCAAATTCTGGGAGGGCAAGGATTAAATATGAAGCATTTTCTTTTTACCATCATCCTTCATCACAGGACTCAGCATAGTGCTTTGCACACAAGGGGCGTTCAATAACATTGTTAAATGGAAAAGAGAACACATACATGAAAGGAAAGCACAATGCCAGGCACTTAGAAGGTTAGGAAGTCAGCGTTCATCCTGAATGAAAATGCTAACTTCACTCGTTACTCATAAATTAAGTCAGAAGGTAAAATTCTGATGATACCACAAAAAACTGGTGGAAACAAACTTGTAAACAAAAGGAAAACAAGAGAGTACCACAATTCCATCACACCTGCAGATACGAGCTGAACCTGAAGCTCTAACTGACAGCACCTAGCACGTTCAATGGCAGAGCGAGCCTTAGTGTGGCGTGAGGAAAGTCTAGTAAACATATTACCTTCACAGTTTCATAGTTCAGCAGCGAGTCTATGGCGGCGTTACCGGCATCATTATCTGCTTTGTTCATTTCTATTCTAAACCTAGTTCTGGAACACAAAGATTTGCATAGGCGTGAAACGTTCGCTAGAAAAGCAGAACTATAATAACTTCTGGATCTTAGCTGGCGCAAGGGGACTACCTTACCTCCACCGGGTGACAGCAACTGTGAATGCTGTGTACGCCCCAAGCGTCCCAAGGGTCACCAAGGCAAACTGGGCGCCGCATCTGTAATACTGGACAAGGCAAAGGGAGAAATGAGAGGCAAAAGAGGCAGTGCATTTCTCATAGGAAACCGTGGAGGCCACAGGAAGTGGCACTAACATGATTTAACTGCTGAAAGGAAAGAACTGTCACGCCACATTCTACACCCCAAAGGCTCAAACAAAACTAAAGGCATTTGTTGTTGGCAGACCCAGCCTAAAGGAATGGCTACAGGAAGTCCTCTGATCACAAAAGAATCCTGAGATATATGGAATAAAGAAAGAACAGAAACAGTAAAAGGATTGGATGAAACTAAAAAATAAATTAAAATGGAGAAGAGCAAGTTAATTCAATGAGTAGTACATATGCCATGGTTATCCCACTCAGGGGTATAAAAGTTGCTGAATTACACTTTTAAAAAATATATAGCTGTTTATGCGTGTTAAATTACAATAGTGTTTACTAAAATAATACATACACAATCTATAGCTTCTCAAGTTTTGAGGACAAAAAATAAATCAAACTATATAATGGGGGAAGAAATGAAAAACGGTCCTTGCTCTTGTCAGATAGCTTGTAATATACAACAGCAAAACTCAGTCAAAAGATTTTAATAAAATATATGTTGGTGAATAAATGAATAATTATGTAACAAATCAAATAGCTTCAAAAATCTACTTTAGGTAAAAAGGGAAGAAAGCCAAACAGTACTTGCCACATTGGTACTACTGTCAAATACTGACAATAATAGTGCAAAGAGCCATGAAAGGAATCAAGATGCATATATCCACCTTTAATTATAAAACATGAAATTACCTAAAATGTTATGAATGGTGAACACAAAACCAGATAATCTGACCATACCAGTCCAAAGTTCTATACAAAAATCTCTACCAGGGCCGGCCGAGTGGTGCATTGGTTAAGAGTTGGCTTGGGACGCCAGCTCTGAGCAGCAGGACCTCGGTTCAGATCCCACATGAGGGCCAGTGACGCTGCGCCCTCTACAGCTAAGATGATGAATAACAGCTCGACCTGGAGTTGGGCTGCCGTGAGTCGCTGGCGATGGCGTAGGCTGTAGTGGGCTGCCGTAAGCTACCATGAGCCGCCGTGAGCCGCTGTGAGCGGCCGTCCAATGGCCAGCAACCAATCTGCCTCAGTCAGGAAGAGCGCAATGATCACAATACCAACATGGGCCAGTGAAGTGACATCCTCCACAACTAGACTGAAGAACAAAAGGACAGCAACTTGTCTGTTCCCCTTCCCCAATTCCCCAATGCTGTTCCCTCACACAATTCCCCAATAAAATCTTTAAAACAAATTTTTTTCTATCAAAAAAATTGCAAGCACTAGCTAAATGACTGATCTAGGTGTAGAACCGAACAGCTATTCACAATAACAACATGCAAAAGATTTTGGACAGTCCCTGAAGCTTCTGGCAAAATAATCAAAGAAACTGCATAACCCTCTGGCACCATGGAATTTTGCTTTCAAACCACGGGCATACAATACCACAATAGCTTCAAGTAGTAAATAGCTACTAAGGAGAATGTAAGATAAAAAGTTGTTACGAAAAACGTTTTACTTACCAAAATACCACTGACAAGAGTCACCTCAAACATAATTGGAAGAAGATTAAACACTAAAGCACTCAGGACAAAACTGATACCCCTTGTCCCTCTGTCAATAGCCTTCGATAAAGCTCCTGTCTGTCTGCTCAGGTGAAAAGCCAGGTCCAGGTTGTGAAGATGGAGAAAGACATTTTTGGCTATTCTTCGTATTGAATTTTGGGCTACCTTGCCAAATACTGCATTTCGAACTTCATTAAAAAAGGCGGCTCCGGCTCTTGATACACCATCTAGCAATACATTCAAAAGAAAAAATGGGTTTGAACATATTAGACTCATAGGAGTGTAATAATGGTAAAGGCTCAGAAAGTGTCTGTACAATGAATGACTATATCACTGAGTACTTACACTAAAGAAACCTAGAAAACAGCTAGCCTAGTGAGTGAGTACCCCTCTTTCCAGCACCATGGGTCCCTTTCCGTCTTTTTCCCCCATGGGTTCCAAAGGACATACTTTTAATAAATAACAAACAGCCCATGCAGCCTTATTGTGGATGAATGTATAGTCTCTGTTGAGGTTCTTACATCTTATTCAATTTCCCAAATAACAAATGATAAAATTGAGATCCTGAAAAAGCAAGTGCATTGGCTAAGGCATAGCCCCATTCAAGCCTCCTGAGTGTCATACATAAACTGTCCTTTCTAATACATGGGGACACAAAGCATCACATTCTCTTCTTTACAAACTATACATTTGGGTCATGGTTATTGAATGCGATTTAATAAAGCATTAATGCACATATAACATTGTTTAGCTATTTCCTATTTAACAACTAACAACAATAAGAAAATAAATAGCCTTACTGAAAAGGTAACTTATAAAGAGCCTAACTATTAGAAATGGTTGTTAAACATTTAATATCTTATTTCATGTTATTATTCTGTAGAACTTGGAAAATGACACTGCTATTAACAGAATTTTTGGAAAGCATATCATATAAAAAAATTTTTTAACCACATATCAAAAAAATCTCATATAAAACAATAAATATTCAAAATGCTAAGTTGTGTTTGTAGTGAAAAGGTCATCTCCTCAAATACAATGAAACCCTCTTGAAGAAAGTCAACACCTGTAGACAGATTAAAAAATCACACATACAGCCAATCAGAACCGCCGTTGCCATGGTTGCAACTGTATTTGGTGCATCACTCAGGTTCAGCATGTTTCCTGACATCTGGTTGAGGCTGTCTACAGCATACTTAAACATGAAGGGAACCACAATGTTCATGGCCTGAAAATACAAAAGCAGTGATTACCCATCGTGTGTAAAACATTTCTTTATCAAAGCACAAATATTTACCTTAAACGAGTATTGAAGAGAATGCTTCAATATTAACCATTTACTGCTAGTGGAATGATTTTCCCAGTTTCTAAAGATAAAATCATCGGCATTGGAAGAGCTGCCGTTTCATGATTCCCACCTTGCTGCCATGTTAATAAGCATTTACAAGCTGTGTGCATTAGTCGAATGCTTCTGCCTCCATTATCTGATATCCCACAGAGCTCATGGCACTTTGAGCAAACTGCTTTATAATATAGTTATTGGTGTATTTTGCCTGCCTACTAGATCCTCAATGGTCTGTATCATATTCTTCTTTTTGTCCTACCATGTTGAGTACCATGCTTTGAATATAATAGGTATTCAATAAATGTAAAATTATTCATTCATCACAATATGGTAAACTGAATGAAACTATTTAGCAAAAGGGATCTCAAAGGCAAATCAATTACAAGTATCTGTAGCTGATTCACCACTGGAAAAATAAACAACACTGCTACATCCATTTGCCCCACAAAAGATTACTTTCTCCAATGCCATACAGAATAAAACCCTGAATACCAAAGTAACTTTCAAAAACCAACTTATTTCTCTATGAGAATACCCCAAAAATATGAAAATTAGGGATATAATGCTTTCATATATTTCAAGGCAAATATTCAATCGCTCAGATTTCTTTGCAAAGTTAGAGTATCAAGAACATCAGCCATCATTTAGGAACAGGAAGTTGGTCAGACTGCCAACGTTTTTGAAGAAATTAAATTCATACACATTAATAACATGTGAAAACAACTGTAGAAGGCTTAACAAAAACACTGAAATAGGGCCGGCCGAGTGGCTCAGTTGGTTAAGAGTGGCAGATCTGAGCAACAGGGTCACTGGTTCAATTCCCACATGGGCCAGTGAGCTGTGCCCAAGCTGAGCTGCTGCCGAGCTGCTAACAGGTGGCAGGATGGCTCAGCTGGTGAGAGAACGTGCTCCTAGCAAGACTGCCAGTTCGATGGTGGGCTATGCCCGCCCACCACTAAGACTGAACTCAGCACCTTGAGCTGAGCTGCTGCCCGGATTGCTCAGTGGATAGAGCGTGCGCTCCTAACAACAAGGCTGCCAGGTTCGACTCCCGCATAGGATGATGGCTATGCCCACCCACAAGTAAGATTGAACACAGCATCTTGAGCTTAGAGGCCACGAGCTGCCGCCGGGAAGCCAGATGGCGACAGGCACCCTCCACAACGAAGACTGAAGAACAACTTGGCTGGTCCCCTCCCTCAATCCCCCAATAAAATCTTTAAAGTGTTTTCGATTAAATTGTAAAGAATGAAAGTTCAGCAACAAGGGCATGAATCCTGATGTTTGTAACTAGTGCCTCCAGGAAGGCTTCCCTAAATCCGAATAGCTGGAGCTATCTTACGCCTTCGTCTGTGACTCCCTTAGGGTGATTGCATTATGCGATGCACAGTTTATCATTATTTGTATAGTTTTCTCCTTCAGTACCCTGCCACTCAAGAACGGCAAGGCCCACATTTTATTCATTTTGGTATTCCCAGCTGCGTAGCACAAAGCCTTGTACATAATGGTCACTTCACACAGGTTGGCTAGGGTCTGAATGGGTGTGTCCTGCCCCCCTTCATATGTTGAATTCTAACCCCCAGGAAGATGGAATGGGGTGAGGCCTTTAGGAAACAATTAGGTCAAGATGACAGAGCCTGTCGAATGGGACCAGTGCCCTTATGAGAGTCCCCAGAGACCCTTCTTGCCCCTTACATCATGTGAGGTTAAAAGGAAAAGAAAGCCATGTATAACCACCCAGTTTGTGGTCTTTTGTTAAATCAGCCAAAATGGATTAAGACACAAATATTAGCCCATACTTTATGCAATGCATTCTGAGATAAATGAAGTGTTGATTATATTTTTATAAATCACACTCTCCTTTGAAATTATTTTATAATTTTAAATAGAGCTTATTCTCAACAGATTATTGAGAATATCTTTTTGTATTTGTACTTGATACTTTAATTTTCTGTGACCCTAATTTCTCTGTCAACTAAGTGCTTCCCAAGATGGTGGTGGTTAGTAATATGAGTAAACTTTTTATAATATCAAAATAAACTTTAGAAAATCTCAAAATCCCCAGCTTAATGATGATATGATACTCCTATCTATAAGGTATGTATGTTTGGATGGTAAGAAAAGACACTGCCTATTTTCTGTATGCATTTAAGAAATGAAGGCTAATAGTGTTCTCGCTGTCTTGGCAGCAGAACCCCTAAAATATACATAATGCAGAATCCCAATGTATTATATTAATAATAGAATTGCTGCATTACAGATAAAAGAAAGACCAACACATCCTCGGCTTCATCTGGGTGCAAGGCCTCTCTACATGATGAGGGTTATCTTAAAAATCTTTGTTGGAGACCATATCATTAAGACCCAGAGAATGAAAAAAGCATTAAGAGGTAAATAAGAAGCATGAAATCCTCCTACATTTTCCTTCTCACTTGACATTTCTCCTTCTGTCTTCATTTTCTCTCATGGATGCCTCAGGTCTCATTATGAAATCACCACACACCATTCAGATGGGTGGGCAGCATTCATTAGAGCTGAGAAGATTCCCAAATCCTGTCCTAAAGTTCCCAGAAGTATACAGAGGAGATAAGGAAGACCAGAGTAGAAAGGGGCATAGATTGGTCCAAAGTATGGATATGCCAAAGCATGTCATCAGGTTGAGGACAAGATAGGAAGCCAAGGAATGAAAGGGAGAACAATTCATCTTTGCACACTTGTAATACTACTCAAAAATAAGTGATGACCAGGTTGTACAGATTTGGGAGAGTGATCACTTTTAGCTGAGGATAGTACCGAAGGTGGAAAAACGGTGTTAGGAATGGTTCGATGCTACTGTGCTGTATATTCCCAAAGTTATTCTATGGTCTAGTTCCTGTCTAGTAAAAATAAAAGTCTTGTTCTCTATGCTCTGAAAGTATGAACAGGAGCTCATGATAACATCTGGCAATTTCTTCCTGTTCCTAATCTAAAAGGGATCACACGTACTTTTTGAGAATTGATTTTTCTATATTCATTTCTGTTTACTTATAACTAGTTTACACGAGGTTAGTACAGCACCTTCCATTCTGTGGATGACAGAGAGAATTAAATACGTATTAGCCTTCTACAACTGTTTCAGTCCTTAAGAAAGTTAGATTGATCTAGATTTCATACCCTGATATTGTTTGTGAGCTGTCACAAAGAAACTGAAGTCTCTATTTGAAGGATTGGGACTCACTCTAAAAATAAACTGTAATACAAATGCTGTTGTTTAACAATCCTCTCTTTGACTAGATTAATTAGTCACGTTCTAACTTGTTCTCTTCAATCCAAAAGTGAGTCCAGAAAACAATCTGCCTTTAATTTGTCAGCTAATGAAGGAATGAAGGCCAACTTACTAATTCTGCCTTGCATAAGAGTTCAGAATAATCTCTGTCCTCAAGTAAATTGAAAGTAAAAGATAACTGAGCAACCAGGACTGTGCTAAAAATTAAGAGTTTTTAACATTTCAACATTAGATTTGTAGTATTGTTCTCTCCGTTCAGCTTAAACAAATAAAGTATGGATTCTTGGTCTGTTGCTCAGTATCCTGACTGAAGTCCCCTCCCAAGGAAGGGGTGCATAGATGAGAAAGAAGGCTAGAAAATGGATGGAATAAAATAAAAAAAAGAAAAAAAGAAATAAAAACGGATGGAGTCTGAAGTTTTTTGGTTTTATTCCAATCACTCTTTCCGTGTCTCCACAACTATTTACTTCGCTATAGGAAGGCATTTGTCACACGTTCTGTCTGTAGTCATCTTCTAGTTCTGTTCTTTTCCTTGGAGAAACCAGCTAAGACCTCTTAATCTCTCTAGCTCCTTCCTCAGCTTGTCTTCCATTTTGTATTACCAGCTGAACATCTCTATCTTGACGTTCCACTAGTATCGCAAACTTAACATGAGCAAAACCCAAATTTTCATGTTCTCAAACAAGACCTCTTGACTTACTACCTATTTCCATGAAGACATTACCATTCTCACCCTTGGTGTCAGCTTTGAACCCTATTCCTCTTGTTGCTAAGTCTTGTTGACTATCTCCCTTTCCTCACAATATCTCTGCCATCTTTTCCCTCCATGTTACCATTTATACCACCACTCCAGTACAAATTGCTCTTACTTCTCATCTAGAGATAAAAATTTGCTGAATGAATGCATGAAATGAATACAAATGGTATCGTTGCCTTAGGTTTCTTGCCACCCTAATCCGTCTCTTACAACAGGGTCAGCTTCATTTCCTTAAGTACAACTCTAACCTTGTTTCTCTTCTACTCAAACCAGTTTCCTGCTTCCCACATAATTAGATAAATTTCTGTTTTACACTTAAGGTATTTCACATTAGGAGCTCTATTTATCTTTCCAAGATTACACATCACAGTCCTCTGTGAAACCTTTCCTGACTTCCCATCAGTGGTTCTGTCCTTTGAAATCCCCCAAAACTTCTAATTTCCCTGAATGACTCAGTCCTGTGCACATTCTATATGTTCCCCTCTCTTCTCCCTCATATCCTTCCTGTACCTTTAAAACCCCAAAAACTTCTTTTAAATCATCTATGACCTACTTGGTATTATGACAATAAAATAAAACTTGTCTTTTCCTGTATGATTTGATAGAAGAATGAGTAAATAAAGGGAATATACATGATATAGAGAAGAATTAAGTGATAAGACCTGGTTGTAAAATAATATATTAACACTTACGTAATCAAAGTATAGCCAAATCTCATTTATACTGTTGAGTATTTATTTATTTTATTTTAGCATGTATATTATGTTGTACTATGGGCCAGGTATTGTTCCAAGCCTTTTATGTGTTCATTTATTTAATCCTTATAACAGCCCTATTTCACTTTATTTTACAAATTGGAAAAGTGGAGCACAGAGACCAACTCATTTGTCCAAGGTTACAAGATTAGCACATGGCAGACCCCAGGAAGTCTGACTCCAGAGCTTATATACCATGTTTCCCCAAAAATAAGACCTAACATGATTTTTCAGGATGCTCGTAATATAAGCCCTGCCCCAAACATAAGCCCCAGTTAAGATCATCAGCCAGACATGACTATTTGAACAAATGTAGATTTTTGTACATGAATAAATGAATAAATATAGATTGTTGGAGCAAAAATTTATATAAGACCCAGTCTTATTTTCGGGGAAACTCGGTACAAGTATGTAGCATGACTCTATACTGTATCTAAAGATATATACTCCACTGACTTCAAATTTTGAATTGAAAATCAGGCATTTTTCTTGCAAGCTCAGAGTCATTATGATATGTTTGCCTTATTCAAATGTGTTACAGCACACTGACAAACTAAGGAGACTGCTAAGATGTAGAGAGCCCCTATGCTGAATGGTACGAACATGCCTAGTTTGGGGGCTCATTTTGTGTCCCGCTTTTTTTCGCCTGATGTCACACTGTTGTTTCTGACTTATAACTGTCAATGTGCCTAAAATGTCTCTATCCTCTTCAATTTACTGGGGACTGAGAGCCAGGCTTACTAGAGATATGTATTACATAAGAGCCAACAGGGCTCTAAGGGTCTCTTTTAGAAAGTCCCTTGTGCTGTGTTACAGGAAATGATCCCGCATCTCAGACTGGCTTCAGGAGTGAGTTCCATGAAGTCAAGGCTGTTTTAAGTCTGATCCACAGATAAAGCAGCCACTACCATATAATCTCTGCTGACTGTGTAACAGTCATGTAAATAAGGGTCCTAAAAGTTGACAATGCCCAAGTTTCATTATTAGAAAATGCCACAGTCTTTCTTACATCAACATTACTCTTACCTTTGCGCCACCCAAAAATCCCAGGGAAATGGCCACCCTAGCTCGTAGATCTGGCCTGTCTCTGGGCCACACATAAGAAAGCATTGCTTTGATGATTTTCTGAGTATCGACATCTTTTAACTGTTGAGAGAAAACAAGGCAGTGAGTAACATGTCATTTCACATGTAACCATATTTCAATAATGTAGAATTATGCACCTATTTGAGAAAAATATAAAGACATTACAAACATAACTTTTATTGTGCATCTAAGGTCAATATCTTTCAAACAAACTATTTTGGGGAAACTATTTCAACGGCTTTTAAAAAGTTACTCATTTCTTTTAATGTCTTACTTTCAGTTACATCCATCCTTATATTGACAAAAAGTTATCAAGTAGGGGAGAGGGGACACGAACTATCATTTACTTCTTACTATTAAGCATCAAAGCATTACATAAAAATTTTAAAACATTTCTATATATTCATCTTTGTGGTCAAAATCTGTATATACTACCTCTGGGCTCTTTATCAGTATATTTACTGAAAACAGTTTGAAACGCTAAGTCCAAGCTTGTGATAGAACAGAGTCACATTACAGTGTTTGGGAAAGTCGGAGTCTTGGCACTGACTATGCAGAACACAGCTGGGTTATTAAAATTTTCAACAAACATCTAATTTTACAATCATGCTTAATTTTGTGTAACTCTACCTTATAGTTTCTTTCACCCATATTCCTGGGGCAATGTTCTCATTACATTCTTTTTTAGTTTCAGCTTTAGAAGCATAATATTAAGGATCAAAACTATACTTTCTAAAGCCCAAATAAGAAGATCAACATATACAGTGGTTCCCCCTTCTCCACAGGGGACACATTCCAAGACCCCCAGTGGGTGCCTGAAACTGCAGATAGTACCAAACCCTATACATACTATGTTTTTTTCTATCCATACGTACCTATGATAAGGTTTAATTTCTAAATTAGGCACAGTAAGAGACTAACAACAGTAACTAATAATAAAATAGAACAATTCTAACAACATACTGTAATAAAAATTATGTGAATGGCTTTGGGTCATTAGAGCAAAATAAGGGTGACTGCACACAAGCACTGTGATACCACGATAGTTGATCTGATGACCGAGACAGCTACTAAATGACTAATGGGCAGGGAGGATACACAGCTTGGAGACTCTGGACAAAGATCCCTGGGGCAGAAGGGTACGAGATTTCATCAAGCTACTCAGAATGGCTCACAATTTAAAAGCCATGAATTGTTTATTTCTGGAATTTGCCATTTAATATTTTCAGACCATAGTTGACTGTAGGTAACTGAAACCACAGAAAGTGAAACTGTAGATGGGGGGACAGCTGTATTCCAAGACTAAAATATTATTATAGTTGGTAAAATAGTCCCCATTTTAAAAATTGAAGTATTTACTCAATTTCTGGAAAAAGTATTAAAAAGAAAAAAACAAAAATGTTAATGCTCATTGTTGGTGAAGGTGTAGGAAAATAAGTACTCTAATACACCAGTAATGGAAGAGTACACTGAAACAATCTTTCTGGAAAGCAATTTGACATCTACCATAAGCTTTTAAAATAATTCAGCCCTTTGTCCTGAGAGTTCCATTTCTGGGAATTTAAGAATATGTTCCAACTTGAATCCATTTTAGTTCTTAAAAATCTCTTGAACCTGTCTACTTCTATTTCCACCGCCAACCTAACCTAAGCTTTCATTTCTTACCTAAACCACTGCAACAAACTCCTATCGGATCTTCCTGTACCCACTCTGTTCCCTATCCAGTTAGTTCACTCTGCAATCAGATATAACACCCGGCTTACAACTCTTCAAAGGCATCCTACGACTCTTAAGGTCAAGATCAAAGTCTGTAGCCTGCCCTGGCCCTGACTACCTCTCTAGCCATGTCTTGTACCACTACGTTCAGTATTTGTACCACACTGGCTTCTTTTCCATTTCTGAAATACTCTGTGATCCCTCTGCACAGGGGCCTTTGCACGATGCCATTCAGTCTGTCTCTCCAGCTCAGCAGCACTTCCTCAAGAGGTCTCCCTGAACCCCAGTGAACATCCTTGGCTGTATTTTCTCACACAACAGTATGCGTTTCTTTCAGAGTATTCATTGCAGTTATAAACTACCCAGCAATGTACTTATTTCATTACCGTCTGCTCTCCTGCTAGAATTTCAATTCCACGTGAGTAGTAACTTTGTGTTTTGTGCTCCCTGTTGGAATCCAATACCAAAGACAGTAGCTGAATAAAGAAATGAAAATTTTAACTATAAAGATATTTATTCCTGTGCTGTTTTAATCAGAAAAAAATTAGAAACTGCCTAAATGATCAATGATAGAGAACCATGAAAACAAATTACAGTGAATGCATACAACAAAATACAGCCATTCAGAAATACATGTGGTGACACAGACATATGGTAAGTGAAAAAAGCAGAGTAAAAAGTTATTTTATATAGAAAAAAATGTGATAGGTGTATGAGTTTACAAATGTGTCTGGAAAGTGTTAACATCAGTAGCTGTGACTAGATGGAAACATTGATGATATTTTACATTCTTTTTGCTTACTTTTATTTTTTGTAGCTCACATATCATAAGAAAAAATGTAATTCACTTTGAGGGTGGAAAGTCACATAATTTCAAGTAGATTTGCACAGCCAGGAATGGGGGGAAACTGTCAACATATAAGAAACCCAGGATGACACATCATATAGTTCAGGGTAGTTTTGTATCATGGTTATTCCCCCCAAGGCTCAGCAAACTCTTTTTATAGTCTCTTTTCGTCGGTTTATTGAGTAAAAATAGCAGAAATAAGTGTTCATATTGTACTGAAAACAGGACCACTGTCCTAAGCTGCTTTAAATATATAAGATGGCAAAAACATGAAATGCTGAAAATATAGTTCTTAATGATTTTATACACACATATACTCACACATGCACTCCTAACTGGTAAGGTATTTTTGAAAAAGGAATAAGGCTGTACTTTTAAAATTCAGCATTTCAATCCAACTATTACTAAATAAATATAATTTATACACTACAACACAAACTGGGGCATTTCAACTACTTTCCCATTTCACAAGTTTTGTCTGTTTTATTTTTCTTGATGAAATAATGGCAAAAAGGTTGTTTCCACATATCTTTAAAACACCTTGTCCTGTCCAAACCTTCTACAACACAGCCCCACAACTGTTCAATAAGGACAGAGAGAAGTTATAGCTGAGAGCAAGAAAATTATTCTAATGCACTGACTTAATAATGCATAAAATGTCACCACTTCATTTAACGAAATGCGTTCTGAAGTTGTGTAATCATGCATTATGAGTCCATTAAGCTGTAAAGTACATGACTTCAGTTATAGTTTAGATAAATTATAATATTTGAAAAATAATGTGTTTTTTTTAGAAGTAGAGGCCAAATTGAAGAGGCATTTCAGAGGCTAAGACACATTTTAAAAGAATTTCAAACCTACTTATTCCTGCTGCACAAGAATGAAATAAAAGTGAAGGCCTCAATTCAGATCCTGAAAGATAATATACCACCTTTCAAAATCAGCACAGTTCATTCATATTGGACACCCACTGGTAATCCTGAAAGACAAAAGAGTTACCTGAAGCTGAAGAGACCAGCTCCAAAATTGAGACTGAATTACACATCACCTTCACGTCAACTAATCTTTTCATTTCAGATTAAGCAACACAAAAAGCTTGTACACCTATTTTAAGATCTCATTCTTAAAGAAAGGGTGCGAATGTATAAAGAGTAATTATATTACAGTATAGGAAAAAAAACAGTAATTTAAAGAAAGGAAATTCCTTCTCAAGGGTCAAAATTCCTGAAGGAACCAACTGTTGATATAATAATTTTTCTTTAAGCCTTGCTTACATGTAAACAGAAAACATGAAATTCTTTAACTTTTCTGTTTATCATTTTCACTGTAAATAAAACTGAAAAGGTATTTTAAAAACATAACTGCGCTGATTATATCATGACTAAAAAAGCTCTCTAAAATTGAACACCACAGAAATATTAAAAGGCCTGACAAAGTAGGAGGTGAATCTACCATCCTCTTCTGCTTGCAATATATAGTGTGGCCTTGTTAGCTAACTTCAAAACATGCAGCTGACATTTGGAGCCCCATCACAACATAAAACTAGTACAGCGTTAGTATAAGGAATAACCACTTTTAGAAAGGTCTTAACTATATACTGGAATTAGCTAGCCATAAGAAAAGACAGCAATTAGAGTCTGAAAGAAAACACATGGGTAACAATAAAAGGAATTCAAATTGTCTCACACTTGTGAATGATAACAAAATTTTACTGTATTTTTTCCCCTAAAAATTAGTTTAGGAGAAAAGGCTTGGAAACATCAGAAAGCTGTGAAATAGAAGAAAGTGACTGAAAAGCAAGTGAAGCAAAAGAAAAAAGCAGGTGCCTGAGAAAGAAACTTCACGGATACCAGAAACAATGCTGCATAAATATTTATTCAATTAGTGAATGTATCTATCCTCAAACACATGACGACAAATTCTTATTAATATCCAGGGGTTATATCTAATATTTGATTTATTAAGTCCTCATCACTTCTGACAAATTTTTAAATATTTATTTATCTGGTATTAATATACAGCTTCATATGAGGCTGGGCAGATAAGAAAACTAATGAAAGAAATATCTGCTCGGACACAATCAGAGCGCGGTGGGCCAAAAGCAAACATCAATAAAACGGGAAGCACTTGATTTGTAGGTGGGTGTGGAAAGCCACCAACTGCACTGCGTTCAATTAAACAGCGGGACCTCCCAGCTGGAAGGGCTAATAACCACGTGGTCAGGGCACAAAAAGGATCAAAAGCATCTGAACACATCTGGAGCAGCTCGCTGGGTAGACTGCTCAGATATTACTGACAACTGTATATTGATAAGCTGAATACACGTTTTGCTTCTCAGGTCGGTGACTTCCTCTCTCTTGCCAAAAATGGTGATCAAGCACTGAATGAAGCAAGAGCTCTTGTTCATTACTGTAGCTACAGTATTTATTAATAATATCGAGCTCTGCACAAAGCGGGGATTCCACACATGATTTTTAAATGAACGGATACTGGTGGAGGATGGGATTCACAATCTCACACTAGAGTAACAGCAGCGAATGTTTACTGAACTGTCCCTACGGAGCAGGCACTATTTAAGAGCCTTACACGGTGCCAGGTAACTCATTTAAATCCCCTTTGGTATGATTATCATCCCCATTTTACAGATGAAGAAACTCATACACCCAGAGATTAAGTAACTTGCTCAAGGTCATTCCGCTAGAAAGTGGTAGAGCCGAGATTGAAATGTAGGCCAGGCTCTCACTATAAGAACTCCATCTGCCTCTTTTCTGGCATGGCCTGAAAGCTCTATTAGTCCATCACCCCTTTTAGGTAGGGAGGCTAGAGGCTAAAGTAACACACAGAAGGCGGGGCAAAAAGGATAAAGAAGAGACCAAATATAAAGTATTGCAATGATTTTTGCTTTGTTTAATTTGACTGGAGAATAAAGAAACTATCTTGAACTTTATATTGCTTGAGCATAAGAGAAGTGACTGCCTTTTCTTTATCAGTCAACATGTTTTTGCTGTGTTTAGGGCATTATTTGCAAGTATCCTTAAGACACCTTGGTGACAGACAATCCTGGAAATTGGCAAATATCAGGCCAATAATACATGAATAAACAAATCTCAGTATGTGTATTAACTTTTTTTTTAAAGATATTTTATTGGGGAATTGGGTGATGGGAACAGCGCTGGGGAATTGGGGGAAGGGGAACAGACAAGTTGCTGTCGTTTTGGTCTTCAGTCTACTTGTGGAGGACGTTGCTTCACTGGCCCAAGTTGGAACCATCATTGCGCTCTTCCTGGGTGAGGCAGAGCAGTCCCCGGCTTCTGGACGGCCGCTCATGGCGGCTGCTGGCCGCTCATGCTGGCTGCCAGCTACACACAGTAGGTTATAGCAACCCACTGCAGCAGGGGCTGCAGCCTACGCCGTCGCCGGCAACTCACGGCAGCCCAGCTCCAAGTTGAGCTGTTGTTCAGCATCTTAGCTGTAGAGGGCAGTGTCACTGGCCCTCATATGTGGGATCCGAACCGGGGCCCTTTGGCATCCCAAGCCAGCTCTTAACCAATGTGCCACTCGGCCGGCCCTGTATTAACTTTTTTAAATTCTATAATATTTTGCTTTATCTAAAGACAGCCATGAAAACTAGTAATATACAAAAATGGGACAGAAACATGAAAGTGATGTGTTTTAAGTGCTGTGAAAGAAAGGAACTATTCTGGGCCGGCCAAGAGGCGCGGTGGTTAAGAGCTGGCTTGGGATGCCAGAGGACCCCGGTTCGGATCCCACATATGAGGGCCAGTGACACTGCCCTCTGCAGCTGAGATGTTGAACAACAGCTCAACCTGGAGCTGGGCTGCCATGAGTTGACGGCGTAGGCTGCAGCCCCTGCTGCAGTGGGTTACCATGGGCTAGAGTGTGTAGCCAGCGGCCAGTGTGAGCGGCCAGCAGCCGCTGTGAGCAGCCTTCCAGAAGCCGGCGACTGATCTGCCCTGCCCGGGAAGAGCGCAATGATGGTGCCAACTTGGGCCAGTGAAGCAACATCCTCCACAAGTAGACTAAAGAACGACAGCAACTTGTCTGTTCCCCTTCCCCCAATTCCCAGAGCTGTTCCCTTCCCCCAATTCCCCAATAAAAATAATAAGAAGAAAAAAGAAAAAATAAAGAAAGGAGCTATTCTGATTCTGAGGATCAAAGAAACGGGAGAAAAACACTATAAAGATTTTCTTACCAATCGCCTCCCACTGGTAAAATAACTAATATTTATCTCTCTAGAATTTAGAGAGCACTTTTACATAAAATTTATTCCCTTGCCAATAACCCTAAAAATATCATTTCTACTTAGAGATACCACATATAAACTGGTTGGGTCAAGTAGGAGGAAGAAAACAAAGACAAGTACAAAGAAAGAGCCAGATGTAAAACTGTCTAACAGTGTTCCAATGACATTTTCACTCACTCAGAAAAAGTATAATAATACAATTAAATCTTTTCATTTCAGTGGCTGTACTGATTAGCTTGTCTGTATGATGATAACAAAAATGATAAAGAATATGGATAATTAAATAAATGGATCAGGTGGATGGAGGATTTACCATGAAATCAGGGGACATTTAGGATCTTTCTAAACTAAGTGTTCATAAGGGAAAACGTTAACCTTAAAACACACACCCACATGCACACAAATTACTTATAAGTGCTAAATCTAATCTACCTATTTATTTATAAGGCTAGATTATGTAACAAGTAACCTGAACCAATGCTATTTTTTTTAATTGGGGAGTTGGGGAGAGGAACAGTGTTGGAGAATTGGGGGAGAGGTACAGTGTTGGGGAACTGGGGAGGGGGACAAGCCAAGTTGTTGTTCTTCAATCTTCGTTGTGGAGGGCGCCTGTCGCCATCTTAGAGGCAGCTCGTGGCCTCTAAGTTCAAGGTGCTGTGTTCAATCTTAGTTGTGGGTGGGCGTAGCCACCATCCCATGCGGGAGTGGAACCAGCAGCCTTGTTGTTAAGAGCGCACGCTCTATCCACTGAGCCATCCGGGTAGCAGCTCAGCTTAAGGTTCCGAGTTCAGTCTTAATTGCGGGCGGGTGTAGCCCACCTCAAACAGACAGTCTTGTTGTTAGGAGCACGTGCTCTCACCAGCTGAGCCATCCTGCCACCTGCTGGCAGCTCAGCAGTAGCTCAGCAGCAGCTCAGCTCGGGCGCAGAGTCACTGGCCCATATGGGAATAGAACCGGTGGCCCTGTTGCTCAGAGCTCGCGCTCTTAAGCTAAGTCTTAACCAACTGAGCCACTTGGCTGGCACAACAAATGCTATTTTAAATAAAGAGCTAAAATGTTTAGGTTGATAACTAATATTTTCTTTTTTAGTCAGTCATAATTTTTTGTTTGTTTTAAGATGGAGAAAATCTCATCTGAATAACCATGATCAATCCATATGGTTTTGTATCATAATAGAAAACCTGCAGTTACACAAATCAATCAAGAGTCTGGAAAATGGTAATCTCTGATATACCATCTATGCAAGCACAGTCATCTTTAAGCTCTAGTTACTTGTTAATAGTTCTTACCCCTTCTTTCGGGTCTGTGTGGAGTCCTCCTCCTGCGTGACCATGCCAACACGTCCTCTTTTCTATCAGCGGCCATGTCTGGAGAGCCTAGGTAAAGATGATACCAAGCCATCCGTTAGCCATTCCAGAAATTCAGATCTTTAAAAATCTGACTTAGTATATCCACCTTCTTACTGCCATTTGCTAATCTAGTACTGTGTGATCTGTTACTCTGTCATTGGCAAGCAAAGTATATTACACAGTTAGTTAACCATATCCCACTTGCTTTCCATGTGTATACATTTTTGCTTTACAATTTAATATAGTTGACTTAACACAACTGAATATTCTACTGTTCTGGTTCACATATATACATTTAGAAACAAAGTAACTTCAACAGTCTTCTTATGCTATAGCAATTTACACATGTTCTATCTTTCCTATTACATGGCAACTTTCTTAAGATTAGGGACAGCTTCTTTTATCCTTGTGTTTCCCATGGCACATACCACAGTGTTTGCACATGGCTAGGGTAATAGATTTCAATGCTTATTGGATTAGCTTATAAAATAGACCTATCTACAAATCTTACAACTAACCTTGAAAATATTCAGCCTAGAACGAATGAATAAATTCCTAGAAACACACTATCGTCCAAGACCAAATCAAAGAAACAGAAAATCTCAACAGACTAATTACTAGTAATAAAATTGAATCTCAACAATCAAAAAACAGCAAACAGAAATCCAGAACCAGACGGCTTTACAAGTGAACTCTACCAAACATTTAATGAAGAATACCTATCCTCCAATTATTCCAAAAACTTGAAGAAGAAGAAATACTTCCAGACTCATTCTACGAGGCCAGCATCACCCTGATACCAAAATCAAAGACACTACAGAAAAAAATTACAAATATCCCTGATGAACACAGATGCAAAAATTCTCAACAAAATATAAGCAAACTGAATTCAACAATGTATTAAAAGGACTGTCAAATTTTATAACAGAAATTTATCCAAATAAAATAAAAATGAAAATGAAAAGAGATATGCATCCCTATGTTAACTGCAGCACTATTTACAATAGTCAAGATATGGAAGCAACCTAAGTGCCCACCAATAGATGACTGGATAAAGAGGAGGTGGTACATTTATACAATGGAATCCTAGTCTGCCACAAAATAGAATGAAATCTGGGCCGGCCGAGTGGCGTGTTGGTTAAGAGCTGGCTTGAAACACCAGCTCTGAGCAGCAGGGCCCTGGTTCAGATCCCACATGGGGGCCAGACGCTGTGCCCTCTACAGGTAAGATGGTGAACAACAGCTCGACCTGGAGCTGGGCTGCCGTGAGTCGCCGGCGAAGGCGTAGGCTGCAGCCCCTGCTGCAGTGGGCTGCAGTGAGCTACCGTGAGTGGCCGGCAGCCAGCGTGTGACTGGTAGCTGGTGTGAGCTGCCGTGAGCCACAGTGAGCGGCCGTCCAGTGACCGGCGACCCATCTGCCTCACCGGGGAAGAGCGCAATGATAATACCAACATGGGCCAGTGAAGCGACGTCCTCCACAAGTAGACTGAAGAACAAAAGGACAGCAACTTGTCTGTTCCCCTTCCCCAAATCCTCAACGCTGTTCCCCTTCCCCAATTCCCCAATACAATCTTTTAAAAAAAAAAAGAATGAAATCTTACCATTTGTGACAACATGGATGGATCTAGAGTTTATTATACTAAGTGAAATAAGTCAGACAAAGACAAATACCATATGATCTCACTTATATGTGGAATCTAAAGAACAGAATAAACAAGCAAACAAAAGAGAAACAGACTCATAAATACAGAGAACAAACTGATGGTTGCCAGATGGGAGGGGAATTGGGGGGCTGGGTACAAAAGGTGAAGGGATTAAGAAGTACAAATTGTCAGTTACACAATAGTCAGGGGGATGTAAAGTATGGCATAGGGAATATAGTCAATAATGTTGTAATAACTATATATGGTGCCAGGTGGATACTAGATTTATTGGGGTGATCACTTTGTAATTTACATAAATGTGTAATCACTATGTTGTACACTTGAAACTAATATAATATTGTATGTCAACTGTAACTGAAAAATAAGACTATCAAAAAATATAATTTTGTGAAACTTGATTTGAAAATTAGAGGGTTGTATTAGATGCCCTCTAAAGTTCCTTTCAACTCTGAAATTATGATTTTTATGGAATAAAATGAAAAGGCTGCTGTTATTGTTTTTTTTGCATTGTGTGTTCACCACCCAGAGTCAGCTCTCCTTCCATCACCATATATCTAATTCCGTTTACCCTCATCTACCACCCCCTGCCCTCCCATACCCTCTGGTAACCACTGAACTATTGTCTGTGTCTATGAGTTTTTTTTCTTTGTTTGTCTTGTTCCTTTGTTGCCTTCAGTTTTATATCTCACATATCAGTGAAATCATATGGTTCTCAACTTTTTCTGTCTTATTTCGCTTAGCCTAATAATCTCATCATCCATCCATGTTGTCACAAATGGCCCTATTTCATCTTTTCTTATGGCAGAGTAGTATTCCATTGTGTATATATACCACATCTTCTTTATCCAATCATATATAGAAGGACACTTTGGTTGTTTCCATGTCTTGAACACCATAAATAAAGCTGCAGTGAACATCGGAGCACATATATCTTTACAGATGTTTTCCTTTCATGGTCATTTTGACTTTGGGGAAGAGCCCAAAGTGGCACAGTGCCAGATCCCATGAATAAAGTGGATGAGGACACACCATAATGTTTTTATTTGACAGGAATTGCTGTACCAGAAGCGATATGTGACATGGAGCACTGTCTCGATGGAGGATGAAGTAAAGACACTCACGAAAGAGGACTTCCAGAACTGCTTCAGAAAGTGGCAAGGACGATGGGATAAGTGTGTTGAAAGCAAGGGGGAGTATTTTGAGGGGGAGTCATGGCAATGTGTCTTTTCCTGGAATAATTTTTTTTATTTAAACATTGACCATATTGTTTGATCACACCTCATATTATTGAAGATAACAGACACAACTCGTGCACAGATACCAAATAAATGCAGTATACAGAAAATGACAATATGTCAGACAGTCCATTTGAAGACGCAGATAAGTTAACATGTTTACACTGGAAAATCCTGTTTATTTTCCCTAAAAAAGAAGAAATTCTGAAAGAACCTAAAGTTAAGGATTCTGTAGCCTCCAAGCATAATAATGCACGCTCTCATTTAAATCAGCACTATTCACCCACAAATCATTAAAAATATGAAGCCTCAATAAGCAGTGGCATATGTACAATATCTTGCTCTGTGTAAACATTAAGTAAATATTTATAAAATGCATAGCAACACCAAAACCACCAATCTAACAGACAGAATGACCAAGATGCAAGTGAGGAGGCTAATAAAATTGAAAACTATTCCATTACAGTTACATTCTTCCTTTAAGGTAAAAATCCAATCTTTACAAGAAATAGTCCTATTAAATAAGTTCTTTAGCAATTACTAATATGATTGCATCCTTTTTTACAATAATTAATTTTCATAATCCAAGTTATGGTCAGTGTTTATGACATCTGTAGAATTACCTACTAATAAAAAGAGATAAAGAACAATTTAGAAACTCTTAATCCACCAGGGATTTTGTATTATATATTCTGCATTCCTGAAGCTCTGGAAACAAAACTATGTTTATAATTCTCCATCCGTGATGCATGCAATGCTTAACAGTACCAAATAGTCGTGTGTGAATGTTTTTATCACCTGATCACGACAAAACCTAAAACATTTAAAATTGAGCTCTTAAAACATTTTTTAAAGAGAACTTGTTGTAATTTAAGATCCCATTTAACCTACATTAAATGTATAAAAGTCTGAGGTAAATGTTGTTTAAACTTGTTTTTTTTCCCAACTGCCTATAAGCTAGCTGAGAAGGAGAGGGTGAGAAGAGGGGAGAGGAAGCAGAGGACCATGTGAGGGAGTAGAGGGGGAACAAGGGGAGGGCGAGGGGGAGAAAAATGGTACACTGACTTCTTAAGATTTTGTAATTTTATTTCTCATCTGAAAGATGAAGGATAAAAGATTTCCTTCATTGTGTTAGATATTCAGTAAATGTTTCTTGAATCAATGAATAAATGGCAGTGTAGCAATAGAATTTTAGACAACTCACATCACCTGGGTCTTCATTAATTAAGCCACAAAAATCATCAGGTTGAATGAACTCCATCGCTATAAAATCTCATGACTCTAGAAAGGGGTTGGCAAATTTTTTTTCTCTAAAAGGCCAAATAGTAAATATTGGGTTGTCAGAAAAGTTATGGCGCATTTTTGCAACAAAAACCAGAAAAAATATGTCATGACTTTTCCGACAACCCAATATTTTAGGATTTGCAGGCATTCAATCGCTGTCAGAACTACTCAACTCTGTCACTGTACCATAAAAGCAGCCATAGATAATACATAAATAAATGAGTGTGGCTGTGTTGAAATAAAACTATTTACAGACACTGAAATTTAAATTTCATATAATTCCCATCTGTCACAAAAATTATTCATCTTTTGATCTTTTTCCCAACCATTAACAAATATAAAAAATTCTTAGCACAGAGGCATTGCAAAAATAGGTAGCATACTGGATTTGGTCCAAGGGCTACCGATTGCCAGCTTCTGTTCTAGATAATTTCTCAACATCCCTGCAGCCTAAAAGGATTCTGAGTGCCACAGCAAAACAAAAGAAAACAAACAGCTGCACCGAAAAATTCACCACGGCAACTGCCCCCAAAAACCAACTCAGGGAAAAAAATATCCACAGACTCCCCCTCTTCCTCACCTAGTGCTCCTTTATCTACTTAATTTTCACATCTCTGGGGGCATGACACCAGCAGCAGCAAGGCCTACATAGCAGATAGCACTGAACTCTTCAGAGTTTTTATGTTTGTTCAGGCAACTTCTGTGAAGCTTAGACGTGGTTCCCATTCATAAAAGAAACTCATTTATCATGACACTTTTGTCATCATGAAACTTGGCCACTGCTTCATGTTTCAGCTAAGTGGTGTGACATTCCATGCTGTTCTGCTAAAAGAGTAACGAAGAATTTTAAGTCAACTGCCAATTTCAGAACAATAAAAACCAATGACTGAATATGAAAAGGTAAGAAAAAACTTCTGAACCAATCCATGTTAAATCATGATATTAGGGGACAAATGCATAAAGAGAACTTTGTCACCAAGGGCACATTTCAGACACAATCAATAATGAACCATTTCACTGAGCTGGCTTACTAAAACCCAAGAACTTTTGGAAACTGGTGTGAATCTCTCAGCACTTCTAAGAGTCCTATGGTATTGTGTTTATGCATTTCACACTGCAGCTGGAATGCTGAGCTAATGTGAAGGAAGTTGAGAAAGTGGAATTCGACCTATTTTCTGCCACTGTACAGTTTCAACTTTCAGTAATTTAAGATTCTTACTCTTTGTGTTTGCTAACACGTACCTGGGCAAGAACTCTCAAGCACATTTCTTAACTCTAACTTCCATAACCAGACAACTGGCATCATTAGCAGACCTGCCACTGTATGTACTTATATTTTTCTATAAATGCTGATTTATGTTTATTGCTCTTTATGGCTGAGTCACACTACCACTGATGAGTAAATTACTCTGAAAAACTCATACAAGGCAGGATTTTCATTGACTTGGGTTATTCTGCAAGGGTCATTACATAAGTCATATCCAGAGTACCTTGACTGTCTTTACAAGCATTCCAATGAAGTCTGATAACAGGCAGTCCTTTGGTAAGAAATATGTGACATAATCTTTGCTTATGACAGAAGTACAGACTAAGAGAATACTGATGTAAACACAAACCTAATTCCAGGGCACAGAATGATCCCTAATGAGCTCCTGCTGAGCACTAGATGAAAAAGGTATTTTAAAGAAGGTACAGGCACACCTTGGAGATAGTGCGGGTTTGGTTCCAGACCACTACAAGTGAATATCACACAATTTTTTTGGTTTCCCAGTAAAGTGAGTCACACAAACTTTTTGGTTTTCCAGTGCATATAAAAGTTATGTTTAACTACACTGCAGTCTATTAAGTGTGCAAGCGCATTATGTCTATAAAACCAAGTGTACATACCTTAATTAAAAAATACTTTATTGCTAAAAATGCTGACAATCATCTGAGCCTTCAGCGAGTCATAATCATTTTGCCGGTGGAGGGTCCTGCCTCCATGTTGATGAAAACTAATATCTACAAAGTGCAATAAGGTGATGCCCAATTCAACAAGGTGTGGCTGCATTTGGTTTAAGGAATTTTAAATTCCTTTGGCTTATCCATATTTAGACTCTTTCTAGCATGCTGGAAGTTCGTTTCTATTATGGAGGTAGGTGACATGGGCATTTGGGGCTGGCAGCAACCTGACACTGCCTTCAACATGGGTGTCTCCTCTTTACCGCCTCACTACTATTTTTTTGTTTCTCTTTCTATGATTTGGTAATTTCTCTTTCTCTTCATCTGCCTGATTTTAATTGTTACTTTAGCACTGCTAATGGTACTCCAACCTGAGAAGGTTGCTCACCTCTATTACATTAGCTCCTCATGGTCTAATTGAACAGACACATGATAGAGAATGCAACTGTGTTTTCCTGGTAACACAATTATGGCCCAAAACAATTGAATTAGCTTCTCAAATGAAAAAAGGCACCTTTTCAAAAGATACTACACCCTCTCAAACATACATACACAAAAATGTCTTAATTTTGCTGCCTCTCATTTACCTCATTTATCTCTTTGAGCCCTGAAAACCTGTCAGTTTTTTCTAAAAATATCCACTCTTCTTTTCAATACTTTGAAAATCCTATACGATGACCATAACTCATACAATGGCTAGAACACTTATTTTCACATAACACCAGGAAGGAAACTGACAGCTCTCTTAGAAGCATTTCAAGAGGTATTGTTTTCTTCTAAATGCCTATAAGAGAAGCACCTAGAGCCTTAAAGTCACTCTACAATCTTTCAAGAGTAAACAAACCTTGCTCTAAATTGCCATATCAACCTTGTTAAAATGCATTCACTGTTGCAATACAAAAAGGTTTTTATCTTACACACTGTGCTCGACAAAAAAATTTAAATACATGATCCTATGCTTTAGGAGTTTATAATCTCAAACTGACAGATGCAGACATAAATATCACAGCAAGACAAATGGAACGGTAAGATATTTCTTGACTGCCTTCCCACCCTCATCCACCTAAAAAAAAAACCCCTTCAGTTGGAGTTCATCCCTGTAGATGCTCAGCCCAGAACAAAACAGCAATTCACTGAAGGCCAGGATAGTTATTATTTTATCCACTTTCATATTTTCACTGTGATGTTGGTATATTTGCATTATAAAGCAATGTGGAAACAGCTACACTATAATCATTTTTAGTAAGAACCATTCACTGAGCACTCACTATTTGTCTGGTATCTATTATTATTATTGTTGTTGTTGTTATTATTATTATTCTCATTTTACAGACTAGATACTGAGGATCAGAAATACTGCCCTGCGGAAGTTCACACAGCCAGTAAGTAGTGGAATAGAGATGTACATTTTTAACATTATGATATTAACATCATCAGAAACATTACTGGGCCTAGTGAAGTTGACTAACTGTCATCTTCCTGACTGATAACCTTGAACACAAAGGAAGCATGAAAGGAAAAGCAGGATAAAGAGCTACAAGACAGAACACAATTAACAAAAACAGCAATAGTTAAGTCCTTATCTATCAATAATCAATCACTTTAAAGACACACAGTGGGTGAATGGATAAAAAGATCCAGCCCGGTGGAGTGGCTCAGTTGGTTAATAGCACGATCTCTGGGCAAGAGGGTCGCAGGTTTGAGTCCCACATGGGCCAGTGAGCTGCCGCTGAGCAGCCGATGGGTGGCAGGATGGCGACTGGACTTGGAGCTGAGCTAGCTGCGTCCTCCACAGCTAAGATTGAAGGACAACAACTTGGCTGTTCCCCTCCCCCAATTCCCCAATAAAATAATTTTTAAAAAAAGATCCAATTATGCTGTCTACAAGAGAACTCATTTTAGACTTAAGGACAAACAGACTGAAAGTGAAAGGATGGAAAAAGATATTCCATGCAAATGGCAACTACATCAGACCAAATAGACTTTAACTCAAAAACTGTCAGAAGACACAAAGGACATTATATAATGATAAAAGTTTCAATTTACCAGGAAGATATGTCACTTATAAATATATTTGCATCCAACATCAGAGCACCTAAATATATGAAACACACTTTGACACAAATTAAGGGACAAACACACAGCAACACAATAATAGGAGATTTTAATATCCCCCCCTTTCCATAACGGGACAAAAATACAGACAGAAGATCAATAAGGAATCAGAGGACTTGCACAACACTACAGACCAATGAAAACGTTCTACCTAACAGCAGCAGAGCACATAGAACATTCTCCAGGATACATCACATACTAGGTCACAAAACAAATTTAAGAAGACTGCAATCATGCAAAATATCTTTTCTGCCCAAGATAGAATAAAACTAGAAATTAATAGCAGAAGGAAAACACAAATTAAAACCATAGTGAGATATCACTTCACACCTGTTAGGATGGCCACTGTGAAAAAACAAAAATAACAGCTGTTGGTGAAGATGTGGAAAAACTGGAACACTGCACTGTTGGTGGGAATGTAAAACGTTGCAGTTGCTGTGGAAAATAGTATGAAGGTTCCTCAAAACGTTAAAAATATAACTACCATATGATCCAGCAATCCCAGATCTGGGTATTTATCCAAAAGAATTGAAATCAGGATCTTAAAGAGATTTCTGCACTCCCATAGTCACTGCAGCATTATTCACAACAGCCAAACTGTGGAAGCAACCTAAGTGTCCATCAATGGATGAATAAAGAAAATGTACGTACATATAATGGAATATTACTCAGCCATAAAAAAGAAATCCTGTCATATGCGGCAACATAGATGAACCTGGAGGACATCATGTTCAGTAAAATAAGCCAATCACAAAAGGACAAATACTGCATGGTTCTACTTATATGAGGAATCTAAATTAGTCAAAGTCATAGAAGCAGAAAGTAGAATGGCAGATGCCAGGGGATGGGAAGCTGTGTTCAACAGGTATAAAGGTTCAGTTATACAAGATGAGTAAGTCCTATATATTTTCTGTACAACACTGTGCTTACAGTTAACAATATTGTACTGCATAGTTCAAAATTTGTTAAGATAGTAGATCTCATATTATGTGATTTTTACCCCAATAAAGAAAAAAAGTTAGAACCCAAAGATGGGGAAGATGGCAGGGCAATGGAAGCATAATATTTTCATCTTCTTGAGTTCTCACATTACAAACAGAATAACTATACAAAACCAAGAACAGAACTTATAAACATTTACAACAAAATAAGGACACAAGAAATCCCCCTTGAACCTCAAAATGTAACCACAAAGAGAGAATCCACCAACAGCCACATGATCTGCATGGTATCAACAATTCTGTAGTAATAAGCTGAGGCCATATGCAGACCTGAGACCAGGAGAACACTCACGTTGTATTCGCTGTAAAACTCAGCGGCCAGATTAGTAACAGTAGGTGAGACTGGAAGGGCTTTTTCCATCCCAATAGTGGGTACATGCAAGAGATCTGGGAAAATAAATGCTGAAGGAGCTGGAGCAGTCTAATCCAAGAACTCTCAAAACTGACCAGCAAAGCTCCCACTCAGGACACAATTAGGAGAAACTGCTGGAAGTAGAATTAAAATTAGACAGGACAAGGACAATAGAAACAAGCGAAAAGAAGGCCCAGGCAAAAGTAAGGAAGGGACACAGGGACAAGATATTACAGAAAACAAGCTGAAAACAGCACAAAAGAGCTCTGTGGAGGTAGAAAAGCTAGCTGAACCAAGCCTCCTCCTAAAAGCTCAGGCAAAGTCATTTCACATAAAAAAAAAGCAACAGAAAATGATCAAGATCAAACCCCATACACACTATGAAAATACAAAATAATAAACAGAATGACAACGCTATAAACAATGAAAGCACAACAGAAAGACATGCTTATAAAGCAATCAAAGTTACATTTTCTTTTTTTTAAAAAGGCACAATATATGAAAGAACGTAAATCAACATTGGGTAAACCCAGAAATAAAGATGAGAGAACGCAAGAAAGAATTATAAATAAAGGAAAAAAACCACATTTTAGAAATAAAGCCCAAATTAGAAAGGACACAACAGGAAACAAACAAGTGCAAATAAACTCAACATATAATGTCCTAAGGAAAGCAGGTGAGAAAGAAGAAAATGCTAATAAATGAGACAAAAAATGATTCAAGGAAAAATGAGATAATCAAAGATAAAAAACTGAGATCCAACATATGAATAATAAATGTAACTGAAGAAGAAAAGTTATTACCAAACTGCAGTAATTAAGACAATGTGATCCTAGCATAAAGAAACATACATCAGTGAAACAGAATTGAGAGTCCAGAAATAAACCAATACATTTATTGTCAATTTGATTTTTGACGTGTGTCAAGAAAAAAAACAGAAGAATATTCTTTTCAACAAATGGTTTTGGAGCAACTGGATAGTCACATATAAAAGAATGAATTGGACCTTAGTTGTACACACACACACACACACACACACACACGATGGGACCCACACACACACACAATCCAATGTGGTTGTGGGGTGAGTTGGTGGTAAATTGGGTTTTGTTGTTGCTTTTTTTTTTTTTTAAACGGACAGAGGTAGTTGTCAAGAATAAGGGACAAAGGTTCAATTTGGTTGAGTCACAGGTCCCAGCAGACAAACCCCCCAGCCCCGGTCTCAGGATGTGGAGGACCCCTCACCACCATCGCAGACTGTGAACTTGTTTGCCCCAGCCACTGAGCCTCCTAGTACTTCCCACTCTGAGGTGAGATAAACGCTGAATACAAGAGGAATCAAGCCACCCAAAATATGCTTAAGGGGAGAAAGTCTCCCACATCCCGTCTTCTGGGTCCTTCCACTGCCCCCCACCTCCACCCCTGGGCTGTGGCCTCAACCCCTGGAGATGGCAGCCTCCGCCACAGAAAGTCAACTTAGGCTTTTTTTTTTTT
>NW_017732294.1:110071-172392 GCF_001890085.2 Hipposideros armiger | reverse complement strand
TTTGTTTGTTTTTTAACTCATGAAAGAACATTGAATTTTCTCAAATGTTTTTTCTGCATTTATGGACATGATCATATTATTTTTATCCTTCATTCTGTCATTTTGGTGCATCACTTTTACTAATTTTCAGCCAAAGTGCCAGGGTCTAAAACACCAGCATGGTGACAATTGTGAGGTCCAGGGCATGTGTGCCCAGTTAGCAGGGTGGCAGTGCAACAGCAACTCCTTCTTGGGGGGCAGCAGTATCTCTCTCTGGAGTGAGGGGTTCATGGTGGTGATGGGTGTTGGTTAACTCAGTACAGTCACCAGTGTCTTCAGTGGAAAAGGCCACTGGGGACCACGATGTCACCCTCCACATGGCTGATACTGACACTTGTTTGTCCCTAGCCTCTCCAGACATCGCTTCAGCTATGCCCATCTCCCAAGCAGTCCTTTCTGTATGGTTACTGTTTTTTGTTTTGTTTTGTTTTGCTCCGCTATGGTGCTGTAGTTTTTAATTAAACTTTGGAGTCCAGCCGCCCCACCCCCAGTCTATTTTTCTTCATTGGTAGCTGTCTGTTACATTTTGTGGGGGACAGAAAGCTGATATCACCTACTCCATTTTGCTGATGTCTCCTAAGACATGAACATTTTTTTAAGGTTTTTTTTCCATTTGTCAAATTGCCCTCCAGAAATTCCTTTGCCAACTTACATTCCCAGTAGCACTGGAGGAACACTGGGGGGTGTGCGTGGTGTGGTGTGTGTGTGTGTGTGTGTGTGTGTGTGTGTGTGTGTGCGTACATATTTACTATTGTCAATTGAATAGAATGCAAAAAATTTGGCTATTGTTTATAACTCATATTTTTTGTTTTTACTGAATATGAACATTTTTTCATATACTTATTGTCTAGTCATCCAATATTTTGTTTTCTATCAATGTCCTGGTAAGCTCTTTATCTTTCAATTGTGATCTGTGTATTAAAAAGTTAATTTGTATGAGTTTTTATATATTATGGCTATCAATTCTTTACAGGCTTCTTATGTTACAAAAATTGATCTTTTTATATCATCCTTGAAAAGGAAATATACATTTTTACATCATTAAATTTACCCATTTTATTTATTTCTTTGCTCTTATACTTATAAAATCCATTCTTACCCTGGGAGTAGATAAATGGTCATATTACTTATTTTCACTGATTTAAGGTTTAATTTATATTTAACCATTAATTCGTTCACAGTTCATTTTTGTATATGGTACTAAATAAATATCTAAGTCATTTGTCTCATAATTGAAAATTTAAGGAATTTAAAAATATGGAAACAACCTAAGTATTCATTGATGGATAAATGGGGGTGTATGTGTATATATGTGCATATATATGTGTGTGTGTGTATGTATATATATATACACACACATATATATATAAATGTACATATATACACAATAAAATATTAGTCACCCATAAAAAAAGAATGAAATCCTGTCATTTGTGACAACATGGATGGACATCCAGGGTATTATGCTATGCAAAATAACTGAGACAGAGAAAGACAAATACCATACGCTCTCTTATAAGTGGAATCTTAAAAAACAAGCAAAAAGATAAACAAAAAACTCATAGGGAACAGACAGAAAAGATTGGTGACTACCAGAGACAGGGAGTTGGGGGTGGTAGAAATTAATAAAATATTTTAAAAATAATTTTTAAATATAAAAATTTACTTCTTTTGAAAACATTTCTACTCTCTACAAAAGTCCTAACTCTCACTAAATTACAATAAAAAATTCATAGAATTTTAACAGTTGGCCTTAAAGAAAACTTAATTCAACCCTCAACCTTCTTCTTTTTTACAAATGAAAAGATTATTTGGTATATAATTAGTGAACAGTAAAGACTTGTTAAATGAACAAATGAATAAACAAATAAATGAAGGGCCAGCCAAGTGCTGCATTGGTTAAGAGTTGGCTTGGGATGCCAGCTCTGAGCAGCAGGGCCCCGGATCGGATCCCACATGGGCCAGTGACGCTGCACCCTCTACAGCTAAGATGGTGAACAACAGCTCAACCTGGAGTTGGGCTGCCGTGAATTGCGGGCGGCGGCGTAGGCTGCAGCCCCTGCTGCAGTGGGCTGCCATGAGCTACCATGAGCCACTCTGCAAGGGCCAGCAACCGACTGCCTCAGCTGGGAAGAGAGCAATGATCACAATACCAACATGGGCCAGTGAAGCGACGTCCTCCACAACCAGACTGAAGAACAAAAGGACAGCAACTTGTCTGTTCCCCTTCCCCGATTCCCCAATATTGTTCCCCTCCCTCAATTCCCCAATAAAATCTTTAAAAAAAATTCCTGTAGGGGTTTTTACTGAAATTCCATTAAAGCTATCAATTAACTTGGGGAGAATCAACATCAGCATAATATTGAATATTCTAGTATTTTCTACATTTATTCAGATTATCTTTTATGATTTTTCAGTAATGATTGCTAGCTTTGGCCACAAGAGTCTAAAACAGTCTATATAAATTCATTCCTAATGTGTCTATGTACTGTTGATATTGTAAGAGATTCCAACCCCCCAACACCATTAAATTTTCTATAAACTAAGGGCATCTTCACAATGCTTCTTCTTTTGTCTTCAGCTGAAGATGGTATTTAAGGTGGTGACTTCAGCGACTTTGGTGAGTTACCCACTTTTCCTGAGTCTCTCCCTATATACAGGAGGTATACATATTATTAAACTTTTGTTTTTCTCTTGTTAATCTGTCTTTTATTACAGGGATGTCTCAGCCAAGAACCCATAAGGGTAGAGAATTATTTTTCCTCCCCTGCAGAGCAATAGGCTATACCATAGCCTAGGTGTGTAGTAGGCTAGGCCATCTAGGTTTCTGTAAGTGCCCCTGTGATGTTCGCACAATGAGGAAATCACCTAACAACTGTGAACAAAAAGAGGTTCTACGGAAAGTAACCTCAAGAAAGTAACCTCATGGGGGATCTGATCATAAATTCCTAACTGGTCACAGTGGGTGGTCACGCCCCAGGCCTGTAACTTCTTTAGTAAAAGGCTTCTCTTTACCTTAAGCAGCCCTGTGCATCTAGGTTAACAGACCTTTGAAATAAACCATAACCACACTAAAAATGCCCTTTCAGATCTCTCAAGAGAGCCCATAATCTTGTTAACTATCCTGTAATCCACTCCCCACCTTACTTTCTCCCACCTCCATGTAATCATCCTTACAGTTTCCTCCTTAATCTCAAATGCATAAAAGAAACTGAACTGGTTTTCTAGGAAGCATTTACCTCAGTCTGTTGAAATCTTGCTTCCAGGTATATCTTCTGTTTGGCTCAAATAAATTTTTATAAAAATTTTCGACAGGTTTGCACGTTCTTATATTGACACAATGCATTTCTCAGAACATATCCCATAGTTTAGTGGCACATGACTGTATATGATTGCAAAAGACTGTACAGTTCACCTTTTTCTGCATTTTTCTTTCAAATAATTTACAAAGCAATTGTATAAAATCACAGATGAAAAAGTGGTGCTGTAATAAATCTGACCAAAAGTAACCTCACAGGGTGATTTCATCATAAATTCCTAACTGGGCAGGACCTGGTGGGTAGTCACACCCCCAGGCCTATAACATTTTTAATAAAAGGCTTCTCTTTGCCTCAAGCCAGCCCTGTTCATTGTGTCCAGTGCATCTAGGTGAACATACCTTTGAAAGCCAGAGTAATCCTCTTTTTCATACTCCTCAGAGGCTTAACCACCCTCAAGAGAGCACATAATCTGGTTAACTATCCTGTAATCCACTCCCCATGTTGCTTTTTCCCACCCTCATGTCATCTTCCTTTCATTCCCTCCTTAATTCCAAATGCATAAAAGAAACTGCAAAATTGTCATTCTCAGGAGCATTTGAGAGCTTGCTTCCAGGAAACTGTCATCAGTTTGGCTCAAATAAATTCTTATAAAAGTTCTCTACAGGTCTGGATGCTCTTAGGACGACAAAATAATATGTATATAATATGTCGTTGAGCTTATAACATGTAGAGATGCAATATATTTGCCAATAACATCACAAAGGGTGGGAGCACAGCTATACTGGGATAAAGAAATGACTCCAGATGGTAACTGAAACACAAGAGAAGAAAGGAAGACAACCAGAAATGATAAATATGATGGTTAATATAACAAAAGCCATAAATATTTACTTGCCTTCCTTTCTTCTCTCAGCTTCTTTAAAACTTATATCATATAAAGTAATAATTATGACAATGTACTGTCAGGATTGCAATGTTTATAGATTACACACACACACACACACACACACAAAACAAAATGCAAGAAAGGAACCACAGCTATACAAGAGTCATATTTCTATATCTCAGTAGAATTAAATTATAAAATCCTTAGAAGAAAACATATGTGTAAATCTTCATGACCTCATATTTGGCAATGGATTCTTAGCTATAACACCAAAAGTATGACCAACAAAAGAAAAAAGTAGATAAATTTGACTTCTTCAAAATGAAACACTTTTGTGCTTCAAAGGCCACTATCAAGAAAGTAAAAAAATAACCCACAGAATGGGAGAAAATATTTGCAAATCATATATCTGATAAGGGACTTGAATCTGGAATGTATAACAAACTCTCACATCTCAATAATAAAAGACCAATAACCCAATTAAATAATGGGCAAACAACCTGAATAGACACTTCTCCAAAGAAGATACACAAATGGCCAATAAGCTCACGAGAAGATGCTCACCATCATCAGTCATCAGGGAAACGCAAACCAAAACCATAGTGAGATACCACGTCACACCTCCTAGGAGGACTACAACAAAAAAATCAGACAACAACAATTACTGGCAAGGATGTGGAGAAATTGGAATCCTCATACACTTCTTATGGTAATATAAAATGGTGGTCACTTTGAAAATGAGTCTGGCAGTTACTTAAATAATTAAACACAGGGACCGGCCGAGTGGCGCGTTGGTTAAGAGCTGGCTTGGGACGCCAGCTCTGAGCAGCAGGGTCCCCGGTTCGGATCCCACATGAGGGTCAGTGACGCTGCGCCCTCTACAGCTAAGATGCTGAACAACAGCTCGACCTGGAGCTGGGCTGCTGTGAGTCGCCGGTAATGGCATAGGCTGCAGTGAGGCTGCAGTGGGTTGCTGAGAGCTACCGTGAGTGGCTGGCACCCAGCGTGAGCTGCCAAGAGCCTCCGTGGGCGGCCGTCCAGTGGCCGGCGACCGATCTTCCTCAGCCGGGAAGAGCGCAATGAGCATAATACCAATAATGTATGGTATGTGAATTCATCTCAATAAAAATGTGTTAAAAAACAAAGAAGAAAGTATATGGTCAATGCCAGGATCAACAGTCAAGGACTCTGTGGATTAACCATATGATGCCTCAGTTTCTACCATTTAAATATTAACGAAATAAACCCAAAACTCTACCATTCAAAATTCATAAGTCCTTTTTTTTTTAAAGAAAATTTATTGGGGAACAGTGTGTGTTTCCAGGACCCATCAGCTCTGAGTCAAGTACCGTATTTCCCCATGTATAAGATGCACCCTTTTCCGAAAAATTTGGGGTCTAAAAACTGGGTGCGTCTTATATAGTGGTTGTAATTTTGTTTTTACTTGCATTTCCCGCTTTTTCTGTGCTCATACAACCACTGTATAAGGCACACCCAGTTTTTAGACCCCAAATTTTTCGGTAAAGGGTGTGTCTTATACATGGGGAAATACAGTAGCTGTTTCAATCTAGTTGTGGAGCATGCAGCTCCTTGGCCCATGTGGGAATTGAACCGACAACCTTGGTTATGAGCCTGCACGCTGACCACCTGAGCTAACCGGCTGCCCCCCATAAGTCCTTTCAATATTAAATAATGTAGTAGAGAGGCAACTGTATAATAAATCATTACAATTTAAATCTTATCACACAAAATCTTTCAGTTTTAAGACACACTTTTATGTTTAAGATCTTGAGACAAGTATCTTTATAAATCCACCAACATTTATTGTGTGCCTGGTGTCTGCCAGAGTCCTATTTACCCTTATGTAAATGCTTCACAGACAGAAGGGAAGAAATGAATGAATGGCCTTAAAGGTTGTCATTTTTCCATACTAGGACTTAGTTTCCTCATCTGTAAAATTAGAAGGGCCAGATATGATATTCTCTAGAACAGTGCTGTTGAACAGAACTTTCTGCAACGATGGAAAATTCCATATCTATGTAGCTATTCAGCCCTTGACATGTGCTAATGCAACTGAGGAATTATATATTTAATTTGATTTTAATGTAAATGGCCATATGAAGCTACTGACTACCACACTGCACAGCATAGCTCTAGGGCATAATGCTGTGTGAAAACACTTTACAATGCATCCCAGTTATCACAGATGTGTGTCTAAAACAAAAGTACATAAAACAAAACTTCCCTTAATATGTATAAAGCACTGATATTTTCTTTTCTATTCTACTGAATTTCATCTTTGAAAAAGTGCTGATCCAACCAACTAACATGATTTCCTAACACTGCAGTAAGGTTTCTTTCAGCTATAAAACATTATGCTACATACTGATTGTCCTAAAAGCATGCACTCAATATTTATTTTGTAATCTTAATCACAAGTCACTAATTAATTTGAATGTGCCTCACGTTATGTCAGGTTCTACTTTAAAAGGCTTATAAGTGTCCGGCCAAGTGGCTCAGTTGGTTAAGAACTCGCTTAAGAGCGTGAGCTCTGAGCAACAGTGTTGCATGGGTTTAAGAAGTAGAAAACAAAGGTAACATCCTTCCCTTGTTTTTCATACTAGAGATATGGGAACCAAAGAAGACGGGTGGATGTAGAGGAGAGAGTGTGGGAAGTTGTGGGGACAGTGTGATGAAAAGGAGAAAGCTGACATCTCACTGCCATAACCTGCCCTGAAGCTCCTAATGACTTCTCTTCCCCGTCATTCTTCTGGCCTGACAAAGTCCTACAAATGGTACCTTAACTTCATTTGTCTTAAGATAGGACTACAGAACAAGACTGGTTCCCAGGAGATCATGTGTTAAAAACTTTGAATGATCAAGTGTTGTAAAAACCGTAATAACATGATCCGAACTGGCCACTTACTGTCTTGAACTGTTCACTAGTCTAAACCATATGCAGTCCTACAAAAGGTCCATGCCCTGTCTCTCTTACCCGTGGGCCTTTGCGTTCTATTATTCCCTCTTTAACTAATTTCTCCTAATATTTCAGGTCTTGGCTTAGGTTATCAGTCACTCAAGGCAGTTTTCCCCGAGCCATGTATATTCTTCCAGGACTCTGTGCCTTCCCCATCACTGCACTGCTGTACTATTATTATTGGCTGTTTCCTTAATCTATTTCCCCTCCTAGATTTTAAACTGTTTAAAGACAGGCCAATATTTTTTTTTTGTTCAGTGCTGTGAAGGTGCTTATTAATTATTGAATGAAGGAATGCATTCCACACGCCCAGTGTCATTCCCTACTCTCCATGCTTGCAATGTTCTCCCCAGTTCTATCACCAGCATGAGACCCTCTCTGTAATCTGATCCTAAATTGTCACTATTTCCTCTGGATGCATACAGCCGTTATTGTTCATAGTATTCATGTGATATTTAACCTGCTACCTTGTTTTTTAGTTTCTCTTGTAATGTCTAGATCCTGTCTCCTTCATTAAACTGACCCATATTAAAGGCACTACTGTATGTTTCTCTTGGTACCCCATTATCTAGGACAGTGCTATGGGCAGGGTAGCCATTAAATATTTGTTGACAAAGAATCAAAATTTGAAGAGGCTGGCTTTTTACACAAAGTTGACAATACTTTAGTGATACTCATGAGTAAGTGGTGACATTTAAACGTTCTGTTGATACGCAGCAAAGAAAAAGATACACTGGAGTAGGGAAAGTACAAATAATAAAAGAAAATGTTCTTGAGAGATAACAATGGACACAAATATTTAGAGGCACTTTAAACTTAGCTACATTCATCAGATAAAGATAAGTAGTAGCTTTATGGCTTCCAAAGTGATCTGTATACACAGAAGAACACTATTTTCAGATCAAAGGACAATCGTGTTTACATATGAATTTAGGAACGTCTGTTTTGGAGAGAAAGATAATGAAGGGTTTTAGCCAGTGAAAGAGCCCTGTCAGCAAGGAACTTAACTGGTGCCAACTCAATTTGCCGCTTGTTCATAGGCAGCTTGCTGTCATGTCACAGCGCAGTCTAAATTGCTACTTCCGACTGAGTAAAATGTGAACCGGGAGCAAACTGGTCCCAAATTCCATTCCTAACTAACTTCGGAGAGTGGCCCACTTTTCCTTGCATTTAGATAAGTAAGCACTATGGGAATGGTGTCGACCCCATCTCTTCCACTGAGAGAAAACACTGTAAATCCCGCGACTCCCCAGCGCTCCAGGACCCTGGGTCCGGAACCTCCCGTCCTGTTCCCATCGTCTGTAGCCCCAAAGGGCTTGTTCACCCCTTCCTCCAATTACTACCCCTAATTTCCTTCAGCTACTGCTGTTCCAGTTAGCCCTGACAACCTTTACTCTTGGCGCTTTCTCTGACCCGAGGTCATGAGTGAGTGCAGCGTCTTCCCCACAGGTCCCCTCGTCCTTCACCCCACTCTTCCATGTGAAAGGGATATCACCTGGCAGGTTCGAGTAGTTCCCGGGACAATGGGGTGACGTGACCTCCATTGCGGACCTGATCCGCTCACGGAGACCAGAGGCCGGATCAGAATGGCGACGTGCAGGCGCTTTTCCAAAGCAGCTGCCGCCGCTGCCCAGCGCCAGGTATGTATCCTGAGCAGCGCCATCTTCAGCGAGGAAAGAGGAACCAAGAGCGGAGGATTGTGGGACGCTGACGGATCGCACTTGGCGGCCTTAAGCCTCTCTCCCCTCCCCCTCGTTTTTCCAGATCCCAAGAGCGGAAATAGTCTCTCTGAATCTTCCACTACTTCTAGGGCCGGCATTTGATCGTTTTTCTTACACAACCTGGAACATCATAGTGATAGCTCCTCTCTCTTCACCTAGACTGCCCAGATAAAATACAGGATGTGCTGTTAAACTTGAATTTGGATAAACAACGGCTCATTTTTTAGTATGTCTCAAATATTGCATTTGCTACAATCTGGAAACCTTACCTTGTCCATCTCTTAACTCTTCTCTTACCACCTCCAACTCAGTGCCACACTCCACTCTGCATTTTCCCTCACATTCTTATCTCCTGTGCACTAACACTTAGCGGACAGGAGACGACAAAGGCTAACTTGCACTGGAAGGAAGCTTCATCCGATAGATTCCCTCTCCCTCTTGGCTGATTGTTCTCTTTCGCGCAAACCTTGGGTCCCTTTTCCTTTGATCTGTGGCTCGTGAGCACAGTTTTACGTTCACACAGCTTTACTCTGCTAATTTGCCTCTCTAGCTCTGCCCTTTGGTTCCCGCGCCACCCCTAATTATTTCAAAACAGTTAGATAGTAAAGTGAAAATGTATGTAAAGTCCATGGTTAAAGGCGGGTTTACATTCTTTTGTCACCACTATCATCAAACAAAAGGCTGTTGAAATATGTTTACAATTATCAGGAAAACCATTTCCAACTGTAAATGTTACTTGAAACCCTGGAGACAGTAATGCAGTTGCAATTTTGTATTCATTGCTGCATACTCAAACCTGTCACACAAGATGCAAATTATGAGCTCCTTTGGCAGAGGCTCCCTGAGAACAAAGAATATGCATGGCCCAGGCAGTTACCTTTACTTTGTTTCAAAACTCATATTACACTACACTCCAGGTTTCCAGAGAAGAGGATGCTTGAGCAGAGTTATTTAAATAGCAATGATGTTTCTGTTGCACAGGTTGAAGGGAATGCCATGTAAATGAAATGGCAAGCTAAAAGCCAGAAGGCATAAGAAAATGTTTCCAGGTTCAAGAGTCCAGGGAGAGTCTGGCAGAGTAGTCGGAAATGAGCCTGGGTGAGCAGGGGCCTGACAGTGAACGGCCGTGTACTTCATTCTAAGAAGGTAATACTTGATCGTGGAGCCAGTGAAGGGTTTTAATCAGCAGAGTAACATGATCAAATCTGTGTCCCATTAAATGACTCTGGCTTCATTGGGAAGTTTGGACTGGAGGCAATTCAGATTGGAGTCATGGCATTAATGTGATAATTCGGCCCTAAAATAAAGGCCTCAACCTGGCACCCACAGCGGCAGTAGATCAGTTTCTGAGATATTAGGGACATGGCATTGACAGGACTTAGTGAGTAATTCGATGTAGTCAGCAACCATTCTGTTAGAGAACAACACTACACTACAGAAACCCTAGGGTCTTCTAATGAGTTCTATAATAGTAGGGCTGAATATTGCCACTGAATCTTTCTACCCAGGTAAGGCATTGTCCAGTAATGCTCTTTTTTAAAATGTGGGAACCTATACAATATCTATTTTGTGAGAGATTGTCAATACAATGTGATAACATAATATCTTTAATTTTTATACTTTAAGAAACTCTCATACACATTATCTTGCTGGATCTTAATAACAGTTTTTGGGGGGCTATTCCTAATTCCTAGTAGATAAAAAAGACGAGGGCCACATGATGATAGAATCAGAGCTAGAATAGTGGTATTCTGACTGCTCTTCCAGTTCTTTATATTAAATATGTTGCCTACAAACACAAGATTTAATTGGAAGTCTCTAGAGGCCATATAGAATCATGAGATTTTAAATCAGGCAAGATTTCAGAATTCTGAGACACCTGACCCTACAGATAATTTCTCGGGATTCTGGAGAAGTTTCACTAGAATCACCTATAGGCATTATTGTCTTGGAACTACAGTTGTGAGGTCTTTTAGTGGAGTCAACATATTTTTACTGAAGTAGCGCTCATTGTAAGCCAACTCCTGATTAAGAAATGTGAATAACATTGGAATACCTAAGTAGTTACTCTATGATGAGCTACAGGGGGCAAACATGAGCCAAATAAGCCAAAGTAAATTTCCAGTGCACCAGAAATAGAACATGAAGCAAGTGAGAGTTGTGAACTGCTGGAGAACTATAGCAACTTGCCTGTAGATAAGTATCCGAAACAAATTAGAGGAGTATACAATAAAAGCCACTATAAATAGCTGCTGTAGATGCAGATCACATGATACCACTTTAAGCAATAATTATACCTATGGATAGTATTTTGTAAGTTACAAAATGCTTTCTCATACCTTATTTAATACAAAAACCTTGGAGGTTAGGTATTATTTATTCCCATATGAGAAAATAGGCTGAGACAGGTTGTGACTTGACGGAGCTCACAGAGCTAATAGGATGAAGACCACACCTAGGTTTTATGACTTCAAATACAGTGCTCTTTTCATTTAATTACAACTGAAATATGGAAGAAACACTTGAGTACTTCAGGAAGGCCACAGTTGTCTTTCCTGTTTCTAGAAAACACCAGAATTTATTCCTACTTAAGTGCCTTTGCACTTCCTTTCCCCTCTGTCTGGAACATATTTCATGGAGACTTTTTAAATGACTCATATCACCTGTTTAGAGAAGTTTTCTGGTACACCATATCTAAACAAGCTATCCCCTGTTCCTGCCACACTCCATGATAATGTCTTGTTTTATTTCCCTTAAAATCTCACTAATTAAAGTGTGGTCCAGGGACCATCAGCATTGGCATCATCTGGAAGCTTATAACGTACTGTAGAATTTCAGGCCCCACTCCGGACCTAATGATTCAGAACCTACATTTCAATAAGAATTCCCCAGATTATCGATATGCACATTAAAATTCATGTAATTTTTTTTTAGCTGAGCCATCCCGCCACCTGTTGGCAGCTCAGCAGCAGCTCAGCTCAGGCTGGGAATCGAACCGCTGTTGCTCAGAGCTCACACTCTTGAGCAAGCTCTTAACCAACTGAGCCACTTGGCCAGCCCAGCACATTAAAATTGAGAAGCAAAGTCCTTGAGACTGGTATGTTGAAGTAGCAATTTCGAATGGTCCAAACCATGAATAGCTTCTCTCTTTAATCAGGAGTATGGGTGGTTATGGTGGTAATGTCTACCAGAGATACTGAGTTTGGCTGGGTAATTCCCTGAAGTCTACATTGAGGTTGTGGTATTGTTGTTGGAGAGTGGGCCCTTCTCGGTGCAAAGTCCAGGTCCTTGGCAACTCGAGCAAAGAATTGAACAAGATGCCGGAGTAAAGGAGTGAAAAAGTAGTTTATTAGAAGAGAAATTACATTCCAAAGAGTTTGGAGCGGGCCACGTGCACAGGTGAGGCTCCGAAGGCTCAAAAAAGGGAGGAAGGGGTTGAAAAAGGGAAGAAGCGGTAAAAAAGAGCAGGGTGGACTTCCCAGGACTTGGAGATTTTATCCCCTTTCTCTAGAATGGGCTCTTCCCCTTTGGGCGTGGGACCACTTGATTGGCACCTGTGATTGACAAGAGGTACTGCGCAGGTGCGAGTGACTGGTCTGATCTAGTTGGGTATTTTGTGCCCATTTGTTTTCCCGCAGGGGAAGGTAATTACAATACAAAGGGGAGTTTTGGGTGGAGAGGGGATGTCCCCTTGGCTGTCCCACTCTGTGGGATGTGCAGGAATGCAGAGACCCAATGCCTGCCTCTAACTGCCTGCCCAGTTTTCCCCTTGAGAGACGTGATCCCCATAAAATCTCTATGAGAAGCTGAGGGACAGGAGGTCTCTTCTTCTGTAGCTGCTTCCTGCTGGGCAGGGGCGTAGAGCTGTCCCTGCCTATTGGGGGATTCTTCACGGAACTCGCGCCCTAGCTGATCTCAGATGAGAGGAAGGGGTCTCGAGCTCCGCCTGGAAGGCTGTGTTGGCTTCTTTGGTTGTGACTGGCAATCTTTTTTTTTTTTAATTGGGGAATTGGGGTATGGGAACAGCGCTGGGGAATTGGAGGAACAGGAACAGACAAGTCCTTTTGTTCTTCAGTCTAGTTGTGGAGGACGTAGCTTCACTGGCCCAAGTTGGCACCATCGTTGTGCTCTTCCCGGGTGAGGCAGATCAGTCACCGGCTTCTGGACGGCAGCTACTGGCCGCTCAGGCTGGCTGCTGGCTACACATGGTAGCCCATGGCAACCCACTGCAGCAGGGGCTGCAGACTACGCCATCGCCGGCGACTCCCGGCAGCCCAGCTCCACGTTGAGCTGTTGTTCAGCATCTTAGCTGTAGAGGGCAGTGTCACTGGCCCTCATATGTGGGATCCGAACCAGGGTCCTCTGGCGTCCCAAGCCAGCTCTTAACCAATGCACCACTTGGCTGGCCCAGTGACTGGCAATCTTGTTGGGGTATCCTCTGTATCCCCAAGGCCCCTGAATGAGGAAAAATAGGTTTTAATTAATAAATCTGTTAGCTCTCATGAAGCCTGTGGCCATTCAGCCTGTCACTCAGGTGGCATGAGTTGTCTGGGCCCAGAATGGGTTTGGCATTCAGCTTACTGGCCTGGGGGTATTAGGAAGTCACAGGCTTCCAAGTAGTTATCTGAAGCAGGGGTAGTAGATTTCTATGAACAATCTACTGTTAGGATTTAGAAACTGATTTACAAAGCAATCAAGAAGCAGGGGGATAGGAGAATTCTAGGATTCAGGCTAGGAGCAATCTTTAGCCTAGGATTCACACAAACTGGTTAGAAGTGTAATAATCAAAGCCAGGGGCTAAGAAACTAAGAAACTAGGGAGGAGACTTACCATTTACATAGGAAAGAACACTTAAAAGTTTCTCAGTGGTGGGGGTGCAGCTAGGTTGGCTGGTAACAGTAGGATGATGAAGTTTATTAGCCTAGAGGAAGTCAAGAAATACAATACAGGCGGTGCAAAAGATGGTGGTGGAACAGGCACCTAAACCGCAGCTTTGATTTGAATACTTGATAAGAACAAAAAAAGAAGCGACATGCTAGCGTCGTGATCTTGGACTTTCAGCCTGAAGAGCTGTGTAAAATAGATATCTGATTTTAAAGCATCCAGTCTATGGTATCTAGTTATAGAAGTAAAAAGTGAGTGAGGTAGGCAAGTGTATGAGCTTAGGAAGCTGCAGATTGTAGAACCGTCTAGTAGACGGCAGACTCCTGGGCAGGCTGCTGAGCATATTTTATTTGATCTTTTGGTTACACAGACAAGCTAACTGAAGGTGCAGTTACTGAAGTATAATGTGTCTGCAAAGACACAAAGTGTGAACACAGGGGCCTTGTGGGTGTAATCATTTTATCACCCTCCACCTCTAGCTTTTCCTAGGTCTAATGGCCACGCTAAATTCCGCGTGCAGAATCCCTAGGGTGTCACGGAAGCATCCCTAGTCTCAACAGATCTGCCAAGACTAGGCGTGGGAACCCACGCAGGTGGGCTGACTGCAAGGGTTAACACGCAGTGTGCAGCAGAGTGGCAGTGGCAGAAGCCAATAGGGTGTCTAGGCAGTCTATGCGCCTCGTAGGCGGGGCCAAAGGGAAACTTAGGAGGCCTGGGGGTGACTGGGCAGCCAAGCGTTGAGGTTCTGAGGGGGCGGGGGCAACCGGCAGAGCACGTGAGCATCGGCCTCTTCTCTCCTTTATCCTTTAGGAGTCGGTACCTGCAGGAACAGCCACGCGTCCGGTGTATGGCCACGGAGTTACTGTGTCCGGACTCCATGCCCTGTCACAACCAAAAAGTAAACTCTGTCTCAAGCCTCGAGCCGCCGCGACCTGGCGACGTGATCCCGGATCATGCGGGAGGAGACCGCGCCCCGGCGGAGGGGGAGTCTCAGGCCTGCAGCAATGCCAGCCTCAACTCAGACAGCAGCGGTGGCAGGAGCAACTGTGACGCACAGCCTGGAGACTCCCTCCTAGGGGACTGCGAACTGTCCGGGCAGATAGGGGCGCAGCTTAAGCTGCTGCCCATGAATGATCAGATCCGGGAGCTGCAGACCATCATCCGGGACAAGTGAGCCGAGAGCGGAAGGGGGAAGGGAGGGAGGTGGAGCGTGTCTGGGGTGGTGGTGGGGTGGTGGTGGCGGTCATGAGAAGTAAAGGGACTAATGGGTAATTTCCCTGGCTTTGAGAAACTGGCCTGTGGAGATCTGGGCAAGGCTTTTCTTTGAAGGGCCGTCTCACGTGACCCAGACCTGCCGCCCTCTTTCCTCGTCTGTGCTTTGCGTTGCGGAGGAACACTTCCAGGTACCCTCCTGCTTCCTCTCTGTGTCTTCTGAACTCAGAGGAATCCTAACACATCCCAGGGAGGGAAACGTTCCTATGTTACCTGTCGCGTGCCTGTCCACGTGGTAAAGCCGTAACCCACAAATGGTTACTACCCAAGGTTACTCTATCCCCCAGTCACCTCAGGCTCACAAATAAAAATAAAGCAACTTCAAGAAAATTCTTTTGGGCTCAACTGGCCATCTGGCCCTTTAGCGTTCGCTATTACACATCTGTCATTTTCTGTAAGGTCTTCCTGTGTTGGGGTTTAGGTTTACTTGGTCACGTGCAAGCTTATCATCCAACTCTTATCAGGATTGTTTTATTGTAAACTTACAAAACGTCAACTGCTTCCTGCATACTTAATGCAGGAAAGGGAGTCTAAAGGAGCCTTTGGCGCCCCTCCTAACCCCAGAAGCTAAGGTAGCTCAAACTTCTTGTTTAATGCTATTTTGATTTCTCAAAACTCATGTTGTAGACCAGGTTTCTCAAGGGATATGTACAGCTGGCTTGTATATTGGCAGCACTTTAAAGGAGTAGCTACTGCATGTCAAAAATTCCTTTTTCACTGGGTACTTTCACCGTTTAACATGTTTATTGAGTCAGGATGCCACCCACTAAATCTTATTAGTCACTTATTCTCCTGATTTGTTCCCCTACCTCGCTCACATCCACACATTACTAAACAATCAACCTGATGAATATTCCACTTTGATTAGATAACTGCCCTATTTCAGCAGCTTTCTGCACCTTCTCGCAATCTACTGAATAAAGTCAAGAATCCTTAGCTTCACATTGAGGCTCCTCTTCATGGTTCCCTGGAACTAATTTCAAACATCCTTGCTTCTGCTCTCATCTAGAATTGTCCTTACTCCTCTGCATGTTCAATTCCTACGTATTCTTCAAGGTCAAATTCAACATTAAATGTCCACCTCTGCCAAGAAGGTTTCCCTAGTCATTCTTCCTGTGCCAATCTTTCCTGGCCTTTTTAATGCAATATTCACCTTTTATTTCGTATATTGGTATTTACCTATCAATCTTATCTCACCTATCAGATTTTAACCTCCTTGAGGACAAACGTATCTTTTACATTTTCGAATTGCAGCCATGCCTTGCAAATTCTAGACACTCAATTACTACAGGTTCTTTTCTGAAGCTCTTAAAAATTGTACTGATGAAACTGTACTGTGTAAATGTTTTTAGTGAACCCATATTGAAAACCACTGCACTCATATGATCTAATGAAGTGATCTTAAAATGTAGGCGGCGTAGGCTTGGTAGTTAGGAAGCTGAAATAAAACTTACCTGTAAAACAAAGAAAATAGGATGATGATTCTTGTTTCTGTGGAGCAGGAGTTACTGACCTTGAGTCTTGGACCCCACTGCTCCTGTAGATGGGCTTCAGAAATTATCTGGGAAAAGTTATTTGTATGTGCATTTTTAACAGTCTTTTTAAATAACCTCTCTACTATGATAATTCACATACAATAATCCACAGTTGAAAGTGTATGATTCATTGGTTCTTAAGTATGTTCATGGCTGTGCAAGCATCACCACAATCAACTTTGCATTTGTAAAATGAAGCTATTGATAGTATGTCATGGAGCTCCTGGGAGGCTAAAACACAATAGTTGACTGTCTGTGAACATCTGTTATACGGTGAACAGCGATGTGCCTTTAAGGCACTTCAAGCCTTCATGTGTGGATTTGTACATGCTTCGGATTGCATCCGTAGATGCTGCTTTCTTGAGCTTTCAAGAGACAATAAAAGGAGTTAAACTGTACACACAACTCATATTCTAACAACTTTAAAACCCTGAGAGATTCCAGATCATTTTTGTCCTGCTATGAAATAATATGGAAAGTCTTAGTACAATCTTTCATAACTAATTGATGCTTAGTTATTTAGGCTGGAGACAGTGTTTTAGTTTTGTTTCTGTTCATCAAATCTCTTAACAGAGGCCTGTGTTGCTTTTTCCTTCAAATATCGGCAGCCCTCACACAAATGAGACAGGATATGATGAAGTGACCGCCCCTTCCATAACTTACCATTGGTGCCCTACACAAGCCTTCCTCGGGTCGGGGCTTATGCTCCTGTCTGTTTGATGTGGCCTCATGCATGTGCACTAAGGACCTGTCTGATAATAGAAGACATTGGAGTACTTAGTGTTTACCTAGTGAAGGGATCGCTTTCTGAATTGACTGACATGGGGAAAAGGTTCCAGCCAGCAGGACTGCATGTTGTAACTATTAATATATAATGTAGGCAAGATCGAGAACATTGGATTCTAGCTGTACTTTAATTTCTAAATCGACTTAAAGTAAACAGTATGGGTCTCAACGTGTCTAAAACAGCAGGACCAACGTTAGTAATTATTGTTTGCAGTGGGATGACTTAGAGCAGGGACAGCTTTAATTGTCAAATAGCAGCTCTCAAGAGATGAGAGTTCATATTAGGTTCTCATAGTGTGTCCCTTTTTTGGAAAGTAGAGCAGGTACTTATTATGCAAAAGTTAGCTGAAGCTGATATTTTGGGGGAGACTGTGAAAGGTGTTCAAGTGTCTGTAAAACAAAATTACAGATCTGGTTAACTCTGATCACTTAACCTAATATAACTTTTCTATGTAATAAATTTATGTGTAACTTCAGAAATTAAAAACGAATATTATAAATGTGTTCCCAACATATGTTACTGGGCATTTCTTTAAGACAAACCGAGACTTTTTTTCTTTATTGAAAAACTGTGTTCTGGTTGCCTAGACAACTTTGTACAGGTCTAGCAAACAGGGCAGTATGCTTCAGTAATTTTTTTTTGTAGTTCACTGACTTTTTCTTCCTTAACATGCATGTTGTAAAGATTAATTATAGAAATGAAGGGTGCTAGTGTAATAGTGTAGTTTCATTTTAAAACCACAGTACATAAAATAGAGCCTATTTGAAATGGGCTCTCTGTGTATGTAGGTGTGTGTGGATAGATATTTCCGAGTCTGGGGAATATTTATATATAAAAAATACAGACTTATATTGTTGGTATTGCTCAATTATGGTCCATATTTTAGAAAGTTAATGGAACTGAACAGGAAGAAAGTTACTCCCCATGGTGCACAGCAGTGCCAAACACTGAACACCAAGTTTTGTGGTGGAGAAATTAGGGTTGCTTTATTTGCAGAGCACAGTGCAAGGAACATAGGAAGCTAGATCGCTTCAAGCCCAAACTCCCCAAGGACTTACAATTTGGGGCTTTTAGGGGCAGAAATCATGAGTAATCACGAGTAAGGGGGTCCAGGTTCATGGGCTGTGTTGACTGGTCAGTTCTTATGCAAGCTCTAGCAATCTGCATGATTCAGCTCTTGGTGGCATCTTGTCCAGGCGTACGTGACTGCAGAAAGGTGGTTTTGAACAGAAAGAGAGTTCTGTAAGACATGTTGGGGTTGTGAGTCAGTGATGTTATCTTAATAACAGAAAGAAGAGAACAAAACCATATATTTGATGTTTCGCAGGCTACATTCTTGTGTTATCTCAAGCAGAGTGGACCTTCTGAAACCTGCTTTACAGGCAGGCCTACAGGCCCCAGGATAGGACTACATTCCAGCATAGCAATGACTCTTAAGAAGGGCCAATTTAATCATTTTAACTAAAATCTAAATTCTAACATATCTAAGCTGTGAGGGTTTGCTGTCGGCTTCATTAATAGCCATAATATGATAAAACTGTGGATACTCTAAGAAACCTTGCATATGCCATTTTGATGCTCTGTGGGGGAGCATTTTAGGTATGCTATGCATAGGCAGATGGAGATTTTGAAGTACATAAACTGTAAATCAGTCTGTTTAGTCTAATCATTCAACTTGTATGGGAGAAGGAGGAGGAACAATACTAGACTTTTATGTACAGAAAAAAATTCAGCCTTTTTTTCTTTTAAAGATTTTATTAGGGAATTGAGGGAGGGGAACAGCACTGGAGAATCGGGAAAGGGGAACAGACAAGTTGCTGTCCTTTTGTTCTTCAGTCTAGTTGTGGAGGACGTCACTTCACTGGCCCATGTTGGTATTATCATTGCGCTCTTCCCGGGTGAGACAGTTGCTCACCGGCCATTGGACAGCCGCTCATGGCGGCTCACGGCAGCTCACGAAAGATCACACCTACTCCTGGCCAGCCCCACTGCAGCCTACGCCGTTGCCGGGGACTCACGGCAGCCCAGCTCCAGGTCGAGCTGTTGTTCACCATCTTAGCTGTAGAGGGCGCAGTGTCACTGGCCCTCATGTGGGATCTGAGCCGGGGCCCTGCTGCTCAGAGCTGGCGTCCCAAGCCAACTCCTAACCAATGCGCCACTCGGCCAGCCCAAAGTCAGCCTTTTAACATTCCCTTTTTGGTTGGTTAACAGCTTGAGCAAACCGGGAGTATTATTACTTGGGTACCTCAGGATATGAAAATATTGACCAGAAAAACAAACACAAGAAAATGGCAGAAAGATCTAGGGAACAAAATATTTGATTGAAAAACAGGCAAAAGGAACAAATTGTCAATCAATAGAGAAAGAGGTCAGAAATTAGGTTATGCGTTCTTGAAAGCAGTGGCAAAAGTATAGCATTTATTTGTACTATTATCCAAATAGGATTCCAAAAATGTGATGTGTTATTTATCTTGGTAATATGGGTTTTAGAGCTCGGTGGGAGACTGATCTTTCCAGTTTCTGTCTCTAATGTTGATATCGAATAAGTGTTTTCAATAATATTTATTAAGAAGAGGGAAGAGGAGGAGCAGGAGCAGGAGGGGGATGGAGAGAAGAAGGCTCCTGGGTGGCATGGTGCTCCTGCTCCTCCAGGCGCTGCCCAGCCCCCTGTCAGCCAGGGCTGAACCCCCGCAGGATAAGGAAACCTGTGGGGGTACTAACAATCAAAGCTACATGTGTGACACAGGACACTGCTGTGAACAGTCTCAGTGCTGCAACTACTACTATGAACTCTGGTGGTTCTGGCTGGTGTGGACCACCATCATCATCCTGAGCTGCTGCTGCGTCTGCCACCGCTGACAAGCCAAGCACCGCCTTCAGGCCCAGCAGTGGCAACATGAAATCAATCTGATCGCCTACTGCGAAGCCCACAATTACTCAGCGCTGCCGTTTTATTTCAGGTTTTTGCCAAACTGTTTACTACCTCCTTATGAGAAAGTGGCGACCCGACCTCCAACTCCTCCCCCACCATACAGTGCCTTCCAGCTAAGGCAGCAGCAGCTGCCTGCACAGTGTGGCCCTGCGGGTGGCAGCCCTCCAGGCGCCGATCCCACCAGGGGCTCCCAGGGGACGCAGAGCAGCCCCCTGTCTGGGCCCAGCAGAAGCAGCACGAGACCTCCAAGCATCATCACTGACCCTGAGCCCTCCGACATGCCAGCCAACCCAGCAGCCACCAAAGCCCCTGGAATGGAGCCCAGTGGCTCTGTGGCCGGCCTTGGGGAGCTGGCCCCTGGGGCCTTCCTGGACAAGGATTCCGAATGTAAGGAGGAGCTGCTGAAAGATTACAGCTGCGAGCCGGGCAGTGCCCTCCCTGACAGTAAGGACAAGATGCCTGGCAGACATCGCCACTTCACGGGTGACTCGGGCATTGAAGTGTGTGTGTGCAACCGGGGCCACCACGACGACAACCTCAAAGAGTTCAACGCGCTCATTGACGATGCTCTGGATGGGCCCCTGGACTTCTGTGACAGCTGCCCTGTGCAGCCCCCTGGCGACGAGGAGGAAGGGCTCTGCCAGCCCTCCGGGGAGCAGCCCCGAGAGCCTGGGCACCCCCACCTGCCACGGCCTCCCGCGTGCCTGCTGCTGAACACCATCAATGAGCAGGACTCCCCAAAACCCCAGAGCAGCAGCTCCCCCAGCTAGAGCAGGCCCTGCTTGTACCTGGGAACTTGGCAAAGCAACCAGGGTAGGGGAGAACCACAAGAGAAGCATTAAGTGACTTTCAGAGAAAGTGGCACAGCCACTTGGTTCTTTTTTCTTTTTCTTTTTCTTTTCGTCCTCCTCTGCTCCTGCATTTTCCTATATCTCCAGGTACTTGGGGTATGGATGCCTCTCTCCCGCCACAGAAGCACAGTGTTGTGGAGGGCTAAGAAGTTGGCTCTGTGACTCATTCCTCATACCCGACCCCGTCCCCCCCTTCCCCATCTCCCTTTTTCCCCTTTTCCAGTCACATCTCACTACCTGCTTGGGTCAGAGAGATGTGTGTTTTAGGAACCCCCAAAGAAGGGGGCTGAGACTGTGCCCTGGGGTGACTCTTGGTGATGGAGTACATTTTTTGGTGTTAATCTCAGTCTGGGAAAGGTGGCAGGTCTTGGCCCTGGGTGAAGAAGGAAGCCCACAGAGACCCAGGGGTTGTCACCCCTCGCCACTGGTGTCTGCAGAGCCAGAATTGGGCTAACACTGGGGGCGGATGAGAGCGGACGGGCAGTTGTGCGGTAGGTTGGTGGGGGGCTTGTGCTCTCAAATTCCAGGTGATGGGATCGATGCATCACGGTGAATCCTTGATGGGCCCTGCCCGGCAGCTTCTGCTCGGCTGCAGACTGGTTCACGTGTAGAAGATTCTACTGTTGTCTCTTTCGTTTTTCTTTAAAAATAAAATAAAAATAAAAATAACAAAAGCGAGCTAAAAACAAGAACATGGCCAGTGGGCAGGCAATAATTCTGTTCTGGAAAAGGGAAGTTGGTGGCCCTTTGCCAAGTTGGCCTTCAAAGAGCCCGGCTGCAGTGGAGGCAGGAAGAGGTGTTTTGTGCACCGGCGGGTGAGGGCTGCCCCTGGCACTTCTGTGGGTGCACAGCAGGCCCTGGGCTGTAGTGGTGGCCAGAGGTGCAGCTGTCTGCATCTCTGCCCTTTGGTCTGTGCCCGCAGGTGACCAGGGCCCTCCCCCATCCCAAGCACACAGTCTGCAGGCCTTCGTGTCTCACTGTTCTCTATGAACAAATGAGAAGGCTGTGGGTCCTGAGGGAGGGCAGCCCCACTGCCTGGCTCTCCCACAGTATTTTCTCTTGATCCTGAATAAGATTTTTTTTCCTTTTTTAAACCGACCACTTAGAAGAAATTCCTTGGTTATCTGTGCTTTCATTCCCTTTCCCTGTCCCCCATCCCTGTGAGTGGGGTAACTAATTGTAGCCTATGTAACGAATCCAGGTGGTTCAGGTAGGCGGGTGCAGGCAGCCGTCCAGAAGGACCACAGGATCCTCATTACTGTAGTTTGGCTTCAGATAACCAGTTGAGCTTTGATAGGAATCTGCATGGAGAAAGCAAATAGCCGAAATTAACATTCCCTGCCCAGCCCTGTTCATATGAAGAGTCTGGTTCCTTCCGCACTCTTGAACGATGATATTCAGACTAGGCATTGACGATATGGTAAGAAAGGAAAAAATATATATGTATACAAAAATAGACAAATCCAAGGCTGCGAGGTGAACGAGTGTCTGCGTTTGGAGTCCACAAAACCAAAATCCATGTTGAACCAAGTGAAGTCCGTATACAGTGACTTTTTAGATAAACCTGTGTGTGTCTGTCCATTGTGTGTTGAGCCCCTGACCCTGTTTTCCTGTGAATATACTTTGAATGGCAGCCATTCTGCTCATATTAACCACACGTTTGGAGCAAATATGGCCCTCTCAAGGTAATTAATTTTACGCGCTTACTGTTTACTAAACAAATGTCTGACTGTGTACTCGGGTGTGTACTCAGCAGCATTGTTGACCACAGTCCCCAGTATCTGCCAGCAATGCTGTGCTCGAAGTAGAGGTTTTACTCTACCCATCACTGCAATTTGCACATTGCTCTGTGGACACTCGGAGGCCTGTGTTCTGTTCCCTGTAAATGGAAACGTGCTCTGAACCTGTCTGCTTCCCTCGGCTGCTCCTGGCCCTGAGTATCAGCCCCCAGGGGGTGTCCACAACCACTCGGGACAGAAGACGAAGGTGGAACTTCAGACAGAAGCTTAATTGGATCTTCAGTGACAAGCTTGGACTAGCTGGGGCCTAGACGTTGGCTGTGCCCAGAATTGCCAGGAGGGTTTGGCAGACACCACAGGGCTTACCTCCCTCTGCTGAGGCCCAGTGTATGCAAGCAAGCTGGTGTGTGGCGAGAGTGGGCGGGAGTGCGTTAGCAGCCCTCAGAAGCCTTCCCTTCCACCATCTAAAACAAAAAAATCCCAAACAACTTACTGAAGTGTCTCCAAGGAGATCAAGTTTTACCAAAATGAATCCTTCTAGAGTTAACTGGTCAAATGGATGAATTCTGGCCCTCTCAAGTTTCCTTCCCCAGTTCAAGTGGGGAACTGGTCTGAGCGTGAACTGTTAGGTTCACTGCAGCGTCCTACCTTAACAGCACAAGAAGAAGATGGAACTGGTGGAGCTGGGCGTGATTCCAGCAGTCACAGTCTGGCCTCTACTACAGGAGGCCACCCTATAAGGAGACAGATGGAAATGGGGAGTCGAAGGACCAGTTAGAGGGCCAGGGGGATTTGATTGAGTCAGGTTTTCCAGGTGAAAGAAGGAAGGGGTTGGTTGAGGGTTTGGTGCTACAGTCGGAAGATTTGCAAATGCTAATACATTCCTATGTGAGGCACATCTCCATTTGTCAGTTATTGTGAATATGTGTTTTTTAAGCAATAAGATTCAGCTGGTCAGACTTTTCTGGGCAGTCTCAGTGACACATTTCCTGTGCTGTGATTGTTCTGAAGACAGAGTGGCTCTAACCACTGTGAGAAGCCCAAATAAAATCGATCCCAAAAATGCTAAATATATATATATATATATATATATATATATATATATATATATATATATATATATATATATATATATATATATATATATATGTATATATATATTTATTTATTAAGCCATTCCATTTAAGTTCCTGTATCCTAGTAAAAAATATCTTTCCATGTAATAGTCTGTACATGTCACCTTTTAAGTTTTTAGTATGTAATAGGTGTTACTATCAGTGTTACTATGTGTGTTAAGTAATATTTTATCTTAAAGCTCTAATCTACATTAAAACTTATACTACTTTTTTTTTAGGACAGCCAGTAGAGGGGACTTCATGTTTTCTGCGGATCGTTTGGTAGGTGGAAGCTTTCCACTTTTATTTCATTATTGTTCCTAGCAATATAATCATAGTAGGCTGAGGGGCTTTTTTGGTCTAGAGCAGGGGTTGGCAAACTTTTGAGATGGAAGAGCCGCCAGGGGTCAGCAAACTGTGGCTCACGAGCCACATGTGGCTCTTTGGGTACATACATGTGGCTCTGAAGTAAAATTGAGAATGAAAATAAAACTATCATAGTTTCACTTACAAAATTTTTAAAGGATCTTATTCACATAACTGTAATTATGTAAAAATATATTTATGGCTCTCGAATAATTTTTAAATTGTTGTGAGGGACAGGATTGGCTCTTCCAGGGGTCGGTAAAGCTTTGAGACAGAACGTACCCAAAGAGCCACATGTGGCTCGTGAGTCGCAGTTTGCAAACCCCTGGTCTAGAGCATTCTGGGGGTGAGAGAGATTGTACCAAGTAAGCATCATATTGCTACACTTCTGAAGTATTGTTTCTACTGTTGTATTAAAGCTCTATCAATCACCTTCACCTCAAAGTATTGCCCATGAACTCATTCTCTGTGGTTCTCAGGTGCCACTGCCTCTCAAATGGACCTTGTAAGTAACCTAGTCATGAGTAACCCTTAATACCTCATCTGAGGGCAGTGAAGTACATTAAAGGAAAACCAAGGATGTAAGGAGACCTCAAAGCTACCATATGATATTCATGTAATGCACAGAACCTAACTCACTTGTACTTTACATGGGGTATTTATTTTGCCTCTTGTGTTCTGCACTATCTTCACATGTGAAATATTAGGTTGGACTGTCTATGCTTTCCTCAAGGACTTTCTGTTAAGAATTGACCACGCTCAATTCTGTTTAGCTAGTGTGATCTGAGAGGATCTCAGGCCAAATTGGGTTGTCTTCAGGGTAAGCACTGTGTTTCCTTCTTGGGTTTATATGTAAGTGTGCTCATGCTTGGAATGCTGTGCTTATTAGCATTCATCCAATCATCAAATAGACATTGGACTCCTATAAGTCAGGTGCTGTGCTAGGATGTGTTGCCGATGGAGGACATACAGCAGTGAACAGTACAGACTTGGTCCCATCTCGCGGAGTTTACAATCAAAATTCAGTATTTAGTTTGGGAAACAGAGAACAGTGGCTTATTAACTTTCATTTAGATTTTCCCTATGGAAAATCTTTATTTCAAAAGAGTGTAGACAACTCCTGTTCTACTTTTGGTTTGAAATATTCTTACTTCAGAGGCCACTTCTATTTACAATTATTTGAGTTTGTAAGGGCAGCCATAACTTGGATTGCATCAAGACAAATGTAGTTGACCTTCCTGGATTGATGGCTCATTCTGTCATTGATATATGTCATTATCAAACCAAAGCAGGGTTTGGCAAACTGCGGCTCATGAGCCACATGCAGCTCTTTGGGTATGTTCCATCTCAAAAGTTTGCAGACCCCTGGAAGAGCCAATCCTGTCCCTCACAACAATTTAAAAATTATTCGAGAGCCATAAATATATTTTTACATAATTACAGTTATGTGAATAAGATCCTTTAAAAATTTTGTAAGTGAAACTATGATAGTTTTATTTTCATTCTCAATTTTACTTCAGAGCCACATGTACGTACCCAAAGAGCCTCATGTGGCTCGTGAGCCGCAGTTTGCTGTCCCCTGGCGGCTCTTCCATCTCAAAAGTTTGCCGACCCCTGAACCAAAGGAAAAGGTTCAAGGAGGAAGGAATTTGTGTCAATGGCTGCGGTGGGGAAAACAGAGGTCTTGTTCACTGGTAGAAAATGATTGCTCTTTCTTTCGCTTTCTTTTTTCTATAGAAAGTAGGAGTTAAGTTCATGGTTATTGTAAAGTGCTTGCCTGAAAGGGCAGTTATTATATCTTAGTCAAATGAGATAATAAGGAGGGCAGCCGAGTGGCTCAGTTGGTTAAGAGCTCACTCAAGAGTTTGAGCTCTGAGCAACAGCGGTTTGATTCCTGGCCCGAACTGAGCTGCTGCTGAGCTGCCAACAGGTGGCAGGATGGCTCAGCTAAAAACAAAACAACAAATGAGATAATAAGGACCCAGGGTATAATTTACCTGATGGGGTGATAATTGGGCCCCTTTGTTCTCTTCAGTTGGCTGTGAAGGTCCTGCTGTGAAGGTCCTGTTTTGGGGAGGTGGGGGTGGAGGGATTGGAGCTGTTTAGGGTTCCAGTGCTGAGGGTTTCTAGTGCACTGTCTCTTCTAGCACAAAGGTCCCATTGGAGTGGACAGTTCCACCCTGAATTTATCAGGATTTGTTTCCCTGGCACTCAGATCTTAAGAGGTAAGACTCTTTAGAGGAGTGTTAGACTCCTAGGGGGAGATCTAGGCTCTTCAAGGAAAAGGATCCTCTTCCCTTGCAATATGCTCTTAAGGAACAGTAACCTTGCCAGCCGAGTGGCTCAGTTGGTTAAGAGCTCGCTCAAGAGTTTGAGCTCTGAGCAACAGCGGTTTGATTCCCGGCCCGAGCTGAGCAGCCACTGAGCTGCCAACAGGTGGCAGGATGGCTCAGCTAAAAAAAAGAAACAAACAGTATCCTCTACAGAAGGTGGAGGTTACAGGTGAGTGTGCTGGCACGCTGCAATATTCCTGAGGTTCCTGGACCCTTTTCTCTCTAGCGCTGCAGGCAGATGAAGTGCTGGCCTATTTAGCACAGCTGCCTGCCCTTTGTCCCTGCTGTTCCTCATTCTCATTCACTAATGTAATATTGATTGAAGACATTCGCATTGCAGACCCAACACTGCCTGTACTTTAGTAGGCTCCAGGTGTCCCTCCTAAGGAATATCATCTGTGGTTTGTAGAGGCTGTTTCTAGTAGATCTCAGGGACCCTGTCCTCTGTACTACATATTGAGATCACTAGGAGCCTTTTTTTTTTAGCTGAGAAGGCCCATCTCAACTGGTTCCACCTCGAAGCTCAGTAAATGGGTTCAGCCACATCCACTCATTTATTTCTTCCTAAGAAGTTTCAGACTTTATTTGCATTATGGTGGGCTTTGTTAAGAAGAATGTAACTTAACAATTTCAAGGTACTGAGACAGGTTGACACATGCACCTTGGGCACTATGTCCAGAGAAACCAGAAGTTTATTACTTCCAAGGGTGTCTGCCATGATTCTTGTCTCTTGCTGTAGTCATGCATCTCTTTTAACAGAGCCTGGACTGACTGAATGAGAATCAGAAGGCATACTGGCACCTTTGGTTGGCACTCATGTGCCTAACCAAGGTTGGATACCTAGCAGCCTGGCATTTGGATCTCTCTCTCTGCATCCTTGCCTAGCGTGTTACTGAATTTTGCTTAGCAGATTTTGAACTTCCTCTTTCTTTGACTTTCTAGATCAGACTTGTTGTGGAAGAGGGATTGAATCAGCTACCATATAAAGAATGCATGGTGACCACTCCAACAGGTAACCAGGGCTGTTACCCTCATATTTTCCTCATAAAAATTCTGAGATAGAACTGGGGGGAAATGGAAAGAAAGCAGTCTGAGTAAATCGATATGCAGAATGACAAGTCGAGGTGGAACTGCTCTTTTAAACAAGTTAGTAAACATTTAGTGAAGAAATTTGTGTGGCTGACTTTTTGTTAATGGCTTGCTTGTCAATTCAAGTTAAAGCAGCGGTTCTCAACCTTCCTAATGCCGCGACCCCTTAATACAGTTCCTCATGTTGTGGTGACCCCCAACCATAAAATTATTTTTGTTGCTCCTCTATAACTAATTTTGCTACTGTTATGAATCGTAATGTAAATATCTTTTTGTTTTCCGATGGTCTTAGGTGACCCCTTTGAAAGGGTCATTCAATCCCCAAAAGGGTCACGACCCACAGGTTGATAACTGCTGAAAAGGTTAATAAATAGTCTTCAGCATGCAGCTGTAACTTTGATGATGGCCCATTTGGAACAGAGTTAATAATTGCTGGCAGCTTATCGTACCTCTGTGGGAAAGCTGCTGGTGTTAACAAATGGGTGGACTGTTTTGGCATTGAAACTCCAGGTAAAAGGATGAGAAGTAAAAAAGAAAAAGAAAACTACAAACAATGAGAATTGGAGATGGTGTTTTGTTCTACTCAAATAGAAAGCAGCCAAGAACCCTATTTCAGGGATCTGAAATTCTGATTTAATTGTTTAGTAAATAATGGAAGCTGTTCTATTCAAAGACTGCTGTTATGCAAATTGGGGGCTGAGCTTACTGCATGATAACTGATACAAATTCAGGATGAGAACAAGGGTTGAACATATCTTGGTAATGACTTCAGTCCCTCGCCTGCTTTTTAAGGCAGAATGGGGGTCATAGAAAGGGACGGAAGGGGGAGGGTCTCTGCTGTGGCTCACAGTGGGGCCAGTTTGAACTGATGAGGTTTATAGCATTCTGCTCTGAATTCAGTTTGAGGGCTGTGTTTGTGAATATCATACTATCATGTGTCCCTATTCCCCCTCGATGAAGCCCACAGATTTCTTATAAAGAATGAAGAAATAACTATGGAAAAGATTGACTCTTCTTATTACTTTCCCAGAGAACCTAAGACATTATGCAGTGTGTCTGGACAAGGGTTGCTTTAAGCCACAGACACTTGATAAAATGAGTAGGTTGCTCCAATGATGAAAGAGAAATTCTTTGGTTTTGTTTCTCAACAGGGTACAAGTATGAAGGAGTGAAATTTGAGAAGGGAAATTGTGGGGTCAGCATAATGAGAAGCGGTAGGTCTGCGTATGTGTGATTTTCTCTCTGTGTGGAAACACTCGCTGTTTGCCAGCAGAGGTGATCTTGTCTGTCATCACTGTAGCCTTAGCTTACATCTCACCACCTATGCTGTCCACCCTGGAATCCCGGCCTGTGTGCATCTGCCCTAGTGGCCTAGTTTTATATTCGCTGGGTATCTGACCACATTGGCAAAAGCAGTAAACTGTCAGTAACTTTAGGTATTTCCAATGGCTGGTCTTATAAATGTTTTTATGTTTGAGTCCAACTGAAGGCCCTTCTAAACCAACCTTAGTGCAGCCAAATTATATGCCTGTAACTAGAACCTGTACCTGTTACATGGGGATGATTATTTCCATTCAGCAACTTAGTTAATTAATTCCTTTTTTTGCACAAGATCCAAGGTACAGTGGAAGCCCCACTTACTTGCACTGGAAACAGATGGATAATTATTATTAAAAACATATAAACATTCCCTTTTTTCCTCTGGCTGTGAAGGTCTGTGTGTGAATAATTGAATACCTCAAGTAAAATAGGAGTTTTAAAGTCCCTTTGTATTAGAAGGATTTAGCTCTCAAACAATGATACGTTTTTCAGGACAATGGTGTTCGACCTTTTGAAACTGATAAAGACCATGAGCATGGGCTTTTAAGGCACAGTCTCTTCTGTTTCAGTCCAGTTCCTGCACTAAAGGCAGCAGCATGATCCTGGCGCCCCTGGTGTCACCAGATGACTGTGGAGTGATACAGAGATGGGTTGTTTTTAACCTTAAGTGCTTATTGGTCAAATTTCATATATATATTAGAGACTTTTTATGTTTACAGTAGTGATATAAGGTTTCCTCTTAAAGTAAATATAAATGAAAACAGTTAATTTAAAGAAAAAATATTAAGTGAATAATAGTAGAAGCAGAATTCTTTTCTTAATTAAAGTTTATTGGGTTGACAATGGTTAGTAAAGTTACATAGATTTCAGGTGTACAATTCTGTAACACATCATCTGTATATTGCATTGTGTGCTTACCACCCAGAGTCAGTTCTCCTTCCATCACCATATATTTGATCCCCTCCCCCCTTACCCTCTAGTAACCACTAAACTGTTGTCTGTGTCTATCAGTTTTTGTTTGTTTGTCTTGTTCCTTTGTTGCTTTCCATTTTATATCCCACATATAAGTGAAATTATATGGCTTGAAGGTGGTATGAGGATGATTGACTTTTGACAAATACTTTGTTAAAAGAATTCACACTCAGGGCCAGCCAAGTGGCGCGATGGTTAAGAACTCGCTTGGGACGCCAGAGGGCCCCGGTTTGGATCCCACATATGAGGGCCAGTGACACTGCTCTCTACAGCTAAGATGCTGAACAACAGCTCAGCCTGGAGCTGGGCTGCTGTGAGTCACTGGCGACAGCGTAGGCTGCAGCCCCTGTGGCAGTGGGTTGCCAAGGGCTACCGTGTGTAGCCAGCAGCCAGCGTGAGCGGCCAGGAGCCACGGTGAGCGGCCGTCCAGAAGCCGGCAACTGATCTGCCTTGCCCGGGAAGAGTGCAATGATGGTGCCAACTTGGGCCAGTGAAGCAACGTCCTCCACAACTAGACTGAAGAATAAAAAAGGACAGCAACTTGTCTGTTCCCCTTCCCCTGATTCCCCAATAAAATGTTAAAAAAAAAGAATTCACACTAAAAAATAGCTCCATGTTCAGAAACCCAAGGTGCGGGGCAGGAAGGCAGGGTATTGTTGGTTGTGGTTCTCTGGGGGGAGAGGGAATAATACACTATTTTTTCACTATTTGCCAGCAAAACCTCTGCCACTGAAGTCATTGCTGAGGCTAAGTGATGATTCCTGATGCCATCTTGATCTAAAAGGAGATCCTTTGGTCTGTAGCCCCATTCTTACATACACCTTTTATGGTTTTTCGGATGAAAGTAATAAGTTTAGGTGTTTTAAAGGCTCCCTTAAAATAATACGAGTAAAATGTTCAATGATATTGGAAAAACTCAGGGAGCAGCTTAACAAAACACTTTATTTCCTGTAATCATGGAAGTATGACAGCTTATCCTAATTTCATTGACCTGCACTAAGTATAAAATATGAGCATATCAGAAGTAAAGCTGTTACCTCAAGAAGACTTGCTTCCATCTTGACAGTGTCCATCTCTCTGTAACCCTTTTTTCCTTCTTTTTTATTTCCTTCTTCAAGGTGAGGCTATGGAACAAGGTTTACGAGACTGCTGCCGATCCATACGGATTGGAAAAATCCTGATTCAGAGTGATGAGGAGACACAAAGAGCCAAAGTATATTATGCCAAGTTCCCCCCAGACATTTACAGGAGAAAAGTCCTTCTGATGTATCCGATTCTCAGTGAGTGGCTTGAGTTGGATCTGTAACCTTTGGTTAGGGTTTAAATTCCACTTAAAACTTGCCTTTGTATAAAGGCAAAAACTACTTCTAAATGTGTTTTTCTCTGTTGGATTTAGATTTGCCCTGGACAGTTCACTGGAGAATTTTACTGTGTGATAAGAGTCAAACTGTATTAGCACCAAAGAGCTTCTTTCTTAAAATGAATACATTGAAGCAAAGGATTGAGTGAGACACAGAACATAGATTGAAATGTGTCCCTTGTCTAGCCCAGCGAGCATAGCCATGATTATCTCAAGGATTCATCTCCTCTGGATGAAATTTTTTTTGTCTTATTTGGTTTCCTCAACTTACTCAGATCACACATGGCATGGTCTCCTGGGGTTAGGGATTGAGGGTGAGTGTTAAATTTGATTTAGTGGGTGTTAAATTCATACTGAATGAATTTAGGGCTTGTTGTGCATTAGAAAACTGAAAATTGTGTGTGCCATGTTCATTATTGAAAATAACACCATTGGTGAAGAACAAGTACCTTCTTCCAATGAAGCTTTGCCGAGTAGTGTCTTAATCTAGATACTAAACTGCCTTTCCTTTGGAGAAACATTGAAGACATTTTGAGATAAATGTTAAGTTGGCAATGCGTTTGGTTTCAGGCACTGGAAACACTGTGATTGAAGCTGTGAAGGTTCTTATAGAACATGGAGTTCAGCCCAGTGTTATCATCGTTCTCAGTCTGTTCTCCACACCTCATGGTAAGTGCTGCCTGAGGCTCCCTGCATGTCCATCTGTCCATCCTCTCATCCTGAGGGAAAGCTTATTTGCTTCCACATTAAATCTAAAGCAAATTTGGGGAGTTATAACTTGTGTTTCTCATCTCTAAGCTTAGTGATAGTATTTTATATGATTCTAATGTTCACATTCAAATGGGAGAGTATGAAGTAACCTCAAGGAAGGAGGTTGCCATTGTTTTCCTGGTGGCCATGTTTGGGTGGAGCCTGAAATGGCCCAAAGGTCCCTATTTCTGCAAACAGCAAGAAACATGAGGTTCTAGCCAGCCCTGGGGTCTTACTGAAGTAAGCTTCACACTGTGAAGCAAAGAGCAGAAGTTTCTTAGGGGTAGTAGATTGGGGAAGGGGGGTTATCACTTTATGAGGGGTGTAAATGTGTAACTATTACATTGTTTTGCACACCTGAAACTAATAATAAACAAAAAAGAGCAGAAGTTTCTTAAGTTAGATTTCTGCTCAAACAGCCTGGTGATAGAACTGAGTGTTCACCATTTCCTGAGGAAGATAAGCCGAATTTCAGACCCCACTTCTTGGCCACACAATCTAGGACAACTGTGCAATTATCCTAATAAAATAATCATAGGTACATATAGAAATTTAGCTTTTAGGATAGTCATTGTAGAGTTATATTTAGAGTAAGAAAAATTCAAACATATGTAAATGTCTTACAATAAGGAAATAGTTAAACAAATATATATTCCAAGAAGTCCCTGCACCTGTGTTCCAGTTGAGAAACCATCATCTTACGTATGATCCTATTTTCAAAAAGAACTACATTCTCTCTTTTCCATCTGCCTTTAAAATAAAACAAAACAAGAGACTCTTCAGGGGGAGAGTTGCTGTAACTGATTATATTTTTCAAATCTGGGATATAAAACAATTTGGTTGTAAGAATTTATTAGTGAGTGGGCGGAGTATACTCTGACTACTATCAGAGCTTTTCAGATGTTAGACATTAAAAAAACTAAGAAGGGCCGGCTGAGTGGCTCAGTTGGTTAAGAGCTCGCTCAAGAGTTTGAGCTCTGAGCAATAGCGGTTTGATGCCTGGCCCAAACTGAGCTGCCGCTAAGCTGCTAATAGGTAGCAGGATGGCTCAGCTTAAAAATAAATAACTAAAAAATAAAAAAACTAAGAAGAGATTAACCAAGTCTGACTAGGTATCCAAAGGTCATTGCCCTCTGTCCTCTGTCAATTTGGAGTCTAGTGACTGACTATAAAATTCTTGAACTCCAATTACTGTTACCAAAAAAATCCCGCAATGACTATAATTTTCTTCCTCTTCTTTTTTTGAAGGTGCCAAATCAATCATTCAAGAGTTTCCAGAGATCACAATTTTAACTACTGAACTCCATCCTGTTGCACCTACACATTTTGGACAGAAATACTTTGGAACAGACTAAGTTATTGAGGGAAAATTAATTTTCTTTTGTAATAGTACAGTTATGTTTTGACTTTGTACCAGTGTTAGTAATTCACTTGAGAAGTAACAGAGAAAATTGTGTTAAAGATGCTTTATAACTTTTGGAAGTGCGTGTAGTAAAAAGGAAATACTTCAGGCTTATTTATTTTATTTGCTTACTTCTTGACTGTTGGCACCGAATTCAACAATGAAGTACACACAACTCTTGGAAAATATTTTAATAATATTCTTTATACAAATTGTTGATCCCTAAGTGCACTGAAACTGTTCCCTAATTTCTGAGCCTCTTGGTTTGTAGATTGCTTGTAGCCACAAATAAAACTGAAATGGGAGTCAGTTCTTTGGCCCACTATAGTTTACATTTTGTTGAGTTTGTTTTTAGTTCTAGGGAGTTCTTGTTTATGTGGCTTTCATTTTTGTTGTTGCCTTCCTCTACTCTTTACTTCCCGGTACTGTACATGCTGGTAAGTTGGAGAGGATGAAAAAATAACTCATCCTGGAATTTTACATTTCCTTAATATCCTCACTGAATTGGCAGACCCAGGATGTATGTATGCATAGCTCTTCTGTCAAGCCATTATGGTCTTCATGTCTCATTTTCTACCCTGTATTTCTGGTAGGTGCCTTGCCAACTGTAATGCAGTGAAGAAGATGGTGGGGACATTTCCTGCAACTGGAACTGTAACATGAAATGACTTAGATTGAACCAGTGATATCTGGATGCTGACAAGGGAGACCTAAGTACGGTCTATCCATGAATGCTCTGGAAAGGAATTGGTGGTAGTTTTGCTGAGTTGTGGGAGGAAGGGCAGCTGGGTCTTATGGCCAAGAAGTAAATTCAAATACTTGATATTATTTCCAATTTTACTTATTTTTTAAAATTATTTTTCAGTTACAGTTGACATTCAAGGTTATTTTATATTAGTTTCAGGTGTACTGCACAGTGGTTAGGTATTTATATAATTTATACAGTAATCCTCCCATAAGTCTAGTCCTCATCTGTCACCATACATAGGGCTTGCAACATTATTGACTCTATTTACTCTATGCTGTACTTCTTGATTTTTAATTTGAATGTTTCTAGTAGAGGCCTTTGATTTGGAAATTAGTTATTTTTCACGTTTGTCAACTGTAGATACATTAAAATGGGAGAAATACCATGATATTTTTAAAAAATCCCTAAAATGTATCACTACACCACTGCTCCAGAACAGTTGGCACAGCAAGTAGTCCACTTCTCTCAGACAGAAAATATAAAAAGGATGCTTATAATAGAAAATTGTCTTTAAAAACCCATTTCTGACATTTAAACACCAATGTGAATTTCACTAAAAATAACATACATGAGCTAAATATCCCAACAGATGTCATCTTAAAACTTGTTGAATTTGGTGAGAAACATTTGGTCCCCTGTTGTCTGAAGAGAGGATTGTACATAGTACCTGCTGTGTACATAGCCCATCTCACCGATATCCTTAGCAACAACCATTCTGTTGCTCAGCCAACTGCTCCAAAGCCTCAGGTAATGGGGTGAAAGATTATGCAAATAGCAAATTCTGAAACTATAATAAACTCAATAACAGACTTTGCATTAATTGGTAACCTGTAGCTCAGTTTGATAAGGTAACACAGTAGCACGTACAGGTTCACTCATTTGATGATTCTATAAAGATGGGACCCAATTTATGGTAGGAATTCTTAACTAGGGTATATGAATATATTTCAGAGTCTCTGGAAACCCTCTGAAATGGTAAAATTGTGTGTGTATAACCAAAATAAGGTTTAGAGTCCCTGGTTTAAGGCAAACTCAACTAAGTTCAAATAACTTCCCTTTCATCCTACTAGATTGGATAGCAATGGAAAGATTCCAAGGGGAATATAGTCAATAGTAGTGTGATGGTGACAGATGGTTACTAGACTTAGTAGGGTGATCACATCGTACAATAGAGAAATGTCAAATCACTGTGTTGTACACCTCTAACTAATATAATATTGTTGCCAACTATAATAAAAAAAATACCATGAGATACCACTTTATACCCATTAGGATGGCCATAATAAAAATTAAGAAATGTTTGCAAGGATGTAGAAAGATTGGAACCCTCATACACTGCTGGTGGGAATGTAAAGTGATGCCTCTGCTTTAGAAAACAGTTTGCAGTTCCTCAGATGGTTAAACATAAAATGACATGGTCCAATAATTCCAGTCCCAGGCATATTCCTCAGAGAAATAAAAGCATACCCTGCCCAAATACATTGTTATATTTATCAACTGGGATTGTAGTGTCTACTCCCCTTGACAACAGCCATGTGAATGCAAAGTTGTTTCTGATGACTTTGGCTGAACTGATGCTATCCAAAACTTTCAGGTGAGGAAAAGTAGAAAACTACATAAGTTGATTACAAATGAAAATATTTAAATATAATGTTTAGAAATACATGCTCCAGGTGGTTCTGTTAAGATAATCAAACAGAGGCAGTGAGAGAAATGCAAATCTGAAGTTGTCTCTGGTTCAGTCACCTAAAAGGGTAGTAGTAGTGTGAGCTCTGAGCAACAGCGGTTCGAGTCCCGGCCTGAGCTGAGCTGCCAACAGGTGGCAGGATGGCTCAGCTAAAATAAATAAATAAAAATAAAAATAAAAGGATAGAATAGAATAGAAGACTTCAAAGTTCTGAGGAAATGATAATCAAGTGGAAAGGGAGTTAAAATGTTTATGTATGGTATGACAGTGGATTGGGAAGTATAACTTAATCACAATTTTTTAAAAAGATTTTTATTGCGGAACTGAGGCAGGGGAACAGCCAAGTTGTTATCCTTCAATCTTAGTTGTGGAGGGCACAGCTAGCTCAGCGCCAAGTCCAGTCGCTATCCGGCCGCCCATCGGCAGCTTGCAGCCACTCAGCTCAAGGTGCTGTGTTCAATCTTAGTTGCGGGCAGGCGTAGCCCACCATCCCATGTGGGAGTCGAATTGGCAACCTTGTTGTTAGGAGCACATGCTCTCACCAGCTGAGCCATCCTGCCACCTGTTGGCAGCTCAGCGGCAGCTCAGCTCAGGTGCAGCTCACTGGCCCATGTGGGAATCAAACAGGTGACCCTGTTGCTCAGAGCTTGAGCTCTTAACCATCTGAGCTACTCGGCTGGCCTGACAATTTTTGATTAATTAGTAACCTACAATCCTTTAATGTTCCAAGAAGGAAATTTTACTTTCCCTATATAGTGACTTGAATTTTATTTTCATTGAAATTATTTTTTTGTAGTTGTCTTTTGCTTTTTTAATTTAAGTATAGCTGACATACACTATTATATTAGTTTCAGTTGTACAACACAGTGATTAGATATTTGTGTATCTTATGACGTTATCACCACACTAAAGCTAGCAACCATCTGTCACTGTGTAATTAGCACTATTATTGACTATATTCCCCTTCTCTCTTTTCACCCATCCCTCCACCCCAACTATCAGTTTGTTCTTTGTTTCTATCAGTCTGTTTTTGTTTTGTTTATTTTGTTTTTTAGATTACACATATAAGTGAATTCGTATGGCATTTGTCTTTCTCTGTCTGACTTATTTCACTTAGCCCAATACCCTCTAGGTCCATCCATGTTGTCGCAAATGCCATTAAATTCTTATATGCTACAGCCAGGTTTATTTTAGAGTTGACCAACCTTGTTAGGATCTGGGTCTGACAGTGTGCTAATTTGCAAATTATTTTGAATATTTCAGTTAAGGTTTATGAGAAAAATTTCTTTCAAAACCATAGCATATTCAAATACTACTTTGAAAGTTTGCTTAAAATGTGCTTTTTACTATCATACATTTTCCACCCGTGTAGAGCTGGAAGTCTAAACATTGAAACATTATGCTACTGTGTGAGAATGAATATTTTAATATTCAAAGAGAAACTGACTAGTTTTTCAATGTCCCTGCAAATGGTGAGAAAATTTGAAAATTTAGTGTTTATAACATGAAGAAAATGAATATTAATGCTTACACATTCCTATATGAACCATTATACATATATCTTTATGTTTATATGTATAAAGTTTCCTTTTAAACATCTATACCTTGAATTTCCTTAGTAACCGCTACTCAAATAAGGTTCTTGTGTAACGGTCTCTTCTTTTATCTAGAAAAAAATTAGTTGTCGGGCTGGCCAAGTAACGCGTTGGTTAGGAGCTGGCTTGGGACGCCAGCTCTGAGCAGCAGGACCCTAGTTCAGATCCCACATGAGGGCCAGTGACGCTGCATCCTCTACAGCTAAGATGGTGAAAAACAGCTCAACCTGGAGCTGGGCTGCTGTGAGTTGCTGGAGTAGGCTGCAGCCCCTGATGCAGTGGGCTGCTGTGAGCTACCGTGAATGGCTGGCACCAGCGTGAGTGGCCGGCAGCTGGTGTGAGCTGCCGTGAGCCGTGGCGAGTGGCCGTCCAATGGCTGGCAAGTGACTGCCTCACCCAGGAAGAGCACAATGATAATACCAACATGGGCCAGTGAAGCGATGTCCTCCACAACTAGACTGAAGAACAAAAAGACAGCAACTTGTCTGTTCCCCTCTCCAAATTCCCCAATAAAATCTTTCAGAAAGCAAAAAGCAAAAAAATTAGTTGTCCTTTATTTCTGGTTGAATTTTTTTTTTACATTGTGTTGTGATGCAAATTCCAGCTGTTTGTAGGTGATGCATTGGAATAAATAAAATGGGATTTTCATCAGCGATGATTGAGGTCTTTACCTAGGACAGAGTAAGTACTTTTTTACATTTAGTCACGGTCAACAATCATTATTGCAAACTTCAGCTTTCAGTGCTCTGTATGTTCAATGATTTCTGAGGGGGATTTTCTCCATTGTGTCCCAAAGGACTTTTGTGCAAATGGTGCATCTATTGAGGGGAACCTTATTTGGGGCTTCATGAAGGTCTCTTGAAATATAAGTTAGGAGCAAGTGAACCATTGTATTCTTTTCTCAGAATCAACTGCCATACATCCAGAGAATAATAAACATGGTCGTAAGTGTACAAAAAAGCAAACCAGAGTTCATATCACCCTTAGGTACATTAAGATTGGTTCTTCCTTTGGCTTTTTCTTTATCACAATAACAGAGATAAAGGCAAAAGGAGTGTGAGGCTGAGCAGAGACTGAACATGAGACTAGTCAGCTTTCTGTTTAAAAACCATTGCTGCTAATTTCCCAACTCATATCCATGTTGGATTGTAACAGATAAGTACTAAGCACAGGAAGGGGGGTGTTTGCAAGATGAGATGTTACCAAGGAGTCTACCTACCAAATGTACCAATTGACGTAGGAGTGAATAAACTCCACTAAACCCCTTGAAATAAGATTTATAGAAATTTCCATAAGAGTAGTCTGAAATTTTAGGCTTTGCCAACATGGCTTAACAAAACCATAATATATAAAAGAAACAACAATTTTATGCATATACTTTTAATAAAGGACATAGATAAAGCTGGCTAGTATTTGTAGGTATTTCTGTAGCAAGACACATGGCTTGAAGAATACTATTTATATAATCACTTTGAGCAGATTGCCAGAAAAAAGGATTTGTAGCAAATTGGCAACTTGAGCTTAATCGCTGTGAGGTCCCAAGCACCTTTCTTTTTCTGGCTTTCCATACATTTCATGTATTTCCAAGACCTAGTACCAGCAGGGTGATAGTGATTATCCCTTGGAAGCATCGTATTGTTGTTGTTAACACCATTCCATACTAAGAATCTATTTCCTGATGTATTGCATTCATTGTCTATTTTAACTCATTCTGTGGATGGCCATGCACCAGACTTCTATAAAGAGCACGTTGAATAGTTTTGAACAACATGTGGGACACAGCCCTAGCCCTTTTGGGAATGTAAACACTCATGCTGTTAGGAGCCACTGCTCATTATTGTATGACATAACACCTGCATGCAAAGTGTATAATCCAATATGGCACATTCCAGCTCTGGCTAAAGAAATGCAGATGTACCGTGCTTCATAAATGGTTTTCTACTGATTGGTTGGAGCTCATGAACTTTCTAAGAACATGGGGCTTGTAGAAGGGTAGTCCAATCTTTTTGATGCCTTCTATGCCTCTGACAAGAGGCAAAGAACATGTCTTTTGAACCAACTGAGTCTCTTAGCTACTCTGGGAGCAGAGGTTCTAGAATGTATAAATGGAATGATTTTCACTCGCAGTCACTGTGGGACTTTTTTGTAGAAGGATAGGACAGAGAATTATTCCTGTAAGGTATTTGGTCTCAATGACCAAGCAGCCTGTTTGGGAGGCAGTGTGTGTGTATGTGCATGTAGATACACAGAGAGTGCCAGAAAAATGTATACACATTTTAAGAAAGAATAAAACTATTAAAATTGTAATACTCAATATATACTGATAACAAAACATGAGTACAAATCACGTTTGACTTCTGCAATGACAAGAGGTGCTCAGAGTGGTTCCCATCAGCGTCCAACCTCTTCTGATTATGGTGAACTACTGCCTGAGCAACACTGACCAAAGTGTTTACTTGGATACATTTTTTTGCCACTCCTAGTGTATGTGTGATGAGAGGTGACTCTTACATCTTTGAATTTCAGGTGTGCATTACAATAATGTGTATTCAATAATCTTAAAACATACCTGCTGGGATTGTGCTCAAATCTCTACTAACTGCAATGTCTGCACTTTCTGCAATTTGGCATAAACATGGGGGAAGCACATTTTTTTCACTGCAAAAGTCAGCCTAGAGATTGGGCTCTGTCGGTTCAAGAGGAGATAATGCACTGGCTGATGCCACAGAGTGTGAAATACACGAGTGTGTCACAGAGGGCCAGTGAGGTAAAGAGGCACATACGAGTATTACATTTCTATCACATAGAAAATAATACTTGGCTGAAATGCATACTTTTGGATTTTGGACAGAGTGGGACTCTTCTGAAATGGGATCTTGCTCTCAGTGCTGTAAGCTGCTCCATAGTAATTGAAATCCCTCTAACAGTGCATGCATGTGGGAACGATGATTTCTGCCCCAGACAGCTATGTACTTTTGGAGGGCATTTCATTTATTTTGCCCTGAATTTTTTCAGCTGTCCCACAGGGAAATTATTTCTATTCTAAGGACATTGTTGGAGTGAATGGAAAAGCATTAATAAAGTACTCTGACCTCTGCAAGAACAAATCAGCAATGAGAGCATGGGAAAAAGGATGGAGAACACTGGTTGCTTAGAAACACTGTTTGCTTAAACCTTTCCTTCCAGCCCTACAATGACGGGTATTAAGAGCACTAGGGCGTTACATAGCACCATGCAGCCAAAAGACAATGAGTGTGTTTGTTTTGCAATGGGGAAGATGAGTACCAAAGATTGGGGAACGAGATCCACAGAGGTTACTGGACAGTGCCTCAAGGAAAAGGAAGCACAGGAGCCAGAGCTAATTCTCAAACAAACCTGTTTCCTTCATGAATAGGCAACCAATCGGGGGTGATTATGTACTGTAGTCAATGCTCCATAATCTATAAATAGTATCAGAGCCTACGAAGTAGTGCGATCAAGGTGCTAAGAGAGGAATAAGGTATTTTTATTTTGCCAAGCCCACAGGTAAGACACTGATCGATTTGGACTTTTGAAGACAGCCGTCTTGACCTTCACCCTTCTGGAGCTTCCCTGTAATTTCCTGACACAGTCTTTTATGACCTGATTTCTATTCATCAAAGAAGTTCACTCCTTTCTGACTTTGAATTATAGTTAGCAGCTTTGAGGAAGGCAAGATTGCTTTGAGTCCCACTGGCTGTGGAGTTAAGTAATGGCCCTACCTTTAGAGAAAGGTGCACTTGGATATGAATAGAAGGAAATCTTGTCCATGGTAAGACCATGTGGATGGCCAAATAAGCTTTCAAGAGAAACGTAAACAAGAGAGTGTTTTGGAGGGAGAGAGGAAGGGGATATATCTGAGCATATACAGTTTCACTGTGAAGCCCAGTATGCATACTCTTCTAGGTTGCCTCCTAGTATCTGAGTTTGAGAAACCCGGAAAGATTTAGTCATGTCTAGTATTCTTTCAAATTAAATGCTGGCCACAATCCATTTAATTTATGCTAAAAGACTTACCTTGACCAAAATTACCTAGAGGATCCCAGTGAACAGGTTTTTGTTGCGGGTTTTTTTTGGTTTTTTTGTTTTTTTGTTTTAGCTGAACCATCCTGCCACCTGTTGGCAGCTCAGCGGCAGCTCAGCTCAGGCTGGGAATCGAACCGGTGACCCTGTTGCTCAGAGCTCGCATTCTTGAGCGAACTCTTTTTAACCAACTGAGCCACTCGGCTGGCTCGGTTTTTGTTGCTTTAAGTAGCTGGACCGCTCACTTTCTCAGCTCCACTGGAGTCCAGACACTGCATTGTTTGTGGCAGGTAGTTCTTTTCTACTCAAAAACGTTTTAGGGGGAATCATTGAGTAAACCTAACATCCCTCTAGGAGCTCAACTACTTGATATCTTCAATATGCCTGTAACCCATCACTGATCTCTGTAGGAGTTGGGACTTCTATTGTCAAGAGCTGGCTGAGAAAGGAAAACCATCGATACCTTTATTAGGTGTGATGATTATAAAGAAGTGGCATTAGTGTCCATACTCACTGATTCAGGCACTAGGACTACAAGAAAGGCCAATTATAAATAAATGAATGTAAACTATCTTAATGGCTGAGCTACCACTGAAATTAAAAAAAAAAGAAAAAAAAGAAAGGATGGGCATATTACTATTAGGTTATCACTATCTGTACACTAACCCCTGCTGTGAAAACACAGATCTGTCGTGCTAATCCTTAGGCTAATTTGAACTGGGAAACTTTCCCTTATGAACAGTATTGTAATTAAAACTGAATATCACCCTTAAACCCTTTAATAAAATCTGTGGTTCTTCACTTAGGTCGGTACTTTTTCTTTCATCAAAACAATAATTCATAAAGGCTAAAATAAAGCTGGGTAGCAGAGAAAAGAATAAAAGTAATTAGAGAATATTACCACAGGCTGCCATCAAAATTCTTGAAAACACCAATTGTTATATTTAATAAAGTGGAAATCTGACCTGATCTTCCCTGTCAGTGTTGGAACTTTCAGGAACCACACAGAGAACAGGTTTTCCATTTACACTGCTGTTCAATTCCCAATTGGAGAACCTTCATCACAGTGTGTCGAATCTCCCTCTTGAATTTTAGGTACCGGATAAAGGGATGGCATTCACAGCTCAGCAGATATTTAAATTTCTATTTAGGGAAAAACCTGATTGAATAAAAACCTCAGTTTTTTAACCTTGATTTTCACAATGTCACAGCAACAAGTGTAGTCTGTAGCCTGATTCCCTTCTCAATGCCACAAAGACCCTATGGATACCATTAACAGTCTTCCCAGAGAGTCTCTGGAAAGATTTCTATATACATTTAGGCTTTGACAGATTGAGGAAGGGGAAATGAAGAAAGAAGGAGAGGAAGACTGGACTGAATTCACTGCTACCAGATTGATGAGTTTGGTCAGTAAATTCAATGACTTGCAAAGTCCTGAAACATGTATCGACACAAGTATTTGATGGAATGCTTTCAAATTGTGAAGTTTTCGATCCACCATGGTGAGTTATTTTGAAGATTACAATGGTTCCCAACATTGAACTCTGTAAGCTTCATGGGAGATAGAAGGTCCTGGGAATAAAAAGAAGCAATTCACAGGTGAGCAGAACAACTGTAAATATCTACATGGTGACACACATTGACAATAACATGCAACTGTTAAAATTATGTTTATAAAATTATGTTTCTACGTGTCAGCATTAAAAATGTTAAGTAATAAAAGCAGGATGCAAAATTATATATACAATGTTGTGATTATTTTTAACCCAGAAATTATATCTGCAACAAAAAGCCTGAGGAAATACACTAAATTGTTCTAAGGGTGCTTTCATGGGTAATTTATTTTCATTTTCTCTACTTTCTACTTATATTTCCCACATTTCCTCCAGTAAATATATAGTAATTTGATAACAAAAAACTGTTTTTTGAAATTCACATGGAAATAGCATGAGCTTTGAAATTGTGCAACTTTGAATTTTGGTTTTTAAAAATTATTTTTTTAAGTTACAGCTGACATTCAATATTATTTTATATTAGTTTCAGGTGTACAACATAGTCGTTAGACTTCTATATAATTTATGCAGTGATCCTCCTGATTAGTCTAGTCCCCACCTGGTACCCTACATAGTTATTACAACATTATTGACTATATTTCCTATACTTTACATCCCTGTGACTATTCTGTAACTACCAATTTGTACTTCTTAATCCTTTCCCCTTTTTCACCCAGCCACCAACCCCTCTATCATCTAGTAACCATCAGTTTGTTCTCTGTATCTATGAGTCTGTTTCTGTTTTGTTTGTTTGTTTATTGTGTTCTTTAGATTCCACATATAAGTGAGATCATATGGTATTTGTCTTTCTCTGTCTGACTTATTTCACTTTGCATATTACTCTCTAGTTAAATCTGTGTTGTTGCAAATGGTAAGATTTCATTCTTTTTATGGCACAGTAATATTCCATTGTATAAATGTACCACCTCCTCTTTATCCAATCATCTATTGATGGTCACTTCAGTGCTTCCATATTTTGGATATTGTGACTAATGCTGCAATGAACATAGGGGTGCATATGTCTTTTAAAATTAGTGAATCAAAGAAGGTTATTAAGTGATATAATGGAGTTTGGCAAAAAGAGCCTATTTGAAATCTATTTCATTTCAAACACCTGAAATGCACCAGGACAAGGTTTCTAATTCATAGTATGAAAGCACATAACCTGAATGGAATGTCTGGCTGTTTCGGGATACCCTGAGGGTCTTTTGGGCCAACTGAATAGTGTGACTTTGCAGGGAATAGAGGCATCTTTTTCAGTACATTACACAGGGAAATGATGTATAGAACTTGTGCTTATGTGACTAATACAAGAGTGAAGAACTTACCATCTTATTCACCAAGGTGAGAACTTCTTCCTTTCCTAGTACTTCTCCCGAGACTGCCTCTTAGCAGTCCAGGGGGCATTCTATGTGCCTCCCTCAGAATACTGACCTGTCACAGAGATGCAGGAAATGTGAAACTGCTACGTTTCCGTTTCCACCGCAAGAGACGATGAACCTTCTGGATAATCTGTAAGGTTGAAAAGTGAAGAGGATCAAATGTCCCTTTCTCTTGGATGGGTGGGTATTTATTCACTGGAATAGTTCCTTCTTTTCCAGTCACTGGCTCAGCATCATATGCCTTTACATGGAATATTTTGGATCTTGCTACTAACAAAATTACTATGTTTTGGTGTTATTCTGCTGGGCATAATGGAGATAGTATGTTAGGTGTTGGTGTGTTTCTAAAAAGGAATAATGGGGTCGGCCGAGTGGTGCGTTGGTTAAGAGCTGGCTTGGGACACCAGAGGGCCCCGGTTCGGATCCCACATATGAGGGCCAGTGACACTGCCCTCTACAGCTAAGACGCTGAACAACAGCTCAACCAGGAGCTGGGCTGCCATCAGTCGCCGGCGTTGGCATAGGCTGCAGCCCCTGTGGCAGTGGGTTGCCATGGGCTACCGTGTGTAGCCAGCAGTCAGTGTGAGCGGCCAGCAGCTGCCATGAGCGGCCATCCAGAAGCTGGCGACTGACTTGCCTCGCCCGGGAAGAGTGCAATGATGGTGAAGAACAAAACAACAGCAACTTGTCTGTTCTCCTTCCCCCAATTCCCCAATAAAAATCTTTAAAATCAATCAATCAATCAATCAATAATAAAAAGAAATGAGGTATCTAGAAAAGAAGAGGCTTTAGAATTAACATGCAACATCATTTATAGTACAAATATTTCTGTTTCCAATGTACAGCCTTTTGGGTGAGCAGAGTACAGTCTGAATCACCTAGTTTAATGTACAGATAGTCTCTTTCTTTATACTCCCTGTAGAACATACTTCACACTTTGAAATTTAAAAAAGGTGACCGTGGTTGTCCCTTACAGTTTCTGCTTTAGATGTGGGGTCATTGGGTTTCATTTTCATTTGTCTCAAGGTATCTTTCAATTTATTCCTGACCTCATTGCTGACCCACTCATTGTTTAGCAGCATGTTATTCAGCCTCCATGTGTTTGTGTGTTTTCCAGTTTTCTTCTTGTAATTGATTTCTAGTTTCATTCCATTGTGGTCAGGGAAGATGCTTTATATGATATAAATCTTCTTAAATTTATTGAGACTTCTTTTGTAGCCTAATATGTGGTCTATGCTAAAAAACAATTCATGTGCACTTGAACAGAATGTATATTCTGCTGCTTTTGGGTGAAATGCTCTGAAAATATTAATTAAATCCATCAGGTCTAGTGGGTCATTTAAGGCCACTGTTTCCATGTTGATTTTCTGTCTCGAGGATTTGTCCATTGGTGTCAGTGCTGTGTTGAAGTCCCTACTATGATTGTGTTACTGCTGATCTCTGCCTTTATGTCTGTCAATATTTATTTTGTATATTTTCTGGAGCTTTGTCCTATTCTTTCATTTGGAACATGTGTCTTTGTCTCCCCATTTTGGCTGCCTCTCTGTTTGTTTCCATGTATTAGGTAGGGCTGCTATGTCTCCCAGACTTGGCCAGGTGGCCTTATGTAGTAGGTGCCCTGTGGGAACCTGGCACAGTGTCCCTGATCACCTGCTCCAGGCTATCCAGGAGTGTCCCTTGTGTGAGTGTGTGTGCACTTCTGTTATAGGTGAGCTTTGATTGCTGTTGGCAGGTCAGTGGGTGGGACTGACCCTCAGGCTGACAGGCTGTGGGGTTTGGCCACATCCACAGCTTATAGGCTCCTGTGCAGGGGGCTTACCCCACTTGGTGGGATTACCCCAGAGGGCTCTGGTGCCTGTTGAGACTGCCCTTTGTGTGTGCCACTTGTGGGGCTAATTGGGTGCTGCCCTGCTGTGGTTGAAGGCTGTCTCCATGTATGTTGGTTCTGGAGCATCTTGGGGGGGTTTCCAGTGCAGGCCCACATCACCCAGTGCCTGTAACCGGCCCTGGGCTACCTGGTAGCAGCTACAAACTGAGCCGCAGCTGTTCACTGCCTGTGCTAGGTCTTGAAGCATGTTGGAGAGGCCACACTGAGATCTGAGGCCAGCTGCCACCAGTTCTAGGCCTGAGGCCATTCAGCCAAAGGCTCAGAGCACACCAAGAACTGCCATTGCCCACCTGGAGCCCGCTGACTCTGAGAATTATGCAAGCAACACTGCAACATGGGCCAACGCCAGATGCCCACCACGAAAATTACCTCTAGCAGTACAGGAGCCAAGGCCCACTGCCTGCTACCCAACATGCTTTAGGTGGTGCGCGAGCTGGGTGGTGCAGGGTCCCAGGGAGTCATCAGGGTGGAGAGAGTTGAGCTCACCAGGCCAATCAGATTCAGATTTGAATGTAAGTGTAGGGGGCAGGCTCAACACAGGAAAGATGGTGCCTACAGGCACAGGCTGCAGGGGAGAAAGGCTCAACACAGGAACAATAGCAGCTGTCCCTCCAGCTCTTGCCCTGAGGCCACACAAGTTAGTCTCTCCATGTATGTCTTGTACTTCCAGAGCTGTCACTGCTCTGGAGCCCAAGGTGAGTGCCTGTGAGGGAGAAAGTCTATTTGCGGGCCCTTGAAGAGGAAGCCTGGGTCTACAGCAGCTCTCTGTATGGACAGAATCCCCACTGATTTTCACAGCCAGATGTTGTGGGGGCTCCTCTTCTCAGCACTGGGGTTTTGGGCTGGGGAGCCCAGTGTGGGGCTGGGACCCCTGACTTCTCATAGGAACCTCCACAGCTGAGAGATCTCTCCTGAGTTTTAACCTCCACACGTGCGTGTGGGACCAGGCTGTTTCATGTCTCTAACCCTCATGGCTTCTTTATATCCTTAGTTATAGGACTTCTGTTCAGATAGATTTCACGTGGTTCTCCAGGTTGATTGTTCTATAATTTAACTCTTGTAGTTTTTTTGGTTTTTTAAAGATTTTTTTTATTGGGGAATTGGGGGATGGGAACAGCACTAAGGAACTGGGAAAGGGAAACAGACAAGCTGCTGTCCTTTTGTTCCTCAGTCCAGCTATGGAGGACACCGCTTCACTGGCCTAAGTTGGCACCATCATTGCACTCTTCCCGGGTGAGGCAGATCAGTCACCGGCTTCTGGACGGCCGCTCACGCTGGCTGCTGGCAACACACGGTAGCCCATGGCAACCCACTGCCACAGGGACTGCGGCCTACGCCATCGCCGGCGACTCACGGCAGCCCAGCTCCAGGTTGAGCTGTTGTTCAGCATCTTAGCTGTGGAGGGCAGCGTCACTGGCCATCATATGTGGGATCCAAACCGGGACCCTCTGGCGTCCCAAGCCAGCTCCTAGCAAACGCACCACTCGGCCGGCCCAACTCTTGTAGTTTTAATGTGATCATGGGAGGAAGGAAGCACAGAGTTTTTCTACTCTGCCATCTTAACTGAACTCTACCCTGCAGTCTGATCATTTTCTTTCAAACAGACCTTAAAAAGATCTATAAACTGAAAAGTAAATAGGAGCAAAGGAGAGACTCTGGGTGGTGTAGTGGTTAAGGGTTTGGACTTTGGAGCCAGATTCTGTGACTTACTAGCTCTGTGACTTTGAACTTCTCTGTGCTTGAGTTTCCTTATCTGTAAAATGGTGTTATTTAATATTTACAACTCAGAAAGTGCTTATGACTTAAATGTGACAATGCCTATAAATCACCTGGCATATAATAGTTATTCAACAAATGTTAATTGTAACCTTGGAATTAAACAGTCACCTATTGCAAGCTTATTTTGCTAGGCTATCATAGAATGATGAAATGAAGGTGACAGGTCTTTGACTTCAAGGCGTTCCTATCCAATCCCTTACCATCCAACCTCTGTTGGAGCCAGGTTACTTTCTTCATCACTTAGCTTGAGGTCTAGTGACTTTCTTTATACCTTCTCTCTCTTCATTCTTTGCCACTAATCCAAATCCTATTTAATCTTTTATACCCAAATTCTACCTCTGCTGTAAAGCCTTTCCTTACTAGCCTAGCCCTCAGGAATCACACTCTCCTTTGAATTCTTTTTTTGTTTGTTTTTTTTTTGTTTTAAGATTTTTATTGGGGAATTGGGGGATGGGAACAGTGCTGGGGAATTGGGGGAAGGGGAACAGACAAGTTGCTGTCATTTTGTTCTTCAATCTAGTTGTGGAGGATGTTGCTTCACTGGCCCAAGTTGGCACCATCATTGTGCTCTTCCCTGGCGAGGCAGATCAGTCGCCGGCTTCTGGACAGCTGCTCACTGCGGCTGCTGGCCGCTCATGCTGGCTGCTGGCTACACACAGTGGGCTGCATGGCAACCCACTGCAGCAGGGGCTGCAGCCTACACCGTCGCCGGTGACTCACGGCAGCCCAGCTCAAGGTTGAGCTGTTGTTCAGCATCTTAGCTGTAGAGGGCAGCGTCACTGGCCATCATATGTGGGATCCAAACCGGGACCCTCTGGCGTCCCAAGCCAGCTCCTAGCAAACTCACCACTCGGCCGGCCCTCTCCTTTGAATTCTTGTAGCACAAAATGTATGGTTCTATTTATTTGGTCAAGAACATGTCCCATACTGTGTTTTGTTAGACAACTTTTCATATATGTGTCTTATATCTCCAAATAAATGCAAGACCCTTGAATTCAGAAACAATAATGCATAACACCCCTTATGGGTCCAATATCATACCTGTAATATGCTCTCAACAAATACTAGTTTATTTCTTCCATTATTTTTCCTAACAGATTATTTATCATGGTAGCAGAAAGGCAGAAACTACCAGATTGAAAATAAATCAGAAACCTCTTCTACTTTGAGCAGTTTCTAATGGTCTCATACAAAAATGTTTTACATTTTGCCCAAATGCAGGAGTAGGAAAATTAGGCTATACATAAGACCCATCATATGCTTGAGTCTGAAGTCAATATTTTTTATGGGTAAGTGTCAAGCATTTGACAAGAAGGAGGTTAATGCTTCAAAGCCCTGGTTATCATTAACACCAGAGGTTGTATTAGCAATTTCAAGCAAATTTTTGTTTTTGTATTATGGAGATTTTCTTTACTTGATAAAATTGTCCTTTCAGAGATATATTTTATTAAAATTATCAAAATAAATTGAAGAGTTGATTTTCAGTCTCATTAGCTAGAGCTGGAAAGTGGTTTTATTTAGTTAAGAGAAGCTCGGTTCTTTTTCTGCTGGATTCTTTTTAAATGTTCTTGTCATAGTTTGTGCATTGATATAAAGTAACTGGAATGGATTGTGCATAATTATTCTGTACCCTACAACTTGATCCTGACCTGGAGCTGCCTACTCGATTCTTAAAATAGGAAGATAGCTTAAGAGAAGAGATTGATGGAAGATCTGGGTGATAAGGAGGAAAGGAACTGGCTCCACCTTCTTTACTGGGAAATAAAGGAGCTAAGCCTAGTGGATAGAGGTCCTATAGTTACGATTACCAGATACTTAACCTTGGTACTTATATCAAAGCCAAAACTGAGTTCAGTTCGTGCTAGATAACCGCAAAATAGATGTGCCTGGCAGTATTTTTTGAAGACTCCAATCTGTGGGTCTGGGCTGGAGAATATTTAGAAGCAGATTACTATGAGTTGAGGTTCATTCTAGAAAACAGGGGGATCTGGGAAGTTCCCCATATACTCTGGGACAACGTTCCTCTGACCTTCTCTATCAGGGTTAAGTGTAGACTTTTAAGAAGTTTCATGACTACCATCTAGAGCTCAGGTGACTTGCTTCCCTTACAGCTAGGGCAAATTAACAGCTTATGGAAGAGTGTGCAGGAAGATGTTGTCTGGCCAATCATAATATACACTATTACATAGTTCAATGTGGGCTTCTCTGTGGGAGAACTCCAACATGAGGACTGCAGGTCACTTGAAGTTGCTTAAGGGTCAATATGAAAACAAACATCTCACAATTCTTTGGTAAGATCTTGCAGAGTAAATTTTCCTATCAGGTGAGCTGTATTTCTTTTTATCATCAAATATTTCGGAATGGAAATGTCTCTGAAGCTAGCTAATATCATTAATCAGTGGTTTTGACAAGAATTACTCCCTTTCAATTGGAAGAAAACATTGCTCTGCTGTTGCAGTCTTTGTCAATTTCTCCGTTAAGTTCACTGCCTAGAGAATATTGACTGTGGCTACCTTCTCTGAGTTCAAAGTGATGCTGTATCTTCAATAAATGTGAATGATCAAATAGTTCAGCAACTAATCTGAAAAGGGTGATGGTTGGGGAAATGGCATGGGCTTTTTACCTGCTGAAACAATAAAAGGACACAGAGCACTCAGAAAGCACCAGAGCCATAAAGATAAAAACAATATTGAGAAATTACCTCTGTAAGAAAATATTAAGGAGCTAGAATTTCTCCTCAAAAGGCAGAGGAGGTTCTCTGTGGGTTTCACATACAGGCAGACTTTGAGTTATAGCAGTTTGCATTTAAGAATCACTCTGACAGTCACAACCACATTATTAGTCATGACATTTATGGCAGACAGAGTCATAGATGCTACCCATCCAGTTTGGAAAAAATGGATCCCAATTTTGAATAGAGCAGTAAAACATATATTGTAATCTCTACTTTTTTTTATGCATGCTACAGGAAAATTTGTAATGAGTAATAGAACACATATCTCTGCATCATTTCCTCGAAAAGTTTAAATGTAGTCCTAAGTCTCTCAAAACTCTGTTTTCTAAAGATTTTTATTAGAAAATATAGCTAACATACAATATAATATTAGTTTCAGGTGTACACCATAGTTGTTCAACACTTATAGACCTAAAAAAGTGATCACCGTAAGTCCAGCAACCATCAGACACCGTACCACGCTATCACAGTATTATTGACTATATCCCCTATGCTGTACATTACATCCCCATGATTTATTTATTTTATACCTGGAAATTTGGACCTCTTATTCCCCTACACCTGTTCCCCACCTTTTAAATTTTTTCAATTACATTTGGCATTTGATATTATTTTGTATTAATTTCAGGTGTACAGCACAGTGGTTAGATATTTATATAATTTAAGAAGTGACCCCCCTGACTAGTCTAGTACTCACCTGGCAGTGCTTACATAGTTATTCCATATTATTGACTATATTCCCTATGCTTCACTTTACATTCCATGAATATTTTGCAACTACCAATTTGTACTTCTTAATCCCTTTACCTTTTTCACCCTGCCCCCAACCCCCTCCCATCTATTACCCCCAATAAATCTAGATCCCATCTGACACCATATGTAGTTATTACAATATTATTAATTATATTCCTTATGCTGTACCCTACATCCCATGACTACTTTGTAACAACCAATTTATACTTCTTAATTCCATCCCCTTTTTCACCCACCCTCTCAACCCCCCTCCCATCAGACAACCATCAAAATGTTCTCCGTATCTATGAGCTTGTTTCTGTTCTGTTTGTTGTTTAATTTGTTTTTAGATTCCACATATAAGTGAAATCATATGGCATTTGTCTTTCTCTGTCTGACATACTCCACTCAGCACAATACATTCTAGGTCCATCAATGTTGCAGATGGCAAGATTTCATTTTTTTTATGGCTGAGTAATATTCCATTGTATATTATGTAGTACCTACTCTTTATCCATTGATGGACGCCCAGACTGCCTCCACATCTTGGCCATTGTAAACAATGCTGCAGTGAACATATGGATGCACATGTGCCCTTGAAGTAGTGTTTTGGATTTCTTTGAATAAATACCCAGAAGTGGGATTACTGGGTCTTTCTTTGTCTCTTGTTACAGACTTTGTTTTAAAGTCTATTTTGTCTGGTATAAGTATTGTTATCCCAGCTTTTTTTGTTTTGTTTTCTTTTTCCATTTCCATTTTCATGAAGTATCTTTTTTCATCCCTTTACTTTCAGTCTGTGTGTCTTTTGATCTGAAGTGAGTCTCTTGGAGGCAGCATATATAAGGGTCTTGTTTTCGTATCCATTCAGCCACCCTATGTCTTTTGATTGGAGCTTTTAATCCATTTACATTGAAAGTAATTGTTGATAGATATGTAACTGTTGCCATTTTATTACTCATATTTTTTATCTTTTTTTTTCATCTTAAAGAAGTCCCTCTAACATTCCTTGTAATACTGGTTTGGTGGTGATAAACTAAGCTCCTTTAGCTTTTTCTTGTCTGGGAAGCTCTTTATCTGTCCTTTGATTTTAAATGATAGCCTTGCTGGGTAGAGTAGTCTTGGTTGTAGGCCCTTACTTTTCATCATGTTGAATATTTCCTGCCACTCCCTTCTGTCCTGCAAAGTATCTGTTGAGAAATCAGCTGACAGTCTTATTGGAGCTCCCTTGTAGGTAACTAACTGCTTTTCTCTTGCTGCTTTTAGGATTCTCTCTTTGTCTTTAACCTTTACCATTTTAATTATAATGTGTCTTGGTGTGGGCCTGTTTGGGTTCATCTTGTTTGGGACTCTGCATTTCCTGGATTTGTATGTCTATTTCCTTCGCCAGGTTAAGAAAGTTTTCAGTCATTATTTCTTCAAATGGGTTCTCAATCTCCTGCTTTTGCATTTCTCCTTCTGGTACCCCTATGATGCAAATGTTGTAATGCTTGGTGTTGTTCCAGAGGTCTCTTAAAGTACCCTCATTTTAAAAATTCTTTTTTCCTTTTGCTGTTCTGATTGGGTGTTTTCTGCTGTCTTGTCTTCCAAATTGCTGATTCAAAACTCTGCTTCATCTGGTGCTCTGAGAGTGTCCCTTGTGTGGGTTGTGTGTGCCCTCCTGTTATAGTTGAGCCTTGATTGCTGTTGGCATGGCTGTGGGTGGGGATGACCCTCAGAGTGACTGGCTGTGGGGTATCGTCACGTCCACAGCTTACAGGCTGCTGTGCAGGGAGCTTACCCCACTGAGTGTTAGTCACCCCAGTGGGCTCTGGTGCCTGTTGAGACTGCCCTTTGTGTGTGCTGCTTATGGGGCTAATTGGGTGGTGCTCTGCTGTGGTCTGAAGCCAGCCTCCAGGTATGTTGGTTGTGTGGCCTCTTGGGAAGGGCTCTGGTGCAGACCCAGGTCGCCTGTGACCGGCTGGGACTACCTGGTAGGAGCTACAAAGCGATCCATGGTTGGTCACTGCCTGTGCTGGACCTGGAGGCATGTGGGAGAGGCCACGCTGTGAACCGAGGACATTTACCACAAGTGCAGGGCTTGGGGTAGCTCTGCAAAACGTCAGGAGACCCTGAGGCCTGCTGCCGACTGTAAGGTGCAGCCACTGATAAAGTCTTGTGCAGTACAGAGTTGGGGGGGGCAGGGTCCCAGGGAGTCAGCAGGGCGGAGTGAGTGGAGTTCACCAGGCCAATCAGATTCAGATTTAGCCATAAGCCTAGGGGGCGGGCTCAACACAGGGAAGGTGGCACCTGCCTGTCAGCTGCACGAGAGGAGGACAGCACACAGGGGTCGGAAAATGCCAACTGTCCTCCAGTCCTTGCCCTGAAGCAACACACCTCAGCCTACCCCCTGTTTGTCTCCGACACCCCCTGAGTCACTGGCCCTCCGCTGGAGCCCAAGGTGCGTATCTTCAGGGGAGTCTGTGTGCAGGCCATTGAAGAGGACGTCTGTGTTTCCTGCCACATTCAGTCTCAGTAAGTCAGTTGGAATCCCCACTGTTTTTCACAGCCAGATGCTGTGGGGCTTCTCTTCCTGGCATCAGTACTCTGGGCTGGGGAGCCTGGAGTGGACCTGGGGTCCCTGCTCCTCTGGGGGGAACCTCTGTGGCCAAGATATCCCTCTTGATTTTCATCCGCTACATGGAGGTTAGGGGTCAGGCTGTTTCATGTCTACACCCCTCCTACCAATCTCATCATGGCTTCTTTATGTCCTTAGTTATAAAGCTTCTTTCTGTTCAGCCAGACTTCAGATGGTTCTCCAGGTTCATTGCTCTGTAATTTTGATGTGTTCATGGGATGAGACAAGCACAGTGTTTATCTTCTCCGCCATCTTTAATGGTTCCTCTCAAAACTCTTTTAAAAGATGCCTGTTAAAATCTCCTCAGAATACACTGATCTGTCACTGTTTTATTTTTTTAGCTGAGCCATCCTGCCACCTGTTGGCAGCTCAGCGGCAGCTCAGCTTGGGCTGGGACTCGAACTGCTGTTGCTCAGAACTCAAACTCTTGAGTGAGCTCTTAACCAACTGAGCCACTCGGCCGGCCCTATCTGTCACTTTTGATTTGCACATTTTAATGCATTTATACATGAATTAAAGGCTGTATTTGTAAAAATTTCATCAGAGAAGTCTATTCAAATCTCTTGACTTCATAAGTGTGTTTCTTTACCTAATCTGCTGCTGTACTAAAATACAGCAGGGATTTGAAAGACTAGAAAGCCTTTATATAGTTCCTGAATGTTTTACCATATTCTATCAATTTATATACATTTGAGAATGTTTTGCATTACACAATGTACAAGTACATCATTTATAGTAAACTAAATATTATACTTTGGGCTAAGAATCAAACCTTGATATTATTCCTAATAGAAATTAAGTCATTTTAACTTACAGCATCTTTCCCAGGAATCTAAGATTCTAAAAGTGAAAGGACTAATTGTATATGACCAGTTATACACAGAATATGGGGGCAACTGAAGATTACACAGAAGCAACTGGAGAAATAGTGAAGCACGAGAACTTGTGTTGGAGAAAAGTACAGTTTTCTAATCGTTAAACTTGTTAGATACAAGAATGGGTGATAAAGGAGGGTTGTGGAATCTCTTTCACTGGACTTATGAAAGCCCTTATATATCTGGTATGTTGCAGTGATTTTACTAAAGCTAAAGGCAGCTTATAGTCTGTGATTTTACAATTGTAAGATGCAGTTGAATGCATCAGATAACAAGATGGCATCCAGTCACAACACTGGACAGATATAGAGTTATATTGGAAAGAATCCAGGATTTGGAATCAGGATGGTTTACTTTAAATACAAGTTCTGCTTCTTTATTGCTATGTGATCTTGGATAAGTTATTTAACATTTCCAAATATCAGTTTCCTCAGTTATAAAGTGGGGATGGTATTAATAATAATGCATACTGAATCTAATAGTTGGGAGTCACAATGGATATGAAAAAAAGTATATGAGAGTACTCTGTAAACTATAAAATGGTATACACTTCTTTTGTGACTGAATATTTTCAAACAGGTCTAGAATTGGAAACTGCCTCCAGAAAATAACCTGTTTATAATGTAGTGCTACATCTATACTTAAAGTGTTCTGCTTGCCAACACCAGGCTCAGATACAAATAGTTTTGTTTCCATTGTGGAGATATTTTAAACCAGGTTAAGACCCTATATGTCTCTGGTTTCTATTAGTTTGGGTTTTTTAATACCAAAATCAAAGTTCGTACCTTTACATATAACTGCTATAATTTAAAGTCCGTTCAGAAAAACTCATAGCTAAAGGAAGGTAGGTAAAAATGCAGTTTTTCAATAAAGAGTCAGCAGGAGAAGGTAAAGGAGTTGCTTGTGTTACAAGTTCTTTGGGCTGGATAAGAACTTTTTCCTTTTGTAATTATGGATTTGGGACTGTTTTGTCTTCTTTAGTCTTATCAACATGACTCAGTCTAACACTGGACTTCCAGATCCAGAAGCTGGGCCTACATAATGTAACTGATGAACATTTTGAAAGGCTTATTACCCATCCATGCTCCCAACTTCAGTGAGCCTTGTTTGCCCTAGGAACAGTTTGTGATAACTACTACAACTTCTCACTCAGGATTTCTGTCAACTCCTGCATTATCAATGCCTGTTATTAGCAACAGGAACAAATTTGGTGGCACAGTAGTAAGCATAGCATTATGAGGAGACATAGGTGGCAATGGGGGTACATGACACGAGAACTTAACATTTAGCTCTTCACAGAAACATCTCAAGATGACCCAATAATCTGGTGGGAGAAAGGTGGAAGGACAAAGTTCTGCTTCCTGATTTTTCCTTTCCCACTCTGCCTTTCAGAAAAGTAGACTACACGTATGTAGGCTTGCCCGCACATATAATCTTTTATTTTTTCATGCATTTAAACCACTCTAAAAGGAAAAGGGAATGAGATTTTAGAGAAAATGTAACCAATGTGAATGAATCAAGGTAAAGAAAGGTAAGCTGTTGTCCCCTGATTGAATTAACTCAAGCAATGGATGATGCCTGACCAACTGGAAGAATTGTTTGCAAAAATGCATGGCACTGTTCATTATATTTCCTGATTTATTTGGTTATAAATCATGGTATCACAAAGCTGGTAATGAATCTCCCAAGCTGCCATCTAACCCTACCTAAGCCACCCATATTTGCTAAACACATGTGGCCATACTTGACCTTCTCCTTCCAAAGGGCACTTATGCGGTTGACATATAACCTTTCCGGACACTATTTTCTGACTACACTATACTGGTTGTGTTAACATGATCTTTATTAGTGCTTGGCCTGCTGGATGGAATAAAGAATTCCTGGGCCGGCCGAGTGGTGCAATGTTTAAGAACTGGCTTGAGACGCCAGAGGGCCCCAGTTCGGATCCCATATATGAGGGCCAGTGACACTGCCCTCCACAGCTAAGATGCTGAACAACACCTCGACCTGGAGCTGGGCAGCTGTGAGTCGCCAGCGACAGCGTAGGTTGCAGCCCCTGCTGCAGTGGGTTGCCATGGGCTACCGTGTGTGGCCAGCAGCCAGCATGAGTAGCCGTCCAGAAGCCGGCGACTGATCTGCCTCGCCTGGGAAGAGCGCAACGATGGTGCCAACTTGGGCCAGTGAAGCAACATCCTCCACAACTAGACTGAAGAACAAAACGACAGCAACTTGTCTGTTCCCCTTCCCCCAATTCCCCAGCACTGTTCCCATCCTAATTCCCCAATAAAAAAAATCTTTAAAAAGAAAAAAGAATTCTTTAGTACCTACTCACCTCGGTTGTCATCATCGTCTTCCCAGGGCTCTTGATTTGCTAGTAGTGGGTTCTGTGACTCATTCATACATCTCATAGGGAAGGAGTGTCCATCACCGGGGCTGGTGGAAAGAGGAAGGCAGTGAGGTCTTGCAGCCGACATGTTTTTTTGTTTTTTGTTTGTTTGTTTGTATTTTAAGCTGAGCCATCCTGCCACCTGTTGGCAGCTCAGCAGCTGCTCAGCTCAGGCCGGGAATCGAACCGCTGTTGCTCAGAGCTCAAACTCTTGACATGGACTTTTTATGAAGGTAATAACTCTACTACAAATAGGAAGAGGATTCTTAGCCAGATTTAAACCATTCAGCTTATTGGCTAAAGCCATAGTGGAAAAGGATCTTACAATAGCATCATTTAGTTTCTAGATCTTGTTTGTTTGTCTGCACCAGTGTTGACTGGGCATATGAGAAACAAGTTAGAGTTGCTTACAAACAAAAACACCTTATGTGTGCAAAGCAAGCTTCATAGATACCATTTAATGATTACAACCCCAATTCGCATCCCATTATCTTATTGTTTTGATTCGAAATATTCAAGAAAAATAAGCAGATTCAGAATCATTAAACACAGTGGAGATATGTTGTTGTGAATAATGTTTTACTGCCCCACTATTTGGCTTGTATGGCAGAAAGGTTATTAGGAGTTGGGGGGAAGAACCAGAGTGAGGCCTCCCAAAGAGTGCAGATTAGGGGGCCAATATTCACATGTGGGGCCCACTTTACAGATATCTATGGTAACCTAGGGCCACCTCCCTGGTTAATCTCTGTCCCTGGCTAACGTGGGTAACAATTTGAAGATTTGAGTCTACACATCCGAATTCATTCCAAATTTATATCTGAGTGATTTCTGGATTATTCATTTGATATTGCCTATGTCTTTTCTCCTGTTCACTAATGTGGTTAGTTGAAAGTTGACAGATCTTGTTAATAGTTCTCTCCATAGGGTGTAGGTATACTGATATAAGTGAATGGGCTTTGATTTTTGCTTTTATCCTTATTCCAAGAAGACTCATTTTAGACCTCCCTTTGCGGTAGTGATAGTGTGTGTGTGCATGTGTGCGTGTGTGCGTGTGTAAGCATGCGTTGCAAATCATTTTTGGTAACAGTTATTAAACACCATTACTCACAGACACAGTTGTGTCTTGTGACTTATAGCTAGGATAGTGGCATATACCACAGATGTTAAATAAATGAGCTTGTGAAACACTAACTGGTTCAGAGAAACCATCAGGGCAATAAGTGTAAGGAGGAGAATGTTTTCCTTAATCACCACCAACAAAGTTTCTTCAAAGAAGTGAGCAAACAAATACATACCTCTCTGAGGAGCGAATGTTAAGGCACTGTAAGAAGGCTACCAGTAAGTCCTACTCCAGAGCTACTTTACTTGATAGGAGTTCAAGCTGCTTCATGAAATCACTCAGGACACAAGCTCATCCTCCACTGCTTTCCCTTCATTCCTGGTGTGGTTCTAAGAATGACCTACAGCCTCTAAAGAAGCCTTTGTTCTTGCTTTGTAATTTTTTCCTTCATCAAACTAATAAAAACATTTCAGCCCAAAATATGAAAAATGGAAATAAGAAAAATAATTTCTAAGACTACGGCCCTTGCCATTTATAGTATTTTCGGGTATATTTCACCAGTTTTTCTTCTGTATATGTGTGTAAATATTTTTAATTACAGTGTACATACCATTTTGAATTCTACATTTTTCACTTAAACTATAGTAAGCAGTTCTCCTTACTGTGACATAGTCTTTACATCCATTACTTTTGACTGTATTATATATATTCATATTGTTGGATGTTTAGGGTGTTTCCTAATTATTGGCTGGAAATAGTGCTGTAATAAACATTGTTGTGCTTACTTTGTTTCTGTCTTTATAATAGATTCTCAGAAATTTAATTACTGGAACAATGACATGTAGACTCTTGTGGGTTTTTTGATACATATTACCAAATTCATTTATAAAAGTGTGGTAGCAGTTTACACTGCCATAAAGCGTGAGAACGTCTATTTTATCATAGCTTCACCTCCAGATTTGTCTTTACTAACTTAGAAATGAAAAGCTTAGGGAACAGTTTTACAATCAACTGATAGCTGCTGCACCCTACCATCAAAATTGAATCTGCTACTTAAAGACACTTCTTTCAGTGGTAATAATTACCTACCTGGACCCAACAGGTATTAACCAGAACTTCTTCTTGTCTCCAAACACCTGCTGGATATTTTTGATGAAGCCAAGGTTGAACCCATTTTTCTCTGGGCCACTTGTAAACACTGGAGTACAGAAGGCCTCTAGGGCAGTTGAAGAGAAGAGGAAGAAAGCAGTAAAGGAGCACATTTCAGGACTGTCATAATTTTACAGTTCTCCATGAATGTGACTTGGTTCTATAATACCTTTTTGCTGCGGTAGCATAGGCCCTTCTCTCTCGGTTATTGCTAAATTACTTAGTAAAAACAAGTTTAATCACTTACTACAAAGTAAGTTTGTTATTAAATACAAACAATTGGTACCCTCTTTTATTTTATTTATTTATTTATTTATTTATTTATTTATTTATTTATTTATTTATTTCAGCTGAGCCATCCTGCCACCTGTTGGCAGCTCAGTGGCAGCTCAGCTTGGACCGTGAATGGAACCGACGACCCTGTTGCTGACCTCACACTCTTGAGTGAGCTCTTAACCAACTGAGCCACTTGGCCGGCCCCGGTACCCTCTTTAAAAAAAAAAAAGGCAGAAGAAACACATGATGGTAGAAATAATTAAGCAGCCATGGGCGTAGTGTATTTTCTAGTGCTGCATGTAAGGAGTAAAGAACAAATTTAATAGTACTTCATTTGAATCTAAGTGGCAACAGCAGCCAAATGGTCTCCATCCTTAGAGTTGGGACCAAAGCAATAACACATAAAGAGATGGTAATGACATTGATTTGGTTTTGAAATGTTTCTGAGTTGATGTTCACACTGAAGCCTGCAATATAAGAAACTGAGTTTTACTTCAGAAAAAAATGTCAATGGGAGAACTCTAAACACCTTACAGGCTGTGGGGAACTGGACCATGTTAAACACACATTTACCCCATTAAGCACATGCTTTCACTGTTGGACTCTGGTTGCATTTGGCCATTTCCCATTTGTTCTTTGTTTTGATACTTGGTTATCATGAAGCTTTTAGTACTTTTCTACTTTGCAGCTGATCTCTAAACCAAATAAATGTGCTAATCTACCACCCTAACAACTAACTGCTACATATGTACTTGGTTTAGAAAATGAGTGCAAATACTTTCTTAGCTGTTAGCATTAGCAAATGACTTCCAAAAGTATAGTGGCTTTTGTACTAAACTTTCCTTAAATCTATTTTATCTAAACATGCAACATTTTACACTGTCTCCTCACTCCTCATGCACTGATTTGCATACAATGTAAATATTTCTTTCACCATAGATGAAAAAAATTGTTGCACTGGAATCCATCAGAAATGTCATTCTCCAAATAACAGCCCAGAGTACAGAGTAATGGACACACAAAAAATGTACATTTATTGCACCCATTTTCTAGAGACTAACTTTTCAATGTGTTTATCTCATTCCTACAGTCCATAGACAGCTCCTTGATGATTGCAGAAACTCAGTGATTTGTTGGTTTGAATTCTTTCTCAGGACTCTATTTTTGGATGAGCTCAATAAATTAGATTCTTCTATCTTTAGTGACCTTTACCTCTCCTTTCTGGTATTCCCTACTGTGCTGATTCTTTTCTTCGCTTCCTCATGTGAACATCTGTTTGAAAATTTTCAAGCTGTATCTCTGGAGGGCTATTACCCACTATGAACTATTGAGTTGTCGGAAAAGTCATGACGCATGTCAGATGGCACTGGTTCATTTTTGGAAGTACTAGAGTCATTTGCTATGTTATTGCTATGTCATTTGACAGCTGACAGTTCCAGCTTCATTCTAAAAAAATTGAGCGATTTGGTTGAGTTTTGGAGATTTTACAACAAGTTGAAGATGGAAGACCAAACTGTGCATTTTTTGCCATATTTTACTGCTTTACTTCCATAAAGGGAAGAACGCTCATCAAGCTTGTGAAAAGTTGCATCAAGTTTACAGTGACAATGCTCTACAAAAACATCAGTGCCAATGATGGTTCACGAAATTCCGTGCTGGTGATTTTGATCTCAACGACGCTCCTCAATCAGGGAGGCCCACCGAGGTTGATTACAACAAAATAAAGTCATTGATCGAGTCAAAGCCACGTTACACTACATGAGAGATTGCAGAAACATTGAACATCCATCACTCAAGCATTCACGACCACCTGAAGAAGCTTGGATACATAAGCAAGCTCGATATTTGGGTTCCGCATGAACTCAAAGAAGTTCATTGGTCACAAGTATAAACATCTACAATATGTTAAATGTGAGAAAAATGATCCTTTTTTGAAGCGACTGATAACTGGTGATGAGAAGTGGATTGTTTACATCAATGTGGTGCGCAAACGGTCTTGGTCCCAACCATTTGATGGTTCACCTCAAATGACATCGAAAGCAGACATTCATCATTGGAAGGTTATGCTCAGTGTGGTGGGATTTTAAAGGTGTCGTGTTTTTCGAGCTCCTACCAAAGAATCAAACAATCAATACGAATGTGTACTGTCGGCATTTGGACAGTTTGAACAAATCCATCATCCAGAAACGTCCAGAGCTTGTTAATTGTAAAGGAGTTGTGTTCCATCATGAC
>NW_017732294.1:82875-109356 GCF_001890085.2 Hipposideros armiger | reverse complement strand
CTTAGCTGTAGAGGGCAGTGTCACTGGCCCTCATATGTGGGATCTGAACCGGGGCCCTCTGGCGTCCCAAGCCAGCTCTTAACCAATGTGCCACTCGGCCGGCCCTGATCTTTGTTCTTTATATAAATAAATGACCTTTGAAAAGCATAGACAAAATACGTCATGACTTTTCCGACAACCCAATATAAAAATGAATGGTCATTTCTGGGTTTGTGTGAGGGTTCATTCACTATTGCTCTCTTCACTATGTATGCTTCATTCACTGCAGCTAAAATACTTCATTGGAAGTTTTTCCCTTCCTTGGGGACAATCCAGAAGTCACTGTGATATACATTAATATGTTGCTTTCTCCAGTCTGAATATCCAGTCTTACCTAAGGTGGTTTTGTTTCTGCTGACAAGCCAACAATGGTAGCCAAAGAGAACCACAAGGCTGACAAAAAACATGCAGGCCACAAAGAGAAGAAAAAGGACATGGAACTTGGAGCGAACACTGGGCAATTCCCCCTAGGAAAGAAATAATAAACAGAAACGAAAGATTAAAGTGGTAAGGCTTGGCTAGCTTTTCTTATATCATTTAGTAATTTTTTGTATGTATAAAATGACTTGCTGTAATTTAAAAAATCAATTTTGTAAAATTTTTACAAAACAGTTCCTTCTGTTGATGAGCACACCTCAGTATGGATATGCTTTCAGCCCAGAAAGCCTAAAATGGATCTTTGCTTAAGTGCAGTTCAGTGTGAAATAGAGGGTAGAATGTGCCAGTTAGACGAAGGTTATGTGAAAAGGGCATACTTAGATGCTAACTGCTATACCATGTCTTAAAGTTCATACTCCATTTAATTTCCAGATTATACATCACTGGCTTGAGGTGATTTTGAGGTCATATGGTTCATCTTCTTGTCTCAAGGTGGGTTATTCTGGAATACTTCAAACGTCATGTTTCCTTGGACACATATGTATGTTGAAAATGTCATGGTGATATATGTAGGAACTTAAAACAAATAGGTAGAATTTTCAAATCTTCTACCTATCTGCCATGACCTGATTTTAAAGCTACTGCAAAATTTGTGTGCTTGTTGTTTTTTTATAGCTGAAGTACAATGTCCTGGTATATTACACCCTGTGAAACAGATGTTTAGTCAGTGAAAACAAACAGTATTTTGCAGGCAATTTTAAAAGTAGGTAGCTAAAGATTTTTATAGTTAGCTGGGACATCTTATTCTCCATGTGGCAGCAGCTTTTTTTTATATGCTGCCCTTGACCAGAATGAATTTTCTAAAGTCCTATAGCATGCACGCCACGTAACATTTTGTGTCCTGAAGAGAATTTTAGAAATATTTTCAATTTTGGACTAAGCAGTTGCAAAAATGACTTTTATTTCCTCATTTCCTGTGCTGATTGATCATTGTTTGGGCGTGATGAACGTTTTTGAAATATTTCTAAATGCTTTCAAGTAATAAAGTTAAAGGTGATTCTTGATTGAAATGGATCTGGTTCTACTCTAATTTGGAAGAAGAAAGTTAAGGCTTGGAAACACTTGAGAAATTCAGATAGTATAGATTTTTTCTTCTCTGAGAGGAGATTTGTTATCCATTTTGACGTTAAGAAACATTGGGAATCTTCCAGAGTGTATATCTTGGAAGAATGAAGATAAGGGGAAGTAAGTCAGTGAGACGCTTTCAGCTAAGGATGGTTTGGGTGAAATATCCACGGGGGCACAGCTCCCCAGGAAATAACTACCCCAAGAAACTTTTATCTGAAGCTTCCTTTTAAAATGATCCTGCCATAAAACCTTGGCCTAGGCACCCAAATTGAATTTGTTTTTTGTTTGTTTTGTTTTGAATTTATAAAAAAGGCTCCATATATAGGTTTGTAGTGGTTTTTCCCTGATTGTGTTTTTGCTTTCATAATTTCTAATTTTTTAGTATATTTTTATAGCTTTTAAAGCTCATATTTATTTTAATTCTTATATTTTGTGTTTAAATAGGCAAAAGAAAGTGGCTAGGCAAGAGGGATTGCTATGAAGTGCTATCTACTGTGATGTCCCTTGATAAAGTACTTTATATTTAACTTTTTTTGTTAGAAGAGGGTGATGGCCTACATTCCGAATTACCTTCTAAGGAGATAACCAAGCTAAATTACTCAAAGCACTAGCCAACAGGAACAGTTCAGGGAAATACTGCTGGAATAATACTATTTTCTTAGTCTTAAAACAATTAATAGCCTCTGTGAGGAGATTCATGAACCCATCTAGGAGGTGTATATCACTAAGTTTTTTATAAGGCAAAGATCAACTTCCTATCAGAGTAGCTACTCTCTAAGTTAACATTGAGAGGGGAGACATGATCTGATGGTCTTCTGAATTCTTTATTCCAAAGAGGCTAGAGCTTCTCCATAGCAGGGTCGTAATGGGCAGTAAGACATGGGGCCATGTTTAAGATCACTCAGCTTAGGGTCAGAGAGATTCAAATTCTGACTTTGAAACCTACAGGGTTCCAGTCAAGATGGTAGAGTAGAGAAACATTATGCCCACCTCCTCCCAAAACCACATCAAAATTACAACTAAATTATAGAACCATCAGTCTGGAGAACTATCTGAAATCTTGCTGAGCCGAAGCCCTACAACTGAGGACCTGCAGAAGAAACCACCTTGAGAGTGGAAGGAGGGGCAGAGATGTGGAACGGGTTGGTCCCACATCTGCGTGTGACCATTAAACATTGGGAGGGATATCTCGGCTGCAGAGGTTCCCCTGCCCCCCTCCCGGAGGAGCAAGTGGTACCAGTGCCAGACCAGGCTCCCCAGCCCAGGGTTCCAGTGCCAGGGAGAAAAGTTCCCATAACTTCCGGCTGTCAAAACCAGCAGAGATTGTGGCTGGGTGAGATGGAGGGCGGCTGCATTCCCAGGCGCTCCTCTTAAAGGGCCCACACACGGACTTACTTGATGACGGACTCACTGGCCCTGAGCTCCAATACTGGGGCAGCAGCTCAAAAGGCACCAGGGACATACGGGGAGGGAATGAGTTATCTGGCCTCAGGACGAGGGCTGGAGGGGCAGCTTCCTCCCGGGCGGAGGAGCTGGCAGAAGCCATTATTTCTTGGTTGAGCCCTTCCCCCCTCCCAGCATGCAGACACAGGTGGCCACCATATGTGAGTCTCCATCAGCCTGGCTAACACCGTTCACCCTGCCCTCGTGATTCCTTAAGACCCCAACCCCCACCCAACTTTCAAGCCGCTTCCAGTGGCTTTTCCATACAAGCGGCCTGTCTTGGCTCAGGCTGCAGACTTTCCTAAAATCTCTCAAAGGTCCACAAAACTCAAACGAGCAAGAAGCATCTGGCCTCAGCATGTCCCATGCCTCTTGCTGAGAAGTCCCGAGCTCTGGCTGGAGAGACTGAAAGGAAGCATTGCTCCAACTGTCAATGTCCTTTTCATTATGCGGGCAAGCCAAGACAGCTTTCCTCGCCTGTCATCTATCATACATGAGCTAATATATTGTGCTGGAAAAAAATGAGGGTGTAGTAAAGGACATAGCTCAGTTCACCCCTCATATTGCTTGTGAATACTGAGATATTTCTGGTAATTAGTTCATATCTAAATATTATCTTTCAAGATAATTGTGGTATTTGATTATTGCCTGAGATGAGGGCCAAAGGCAAAATGCATGAAATGCAACAACGTTCATTTACTCTGTTAGGAGAGTAAAGAGTGATTCTTAAACAGTAGCTTACTATGTTAAGGCCCTGTAAGGTATGTACTGAAGACCAAGGCTGACACTTTCCCTGCTGAATTGGATGCAACAGATTTTCTTTACTTTCAGGGCAGTAGCTCAGTGTGTGAATAAAATGCCAAACAGGTCCTAGAAACCTGAGCAATAGATAAGGGATCCTGTGCTGTGGAAAGGGGCCAAAGAAGAAATGCCAAGATGGTGAAACATTTTGTATTTGGGGAAAATTGATGAGAAAACTTCATTTCTGCCTATTCTTTTCTCTGAGTTGAATATTTTGATATCCATTATATAATTCCTGATTCTTAAAGGTATTAAACATCAGAATTAAGCAAGTTGAAGGGAAAATGGAAAGCACATATCACTATAATTTTTTACAGTAGTAGGGATCAAATCACTATTTAGTAATTTCAATATTTTCAGCTATTTAGATTCTTACTGCCTTTCCTTTCCCATTTTTTCCTCCAATTTGTCATAATCTAAATTCTGGCTATAGGATTCACGTCCTTTCCATGCTGAGACATTCCTGTTATAAGGCTCTCATGCAATTGCTAAAGTAATAACTAGTATCTCTGCCCACCACATCTGTCTGTTGCTATTCAGGTTCAGTTTGGACAACCCTCACCATGGATGGTTATGACATCTTAGCAGTCATACTGCAGTTGTGTAGAGGGAATGTCTCCTGGAGTCCATGGGCATGAAATAAAACAAAACAAAGCAACATACTTCATTACACAGGTACTGGAAGACCCTGTACACATATGTAAACTGAAAATCTGCCTTCAATTCTTTTGGAAATAGATGGGATATGATTGATATCTGCAAGTAGAAGAAAGATGAAAGTAGGGGTTTTTTTAGATTTTATTATAATTATTAGAATCATATTTTGAAAGATGAAGTACTTTCAACATGTTTCATTTGATTTTGACAATGATGCAGTGAAGCAGATACAGAGCCAGTGTTCGTCATATGAAGTTCAAATACGACTCCTCATTTCATTTTGGTCGTATGTGAAGATGAGTGTCTCTTTCTGTCCAGTAGGAATTTTTCAACTGTTCCTACAACAGGGCGTTAGTATTTTCTAACAATGCGGGAGTACTTTGTTACCCTTTTTCTTATGAAACTAGAGATTCAGAATTAGTTTCAAATTTATAATTGATAAGATGTGAATTTCTAAAGCTTGACTAGAGAAGTACATTGTAAATAATCAGTAAGAGTCAAGAGGTTGGGTTCCTGAAGGCCTTCAAAAGATTCTCATGTATGGCAGATGCTCGTTTACTGGGCATCTTTAAATAGCAGCCTCCTGAATCTCACAGTACTCAACATGGGAAATGTGCTTCTGGTGCCTTCCTTTCTGGTTACTTCAGTATTAGCTATTTCAAAATGTAAAAAATGATGAGGTGAACAATGTCACAGACTGAAGTAGATGTGTGTTCGTTTGGTCGGGTAGGGGGTGGAGGGAGCCTTCAGGGTTTTATAACTTACTCTCCAGTATTTGATGAAATAGCTGAAGACCGTTGTAGCAATGTACAGGCAGTAGAGAACAGAATAAGCTAAGAACTGAAGGAAGAATTTATAGTTGGAAAATCCAATGCAGTTATTAACCCTAAAAAAGAGAAAAACTGATGTGAAATCAGGATCCATTTATGGAGAGCACACTGATACATAAAGTGAACTAAGCAGTGGAAGTACATGACTTTTGCTGCTTCATCACACGTTGTGTAGGAACTCAACAGGAATAAAAGTCCCTTAATAGGTACAGACTGGAAAAACAAGTTCATGTGTCACTCGTTTTTCCTTTCATTTACAGGCACAGAGACACCTGGTCTACCTAATAGTTCTGGACTGTTTCTTGACACACCCAAGCAGACCTAGATCTTGGATGTTAAAACCAATTAGACTTACTTCAGCTAAAGGATTTCAGACTGGCTCTCTAGGTCAGACATACAAAATTTGGAGAATTGCTGAAGTTAACAATCTAGAGTATTGGAAACATCAAGACAGCAAAAAAACAGAACTGATTCTGTGAAATCAAGTAGAACTATTTGTGTTGTATTTCATTCCTTACTGAAGCTAATGGACAAGAGACCATTAGCTTTGTTACCCCAAGAATTCGCTACCATGCCTTTGGTTGTATATTTATTCTTGCTTTAAAACGTTAAACCTCCCATGTCCCTCACATAGATACAAAGCCCAGTGGATAGCAGAAACAGGCATATTACAACTTTAGAGGAGAGAATTAAATAAAAGGAACTTACCAAGGGCAGTGATGGTCCATTTTTAATACACACCTAAAAAGGAGCAAAATGTAGTATGATAAGTAGAGCTATGGAAATGAAGCAACACCTCATCATTGAACTCAAAGTCTCAGCAGTATTTTTACATGGAACCAGTAAATTCCTAGATTTCTACTATAGCTACTCTAACAAAAACTATTGTTTCCTCAGTCATTCCTAGGATGAGACAATCACAGCAATTTATAGGATCACACTGTCAGCAAGTTACATGCCTAGAAGGCCATCTTTTTAAAAAGATTAGGAACAATAGGATATTGATACAGAGAAAATGTCCAGGATAATGCCCCTCATTTTGCTCAATAGTCAGTTTAATAAGAGCACAGAAGAAAACATGACTACACTCTGTTAGAGTCATGGGTAAACTAAATGTCATGTGGTGTCCTCGATGGGCTTTTGGAACAGAAAAAGGACATTAGGAAAAAACTGAGGAAATCTGAGTATGGATTTCAGTTAAAAATAATGTATCAATATTGGTTCTAAAGTAAAACATTTCTTTTTAAAATGGGGTTTTAATTTTCTTTCCTATCTTTAGAATGGTTTGAATCATCATGCCTGTGAGGGTGATTGGCATGTGCTCATTAGGAATGAAAGGAAATGCTCTTATCTAGCCATGGTTACATGTCACGATCAGTCACATTGTTGTCTAGGAAACCATCAGTGGCCAAGCTCAGTCCAGGGGAAATATGGCTGTCACTTACATGGCACAGACAGAGCAGTGGTGGCAGCGATCTGGCTTGATCAAATGGCACCGGTCACAGAATCTTACAGCTATAGGAAAAATAAGGTGGTTAGCACTGATTAGGACTCAGTGAGACACCACATGTCTTCCTAGCCTCTCTGGATGTCTTGCTATACACTCATTACAGGGAGTCAAACTCATTTCATTTCAAGTGACAAAGCAAAAGGCAGGCTGCATAAGAGAATCGTGGTATGTATTTTTTCCGTTGGATCAATCTTGAAAGCACCTTTTGGGGCATGAAGGTAAGGGGGAAAGGCTTTATGTCTGGATATCTAATCCTAAGATTTGGTATTATAAAACAAACTACCGTCAACTGCTTGAGTAATCTTTTAGCCTCTGTTTGCTCCAACTTTACTACCTAAAAACTAGAATTGATCATTTATCTCCTCTTTCCAGAGGATGCATTGTATGAGGTAGAATAACAATTTGGAGAATAAAAGAGACATTCTAAAACAATTCATTCAGGTGACCATTTCACAGATAAAGGAAGTAAAGACCTGAGCCATATCATCAAGTGACTTGTACAAGGTTACACAGTGAGTGAGTGACAGGGCTGTGACTAGGACAGGTTTTCTGACCCCTTAGTTCAGGGCTCTCTTCACTCTGTAGTCTAATATAAAAAGAAAAATCATCCCTCCCACCTTCTTTTCTTTATTTCCCTTAGGTCAAAGGTATTTTTTTAATGTTTCTATTTTTCAATTACAGTTGATGTACAATATTATGTTAGTTTTAGGTGTATAGAATAGTGATTGGACATTTGTATAATTTGTGAAGTGATCTCCTGATAAGTCTAGTACCCAACTGGCACTGTATATACTTATTACAATATTATTGACTATATTCCCTATGCTGTACTTTACATCCCCATGAACTACCAATGTATTTCTTAATCCCGTCACCTTTTTCACCCTCCCCTCCCACCCCATCCCCTCTGGCAGCCATCAGTTTGTTCTCTGTATCTATGATCCTGTTTCTGTTTTGTTTATTCTGTTCTTTAGATCCCACATAAAAGTGAGATCATATGGTACTTGTCTTTGTCTGACTTACTTCACTTAGCATAATGCCCTCTAGGTCCACCCATGTTGTCGCAAATGGTAGATTTCATTGTTTTTTATGGTCAAGTAATATTCTATTGTATAAGTGTACCACCTCTTCTTTATCCAGTGGTTTATTGATGGGCACTTGTGTTGCTTCCATATCTTGGCTATTGTAAATAGTGCTGCAGTGAACACAGGGGGGGCATATGTCTCTTTGAAAAGGTGTTTTCCTTTCCTTCTCATTTTCTCTGTGTTTATTGATAGAGTATTACTGTGTTTAAGGGCCTTTTGTACGTGCCATTCCTTTTTATTATTCAGGTCTCACATCAAATGACATTTCTTCAGAGAAGCTTTCTCTATTATTCTATATCATGGGGGTAGCAAACAAATGCTTCAGTGGTCCAGGAAATAGTGGGTAGTGAGTGAAGCAACCAGTGGGACTCTGGGAGAGCCTGGGAATTCATGCCCTGTTTAAAGAGAGCAGTTATTACTCAGCTCTAGCTAATTTTTGCCATTTGGAAATGCAGATTGAATTGTTAAAAATTAGTAACAAATACAAAGTTTTAAAAGACACAGAGCTGAAACAAAATCTGTCTCTGGACCCAACACACCCAATATGCCTCTGTTTGTAACCTCTGCTCTATTACATCATTCTGTTCACTAATGTCTGAGATTATATACCGTATTTCCCCATGTATAAGATGCACCCTTGTAAAAAAAATTTGGTGTCTAAAAACTGGGTGCGTCTTATACAGTAGTTGTAGATTTTTTTACTTGCATTTCCTGCTTTTTCATGCTTGTTGTCTTTGCACTCATTGTTTTGCACTTGTTACCGGTATATTACGGTAGGTTACCTTTTGCCACGTTCGGCCCAGAAATGGCTCAGAAAAGATTTTCGTACAGTGCTGAATTCAAGTTAAAAGTGATCCAGTTTGCAAAAGTGAACGGAAATCGTGCTGCTGAATGTAACTGTGGTCCTCCTCCAACTGAGAAAACAATCCGAGACTGGCTACGGGAAGAAGAAACCCTACTGAAAACGCCACGGCAGGAGGCGGCCATGAGAGGCAATATATGAAGACAGTGATTCGTCATCAGACACAGATGAGGACACGCTAATGTTGGGAGTTTTGACAGTGATGAGGAGTTGTACGAATTTTATGATGAATAAAACTTGAGTTCAATAACTTTATGGAATACATTTTTTTTCAAATTTCGGGCCCCAAAATCAAGGTGCGTCTTATACATGTGGAAATATGGTAATTGCTGCCTGAAGACCTTTAAAAAATCATAACCACCAAGACATTAATGCTCTAACAAAATTAATACATCCTTAATGCCATCTAATGCCTAGAGCACATTAAAATTTCCTCAGTTGTTATATGAGATCATAAATATTTGTTGAATAAATAAATGATAAATGAAAATAAATATCTAACAGTAAACTTCCCAAAGCTTTGAAAAAGGATCTTCCTTGTAGAAATACTAGGGTAATTTGGCAAAAGAGCTTCGGTTTTCAAATATTAAAAGGCAAAGAATTGGTTCAGCTCATACTGTTCTAGTCATGCAGATGAAAACTAACAGTAAAAGTCTGTAGTGGGTATTTACCCCCCCAAAATGAAGACCTATCTCTCCACAAATCATTGTACAAAAATGTTCATAGCAGAGTACTCATAATAGCTAAGCACCAGAAACAAGCCAAACATGCACCAACAGGTAAATGGATAAACAAACTATGATACATTCATACAGTGAAATACTACTCAGCAATAAAAGGAATGGAATATGAAACAATGGGAATAAGTCTCCAAAACATTATGCTCCATCAAAGAAGCCAGACACAATAGTGCATGCCATATGAATCCATTTGTATAAAATGTGGCAGCAGGCGAAGTTAATCTATGGCAGAAAAATATCAGAATAGCAGTTGTCTTTGGTGGCGGTGGGGGTGGGATTTACTGGGAAGGTGTCTGGTGTGTGGTGGTGTTTATAGAGGTTTTGGTTTCACAGGTGTGTACATTGTGGAAACACTGAGTGGTACACTTAAGATTTGTGCATGTTTTTATATGCACAGAAGGTGCCAAAAGTATGTATACACATTTTAAGAAAGGAAAAATCTATTAAAATTACACCGATGGTAACCATTTTGAGCCCCTCTTGCAATTGCAGAAGTAAAATGTGACTTGTATTCATCTTTTGTTATTGGTATATATTGAATATTAAAATTTTAATGCAGTTTTTTCCTTTCTTAAAATGTGTATACATCTTTTTGGCGCCCTCTATATATTTCACTCAGAAAAAGAATGATACAAAATTTTAGGTGGATATGTACTGATATCTGGTACTTACTTTAAAATGCACCAAAAATGAGACGCTTTTATGGATGATGGATAGAGGGATGGATTTATGGACAGATGTGTGGTAAAGTGATATGGAAAAATGTTACTGGTAGACTGTAGTGGTGGGTATACAGATGTTTAGTGTATAATTCTTCCATCTTGGATGTATGTTTGAAAATCCTTATAGTAAAGTGTTGACAAAAAGCTCCATAGCATTTTTCAGAAGAGAGGAGAAAAAGGCGCTAGCCTGAGGATATGTATGACTTGACTTTCTGCGCTCCATGCTGAGCTTCCTTCTCCAGCTGACTTTGGCTGAACTGACCTCCACTCCCAGTTCTTGTGTAAACGGGTAGCTTCTTGGCCATGTCAACCAGCATCTGCTTTTGGACCTCAGGTCTCTCTTCATTTTCATAGCGTTCCTTGTCTGCATAGGATAAGTGGAACTGCAAGCAGAGTGAGAGGCAAGGCTTTATTTTCCAAGGTTGACAGAAAAGATGAGAAATGACAACAGCAATTATGTAGAAGAAAAGCTTTGTTACTTACCCTTGAAATCCAGGGTACTTTCTCTGGATAATTACCTCAATGAACTTATCTGGCTTTTATCTCAAACTTCATAACTCTGTATAATAGGTGGCATTGTTTTATAAGTAAAATAAAACTTAGATTAAGTACCTTGAGCACTGTTACACTAACTCAACCAGAAAGTAGCAAAACTAAGGCCCACACCCAGTTCACCTGTGCCCTTCCCTTCCCACTCCATGAGACCATGATGTTGTGTCCGGATGGATGTCTCACATCTTGCTGCCAGGACTCTGTTGATGATTAACTATGCTTGTTATTAAGCTGTGAGTATTTTTCATAGGTGACATTCCTAGAGTCTGGATGAGACTGCTTGCGACATTCTCTGCATATTCTAACCTTGCAGATGAGGAGAAATTTGGACATTCTCACGATCTCGGACATTTTCTAGTCTGGTATGGAGCTTGTTGCCATGTTTGTGCCATACTTCGCTAACCTTGCAAAAGACACACCAGCAATTCCCCAAAGTAATACAGACCTGAAAGCTTTCTTCTGTCTGGGCCAAGGGTATGCAGAGGTGAAAAAGAGAAGGACCTGTGTTCAGATTGCTCGGGTTTGTACCTCATCTCTACCATTTAATACTTAAAGAATCACTTTTAAAAAATCAAACACTCTCCATCTAACTTTCTTCATCTGTAAAATAGATGGCAATAATACCTACTTCACAAGTTGGTGTAAAAGTGCTAGATAATAACAAATTAAAAGTCTCTTTTACAAGTCCAATTTCTTAAATCATTTAAAATATTTCATATTGCCAATATTTTTAACTATTCTAGAAAGTGTATAGTGGCATCTTACTGTGATTTTAATTTGCCATCCCATGGTTACTAATGATATTGAGCACCTTTTCAGGAATTTGTAGCCATTTGGGTATTTTCTTGTAAAATGCCTATTGAAGCCTTTTGTCCACTAAACAAGGAGGTTGTATTTTGTGTATTGATTGGTAGGATTTCTTTATAATATTTTGGATACTAGTCCTTTACAAAATATTTTCTACCAGTCTGTGGCTTTTCTTTTTTACTTCCATTATGGAAGCATTTTGATGAACAGAAGATCTTGGTGGGAGTGCAGATTTCTGTAACCACTTTGAAAAACTGTTTGGCATGATCTACTTAAGCTAAATATATGCCTGCCCTATGACTCACCAATTCCATTCCTAGTTATATACCCAACAGAAATGAGTGTGCGCATGTATGTATGCATGTGTGTGTTCAAAAACACATGTACAAAGTTGTTCATAGCAGCTTTATCCATAATAGAAAAAAATTAACAACCCAAGTGTCCTCCACTTGGTGAGTGAAAAACCAACTGTAATAAAAGGGAGTAGCTAATAGCAGCAAAAGGGGGTGAACAAATGAAATATGCGTCAACATGAATGAATCTGGACAACATTATACTGATTGCAAAGCTTACACAAAATAATGTATACTGTGATTTTGTTGTGATGGTCAAAAACAGGAAACACTAATCTATGGTGATAGAAGTCTATGCAGAGGAAGTTGATTGGGAAGGGGCGTAAAGGAGATTTTTGAGGTTTTAGAAATGCTCAAAATCTTAACATGGCTTATTATTACATGGGTGTATACCGGGGGTGCCCAAAAAATGTATACACATGACTTGTATTCATCTTTTGTTATTGGTACATATTGAAGATTAAAATTTTAATACAGTTCTTTCCTTTCTTAAAATGTGTATACATTTTTTTAGCACCCTCTATATATGGGTAAAAATTCATCAAATTGTTCTCTTGACAGCTTCATTCTTGGACTAGAGTAGCGGTTCTCAACCTGTAGGGCATGACCCCTTTGGGGGTCGAACGACCCTTTCACAGGGGTTGCCGGGTACTCATATGTGGGCATATCTGCAAGTGGGCCTGGAGATGAATAGAGGAGCAGTGTCTCAGTTCCTAAGACCATCGAAAATATGTGTTTTCCAATGGTCTTAGGCGACCCCTGTGAAAGGTTGAGAACCGCTGGACTAGAGTATGTATGTTATACATCAATAAAATAATAAAAGAAATAATAAAGCATTTAAGATAATTGAAGTGTATCTAACTTTAAAAATTGGAAATGCATAGGGCCGGCCGAGTGGCTCAGCTGGTTAAAAGCTCGCTTGGGAGCACCAGCTCTGAGCAGCAGGGCCCCGGCTCGCATCCCACATGAGGGCCAGTGACGCTGCCCTCTACAGCTAAGATGGTGAACAACAGCTTGACCGGGAGCTGGGCTGCCCTGAGTTGCCAGCGACAGCGTAGGCTGCAGCCCCTGCTGCAGTGGGCTGCTGTAAGCTACCGTAAGTGGCTGGCAGCCAGCGTGAGCTGCCGTGAGCCCTTGTGAGTGGCTGTCCAGTGGCCGGGAGAGCAACTGCCTCACCTGGGAAGAGCGCAATGATCATACCAACATGGGCCAGTGAAGCGACATCCTCCATAACTAGACTGAAGAATAAAACAGCAATTTTTCTACCTGTGTGTTCCCTTCTACAATTCCCCAACGCTGCTACCCTCTTCCCAATTCCCCAATAAAATCTTTTAAAAAAAACCTGAAATGCATAGAATCAAACACTATTTTAAGCAACATACCTAGTGGTGTGTTTTTATGGTATCATGCTATCCTTAGGTAGAATGAGAATTGAGTTCTGCCTTGGGGTATATGGAAATGTGTAGGGGCATTTTTGGTTGTTATGAAAAATATGGTGCAGTATGGGCATTTAATGGGTGGGGTCCCAGATGCTAAGGATTGTGTGATAAACTAGACAGATGCACACAACTAAGTATTTTCCTAACCAAAAGGCTATAGATCAATGTTATAAAATAGTAAATAAATAATGTAAATTTAATATAAAAACAACTGGGTATGTTGTTTTGTTACAAGAAAATTTACTGACTGACTCAAAAGTATGAAGTTTTTAACAATTCTTCTTAATTTTGATTATTAAAAGTAGCACCTTTGGGCAGCCCCCTTTTTTTAAGATTTTTTTTCATTGGGAAATTGGAAGGGAACAGTGTTGGGGCATTGAGGAAGAGGAGCGTTGTTTTTTTCCAGGACCCATCAGCTCCAAGTCAAGTTGTTGCCCTTCAATCTTAGTTGTGGAGGGCGCAAGCTCAGCTGCAAGTCCAGTCGCCACTTTCAATCTAGTTGTGGGGAGTGCAGTCCACCATCCCATGCGGGAGTCAAACCAGCAACCTTGTTCTTAGAGCACACACTCTCACCAGCTGAGCCATCCGGTTGCTCGTTGGCAGCTCAGCGGCAGCTCGGGTGCAGCTCACTGGCCCATGTGGGAATCGAACTGGCAACCCTGTTGCTCAGAGCTTGTGCTCTTAACCAACTGCACCACCCAGCTGGCCCCTGGGCAGCCCTTTAATTTGGGGGATTTCTTTGGGAATATAACTGTCTTGTCTGCTTGAAAGACAGAGGCAGAGCTGTAATTCCTTGTATGTGATGAAAACCTTGTGGTTATTCAACAAGTTGGCTTTGGTTTGGAATAAGATGCCATGCCTACACACCCAATTTCTGGCACTGACCAAGCCTTTTTGGGGATTAGAATGCAATGAGCCAGTGAATGGATTTTGGGTGGGACAATAGGTGACAGACTGGAGTATAGTTGGTATAAGAGAAATTATTAATATGGTGGCTATCAAATAGTCCCCAAAGACTCACCTTTTCTTTTTACCAATTAAAAATGATAAACATGTGGTCTTAAATATAAGGCATTTGCAGTGCTTATCTAAATCCTGTCATTATCTCACCCGGTTTAGATCTATGCCATTCCCACACACTCATCCTTTGTACTGGCCTACAAGCTTCATAAAAAGTGTGAAGGGGGAAATTATGTTCATTGAGCTAAAATTTAATAATATAAAATTCCATTTTAAGGTACACATTTTATAGTGTACAATTCAGTGCCATTTACTATATGAAAGTCTAACAATTAAGTTCACGAACTTGCCACACTGCACTGACTTTGGCAGTACTGTACAAACAGTTCGGTAAGGTTCATAACCTTGGAATATCAGTGTCTCACAGCTGTATTCCTGTCAACGTGTGGCGGTGTCTTGCTGAGTGGCGTTCATCATTGTTGCATTTTTGTGTGTCGTCATATGAATGTCTGAGCTTGAATTAGAGCAATGAACATACATTAAATTTCTTGTTAAACTTGGCAAGAGCGGAAGTGAAATCAGGGACATGTTAGTCCAAGTTTATGGGGATAATGCCATGAAGAAAATGGCTGCATACAAATGGATTAAATGTTTTTCTGAGGGGAGAGAATGCGTCACTGATGAAGAGAGGTCAGGGCAGCCAGTAATGAACAGAACTGACAAAAACATTGCAAAAGTTCATCGAATTGTGTGTCAAAATTGCCATCTGACTGTGAGAAGCATAGCAGACCAAGTAAACATCGATACAGAAACAGTTAGGAAAATCCTCACTGAAAATCTTGGCATGAAAAAGGTGTGTGCAAAAATGGTCCCGAAGGAGCTCGTCGATAAACAAAAGCAAAGGAGAGTCGAAGTTAGCCAGGACCTTTTGAGAGGCAAGACGATGTTGTGGGCTGTGTTATCACTGCTGATGAAACATGGGTGTACCACTATAACCCTGAAACAAAGCGTCAAAGTGCACAGTGGAAGTCAGCCAATTCTCCACTACCCCAAAAGTTCTGTCAGTCCAAATCAAGAGTCAAAATGATGTTGCTAACCTTTTTTGATATCAGAGGGATTATTCATTATGAATTTGTACCAACTGGACAAACAGTTAACCAAGTTTACTATTTGGAAGTGCTGAAAAGACTGTGAAAAAGTTAGATGAAAATGACCTGAACTTTTCGCCAACAATTCATGGCTCTTGCATCACGACAATGCACCAGCTCACACAACACTGTCTGTGAGGGAGTTTTTAGCCAGTAAACAAATAACTGTATTGGAACACCCTCCCTACTCACCTGATCTGGCCCCAAATGACTTCTTTCTCTCCCCAAAGTTAAAGGAAATAATGAAAGGAAGTAATTTTGATGACATTCGGGACATCAAGGGTAATACAATGACAGCTCTGATGGCCATTCCAGGAAAAGTGTTCTAAAATTGCTTTGCAGGGTGGACTAGGCGCTGGCATCCATGCATAGCTTCCCAAGGGGAGTACTTCAAATATACGTAGTGATATTCAGCAATGAGGTATGTAGCACTTTTTCTAGGATGAGTTCACAAACTTAATTGTCCAACCGCCTATTCAGTGTTGTGCAGCCATCACCACAATCTAGTTTCAGAATATTTTCATCACTCCAAAAGGAGACCCCATATACATTAAGAGTCATTTCCTATCCCCTCCATCCCCTGACTCTGGCAACCACTAATCTACTTCTTGTCTCATTAGGTTTTCCTTTCTGGATATTTCATATAACTGGAATCAAACAACATGTGGCCTTTGGTGTCTGGTCTGTCAATTAGCAGAATGTTTTCAAGGTTCATCCATGTTGTAGCATGTATCAGTAATATGTTCCTTTTTATGGCTGGATAATATTCCATTGTATGGACACACCGCACTTGATTTATCTGTTCATCCATTGATGGACATTTGGGTCCTTTCCACCTTTTGGTTATAGTGAATAATGCATTATGAACAATTCTGTATAACCTTTGTTTGAACACCTGTTTTCAATTGAATATATAAACCTAGAGAAGAATTGCTGGATATGATAATACTACGTTTAACTTTATGAGGAACAACAGAACTGTTTTCTACACCAGCCACACCATTTTACATTCCCAGTAGCAATGCATGAGGATTCCGAGTTCTATACATCCACACCAAAACTTGTTATTTTCCAATTTTGTTTATTTTCTTTCTTCCTTCCCCCCCCCTCCCTTTTCTTCCTTCCCTTATTTCCCATCCTAGAAGGTATGAAATGGTATCGCATTGTGGTCTTGATTTGTATTTCTCTGTTGACTAATCTTTTAATGTGCTTGTTGGCCATTTGTATATATTCTTTAAACAAATGTCTATTCAAGTCATTTGACCATTTTTACTTGGTGGCATTAAATACATTCACACTGTTGTGCAACCATCACCACCGTCATTCTTCAGTCCTTTTTTCACCTTTCCAAACTGAAATTCCATACTCATTAGACAACAACTCCCCAACCCTGCTTCCCACCAGCTCCTGGCAACCACCATTTTACTTTCTGTATCTGTGAATTGCACTACTCTTGGTACCTCATATAAGTAGAATCATACAGTATTTATCTTTTTATGACTGGCTTATTTCACTTAGCATAAAGTCCTCAAAGTTCATCCATGTTGTAGCATGTGTCAGAATTTCCTTCCTTTTCAAGGCTGAATTGTATCTATTGTATTCCATTGTATCTATATATCATATTTTGTTTTTCCATTCATCTGTTGATGATTATTTGGGTTGTTTCCACCTTTGGCTATCATGAATAATCTATGAACAAATGTTGAACATATGTGTACAAGTATCTCTTTGAGATCCTGCTTTCAATTCTTTTGGGTATATACTTAGAAGTGGAATTGCTGGATCATATTGTAGTTCTATTTTTTAATTATTTGAGGAACTACCATGCTGTTCTCCATAGTGGCTGCACCATTATATATTGCCACCATCACACAAGGGTTCCAATTGTTCCACATCCTCACCAACACTTTCTATTTTCTACTTAAAAAAAAAAAGTAGCCATCCCAATGGATGTGAAGTGGTATTTCATTGTGGTTTTGATACATAGTTCCCTAATGCTTAATGATGTTGAGCATTTTTCCATGTGTTTGTTGGTTATGTGTGTATCTTCTTTGGAGAAATGTCTAGTCAAGTCTTTTGCCACTGTAAAATTGGGTTGTTGGGAGGGTGTCTGTTGTTGTAGAGCTGTAAGAGTTCTTTTATATTCTGGATATTAACCCCTTGCCAGATATATAAGTTGTGAACATTTTGTCCCATTTTATAGGTTGCCTTTTCACTCTGTTGGTTGTGTTTTGATGTCCAGAAGTTTTTAAATTTTGAAATAGTCCAATTATCTATTTTTACTTTTTTACTTTTGTTTTTGGTGTCATATCCAAGAAATCCATGACAAATCCAATGTCACAAAACTTATTTCCAATGTTTCCTTCTAAGGGTTTTATAATCTTAGCTTCTTAGGTTTAGGTCTTTAATCCATTTGAGTTTATTTTTGCATATGGTGTAAGGTAAAGATCCAGCTCCATTATTTTGCATATGTGTATCCAGTTTTCTGAACACCATTTGTTGAAAAGACCATCTTTTCCCCATTGAAAGATCTTGGCACCTTTGTCAAAAAAATCATCTGATCATATAGGAAAGGGTTAATTTCTGGGCTCTTTATTCTATTCCATTAGCCTTTGCGTCTGTACCACATTGTTTTGATTACTGTTGCTTTGTAGTAAACTTAGAACTATGGAAATGTGAGACTTCAAACTTTGGCTTTTTCAAGATTGTTTTGGGTATTTGGGGTTTCTTGAGAATGCTTATGAATTGTAAGGTGGAATTTTTCTATTCATAAAAAAATATCATGGGATTTTGATAGAGATTGGATTGGATCTGTAGACTACTTTGGGTAGTAATGACATTCTTAACAATATTAACTCTTCCAATCCACAAATACAGGGTGTGTATCCATTTTTTGTATCTGTCTAACTGGTTTTGGCAATATTTTTTTCTCTTTCTTTCTTTCTTTCTTTTGACATTCAATATTATTTTCTATTAATTTCAAGTATAGGTATACAGCATAGTGATTACACATTTATATAATTTAAGAAGTGATCCCCCCAATAAATCTAGTATGCAGTTGGCACCATACATAGTTATTACCACATCATTGACTATATTTCCTGTGCTGTACTTTATATCCCCATGACTATTTTGTAACTGCCAGTTTGTACTTCTTAATCCCTGTACCGTTTATACCCAGCCCCCAACCCTCTCCCATCTGGCAACTGTCATTTTGCTCTGTGTATCTATGAGCCTGTTTCTGCTTTGTTTGTTCATATATTCTTTTGTTTAGATTCTACATGTAAGTGAAATCATATGGTAATTACAAAATTGTCACAGGGATGCAAGGTATAGCATAGGGAATATAGTTAATATGTCAACTGTAATTGAAAAATAAAGTGAGTCATTTGTAGACAGTATAAAGATAGGTGATAATGTTTATCTGTTATGTGAATATCTGCCTTTTAATTTGATAGCTTAATTCACTTATATTTCAAGTAATTACTCATAAGAAAAAACTTCTACAATTTTGCTATTTATTTTCTTTTATAGCTTATCTTTTGTGTTTCTTAATTCTTACTTTACTGCCTTACTTTGTATTTAATTTTATTTTTCTTATGTACCGTTTTGATTCCATAAATGGTAAAATTTAAATCAGTAGTTCCCCTAATGTTTGGAGGCTGGTAAAATCTCTTCCATTGTTTTTTGGGTTTTTTAAAATTTTTCTATTTTGGAACCTAATCTGTTCTACATTAGTCACGTTATGAATGCCTGATATGATTCCAAAGTCTTTGACAAACATTCCCAAATATTGCATGAAACATTTTGATTCAAAGGAGCACAGTTTGAAAATGATCAATTTAACTATTGTAACTTTTTTCCTAAGGGTGGTCTTCCAGAGTCTCACTGGGTTCCAAAATAATACAGTTTCATAGAATTGAAGTAGATGAGTTTTCAGAATCCAAGTGGGTTCTTGTTTCTCTAATTATAGTACCAATGCAGGTAGTGCTTGTCTAGTTTTAAACATACCCATGGCTGGTGATTTCATGAACTCCTTCAACAGACAATCCGCCCCTTAATTTACGGTTAACACTCAGAGTCATTTTTAAAGATCATTTCGAATCTCTCTTTTATAATGGAAGGGTTTTTGCTCCTCTTTTTGCCCTCTTCTTGCCTTATTGACATTTCTGCTTTCCTCTGTTTTTAGCCTTTATGAAGTAACCATTAGTCTTACCTTCTGGTTTGGCTGTTGTGGGAGTGTAAAAATAGACTTCCAGTAGGTCCAGGTAAAGAACACAAAGATGGCATGGTAGAATATGAGGTAGATAACTGAAATTTAAGAAAAAAACACAGTGTTTACACTACACCTTTGTCCATTTCTAAGAGTTGAGAAAGACATAAGGCTCAACAACAAATTTCTATTTTGTTTTCCTATTACCAAGTATTTTTTTAGTATTACTATAAAATATTAATTCTTACATTTCCCCCACACAGTGACAGAAACAAGTTACAATGCTAAATTCTGAACACAAAGGAAACCATCAACAAATCGAAAAGACAACCTACCAAATGGGAGAATAATATATTGATAAGGGGTTAATATACAGAATTCATTAAGAACTCCTACAACTTAACACCCGAAAGACCAAACAATTCAATTAAAAATGGGCAGGGGGGCCAGCCAAGTGGCACATTGTTTAGTTGGCTTGGGACGCCAGCTCTGGGCAGCAGGGCCCCAGTTCAGATCCCACATGAGGGACAGTGATGCCATTCCCTCTACAGCTAAGGTGGTGAACAACAGCTCGACCTGGAGCTGGGCTGCCATGAGTCACCGGCGATGGTGTAGGATGCAGTGGGGCTGGCCGGCAGGGGCGTGAGCTTTCATGAGCTGCCAAGAGCCGCCGTGAGCAGCCGTCCATTGGCTGGCGAGCGACTGCCTCACCGGGGAAGAGCGCAATGATAACACCAACATGGGCCAGTGAAGCGACAGCCTCCACAACTAGACTGAAGAACAAAAGGACAGCAATTTGTCTGTTCCCCTTCCCTGATTCCCCAACACTGTTCCCCTCCCCCAATTCCCTAATAAAATCTTAAAAAGAAAAAAATGGGCAGAAGACCTGAATAGACATTTCTCCAAAGAGGACATACAGATGGCTAACAGACATATGAAAAGATACTCAATGTTACTAATCATCAGAGAAATGCAATTCACCACACCCCTGCCACATTTCATACTGCAGTGTGTGTTACTGAATTATGGATAGGCACCATGATTCTCAACTTTGTGTTTCTCTCTCTCTCTCTCTCTCTCTCTCTCTCTTCTCTCTCTCTCTCTCCATATAGATAGATAGATAGACAGACAGACAGACACACACACACATACTGGGGGTGCCAAAAAATGTATACACATGACTTGTTATCAAAATCTCAGCTTGGTTTCATCAGAATGTATTTATCTTTGTTGGTGCAACCAATAAATCTGGTAACTCATTAGTATGATGTTGACTTGATTTATTTTAATATTATAAAATTTTATATTTGCGCGAGTCCTTAGATTCCATTTGGTCTGATATTCTCTGCAACATATAAACCTGCTTTGTATTATACCTAATAATCGGTCACCCAGCTTTTGCTTGAACACCTGAAGTAATGGGAAACTTATCAACTCTTGGGCCAGCCCATTCTGTTGTTGGATAACTCTGATTGTTAGACACATCTTCCTCATATCTAACAGAAATATGCCTCCTGGTAACTCGCTCACATCCATCCTAATTTTGCTCCCTGGAGAGGAATCATATTTGCTTAAAAACAAAAAGTCTTGTATCTGAACATTTAAAGTTACAACTCAATAATGAGACAACTCTATAACAACAGGCAGAAGACACAGACATTTCATAAAAGAAGATATGCATATGGCAAACAAGCACGTGAAAAGATGCCTATCATCAGTCATTACAGAAGTGCAAATTAAAACCACAAGGAATTACCACTTCATACACAACAGAATGGTTTTCAAAACCCTGAAAACAACAAGTGACAGCGAAGATGTAGACCAACTGGAACTCTCATGTGTCACTGATGGGGATGCAAAATGGTAGAACTGTTTTGGAAAACAGTTTGGTAGTTTCTCATAACGTTAAACATACATAGTATAGACTACTATGTAGAAATACAAAGGAACAAAGTACTCCTACTTACACTGACATGGATGAATCTTAAAAGCGTATTGTTAAGTGAAAGAAGTCAGATATAAAGGGCTCCATATCTTATGGCTCAATTTATACAACATTCTGAAGAAGGTAAAACTACAGAGACAGAAAACAGATCAGTGATTGCCAGGTTGGAGAACGAGAGGATTGCTTGCAAACGGACCAGAGAGAATATTTTGAGGGTAATGTAAATATTGTATATCTTGATGCTAGTGGTGTTTACATCAGTATATACATTTGTCAAAACTTGTCAACCTGTGCATTTATAAAGGATGATTCTTATTGTGTGTAAATGATATCTCAATAAACCTGACAAAAACAAAATAATAAAGAGATCTAAAATGAGCCTTTTCCAAGGTGAAGTGATGCAGCCACAGGCCAAGGAACAAAGGCAGATGCAGGAAGCTGGAAGAGACAAGATCTGGAATCTCTCCTTGAGAGTCTGGAAGGGGCATGTTTGTGGCAATTTGTTATTGCAGCTCTAGCAAACCAATGTACTCTCTATACTCAGTTTTCTCATCCATAAATGGACATATGATCATGCTTACTTCATAGGGCTTTAATGAGCATTACAGGCACCTAAAACATGTTAGAGCAGTGCACTTGAAGTAATTTTTATTATGACTCTTTACTAGCTAAGGAACCATAGTTATCTTTGAGCCTCTGGTCCTTTCACCTGTTACCTGGTAATAATAAAAATACTTAGTCTAAGAACCTCTAAATAGAGAAACAAATAAATAAAATTGGCCTTTTCCTTTCATGTCTTTTCATCTTAGTTTTTCTAACATTTAGTATAATAGATAGCTACTTAGTCTGACTTCCCAGCCTAATATTTTAATTTTCCTCACAGCCATACTTAAATGTGTTGGGAGTTACAGGCTGTATGACTGAAAGCAGGGTCATTAGGTGCACAGCTAGAAGATAAACTCAAATCATAACTCTGAAACCTAGAATTGGCTACACTCTGGCTGATCTTTCCTTATTGAATTTTCAACAAGCATTATTTTTATAACAATGATATAAATATTATTAATTAGTATATTAATAATTATTCTATTATATGTAAGAATACCTATAACAATGATTATTATATTAATATCATGATTAATATTCTTTTAGAAGTGGGTTAGCCTCTAAATAAAGCCTTTGTCTGCTCCCCAAAATCCTCATTATAAAGGAATTTTACAATAATAAATACAAAATAGTATATTATTAAGATCACTGAGATAACTTTTCAAAACCTAACTGAGATTTTCCTATACAGTTTGGAGGTGAGTAGAAAAGATCATACTGTGGCCCAAACATTTTCCCTCACATACTCCTGGTATCTAATATATCATCGATAAATTAAGGTTAGTATAATCAGCAAGCTGACACAAAGCAGTTATTTCCATGCTCTGGATTTTCAAATGGAAAACTGAATAAGTTCTTGTATTCATTTGCTCAGGCTGCCATACTAAAGTACCACAGACTAAGTGGCTTAAACAGAAATTAAGCTTTTCAAAATTTTGGAGTCTACAAGTCCAAGATCAAAATGTGGGCAGGGCTGGTCCTAAGGCCTCTCTCCTGGGCCTTAGGTGCAGACGGCCGTCTGCTCCCCATGTCCTCACATGGTCATCCCTCTGTGTGTGTCTGTGTCTTCATCTCCTCCTCTCATACGGTCACCAGTCTTATTGATTGGGCCCACCCTAGTGACCTCATGTTACCTTAATTATTTAAAGACCCCATCTCCAAATGGTTACATTTTGAGGTCCTGAGGGTTAGGACTTGCACATATGAATTTGAGAGGTGGCAGGGGGAGGGAAGTCACAGTTCAGCTCTTAAGAGTTCTATTATTTATGAATTGCATCTATTTCTAAAAAGTTAAATAATTACAACCATTTTTAACTTTAAAAGAGAAACCAGATAATTTAGTATGCAAATCATTGAAAATTAAAATGAATTCTCAGAGAATGCATTAAAGTTTTGCTTAAAATGATTTTAATCAATTTAATCAGTACATTAGTCTTGATTTTATGTGGATTGTCTTACAGATTGTGCCTAATCTCATTCCAAAATTCATCCCTTAGCCCCACCCATCCTTGAACCCTACTAAATTTCTAACTTCCAGTTTATCTCAGATCCTCCTTAAGGAATAGAGAGAGGAGGGAAGATTTTCCAGTCAAGATCTTCAAAATAGAGATAGTATGATGCTGAACGAGATCATCCACACAAAATACTCTAATGAAAGCAAAATAAATACATTATCATTATGTTGTATAGTATGGTCTATGGAAGAAGGCATGGACTCATGTCGGTTTTTTTTTCCAAGTAGTTCACACCTGATTTATTCTAATAAGTCTAAGATACTATGAATTGAATTATAAGGCACAAGAGCTATTTATTAGCAGCTCTTTGGCCAAAATGGGAAACAGTCTATGTAAACCAATGTACTCGTCTTACAAAAACTTTCTTACAATTGTGATTTTCTTACAATTGTTTTCTCTGTAGCATACTGGATGGACGCATGTCTTAAAAACAGAATTTCTGAGTTCCATATAATCAAGGATAAAATATAATATTCTGGATGGTGGTTCGGGTGATCTGGGCTTTAGTCCTTTTTGTGCACTAGAATCAGTATTATGACTAGGTCACCACATTTTATTTCTTTGGGTTTCAGTTGTTCTACTTACAAAATATGAGTGTGTTGCATTACAGCCAATTCCAATACCAACCCCCCTGCATTAGCCTCTAACCCTATTATTTAGGAGGGAGTGCCTCGGTGAGGCACTAATCTCTCTGAGGGAGTGTCTCAGGTGACTGGGACCTATCGGAATGATAATAGTTATCTCCCCTGGGAGGACACAGTAACAAGTGTTCTGGGGCTATGTGGCCGGAAGTGTGAAGGTATAGCATTTGCTGGAACACAATGGGATATGTTAATGAAAAGAGGCCTTAAGGCACACAAATCACACAGAGTTGCTAATTGATTGACAGCAGTTTTACTTCTTTGAAGATTCTTAATAAAAACCATGCGCTGACCCCATTTAGGGCTCAGTCTTCTCTGGCTGAGTCCCTTGGTCTCGCTCAAATCTAACTTTTGTCTCTTGACTTTATTCAATCTGCGTCGCTCCTCACGAGACCCATTTGCCCTTGCCACGCTGGACGTGACATGAGTGCATGGAATTTGACAATATATTTACAAGGGCAGTAGTAGGAATTATAGTCCTGAACTGTTATGCTTCTTAGAAGAAAGAGCACTTAGGTCCTTTCCAATGTTGATAACAATAATAATAATAGTATCCACTATTTATTTTGTACTTCTCATGTGCCAGGCACTGTGCCAAGAGACTACATCATCTTGTTTAGTGTCCCAAACAACCATGAAAGGAAGCTATTGTTACCCCATTTTTCAGAGAAAGAAAGTGAACCTTAGTGAGGTTAAGTTCCCCAAGGTCATATATAAGTGGCAAAATCAAGATTTGATCCCAGGTGCATCTGACACTGAAGTCTGTGCTTGTTTACTACTATTACAATGCTTTTAACAGTATATTAGAGATTGAAATTTATCAGGAACTATACTAGTTTCTTAGGACTCTCATAAATTACCACCAATTGGGTGGCTTAAAAAAATGAAATTGATCTCTCACAGCTCTGGAGGCTAGAAGTCGGAAATTAAGGTATAGGCAGGGCCATGCTCCCTCTGAAGGCTTCAGGGGAGGATCCTTCCTTGCCTCTTCCTAGCTCCTGGTGGTCCCTGGAAACCCCTGGTGTCCCTTGGTGTGTGGCAGCATAACTCCAATCTCTATGTCTGTCTTCACATGGCTGTCTTCACTGTATGATATACACATACTTTTGCAGTATGTTTAACTGGTTTTCTTAAGCTGTGGAGACTGAAGAAAAGGTTATATGACTTGAGGCTTTCATTTCTTTGCCCCTTCTATTTTCTTTGCCTATGCCCATGTTTCTACTGGCACTCATATGTTGTACTATAACCTATTGTAATAGTGCAGTGTCATTGGAAACAAGTCACAAGAGATTCACAGGGTTAAAAGGGACCTCCCATAGTCATTGGGCCTATGGGTGTGCTTCTAGGCAAGGCTCACTGACTTGTGCCACATAGTTGCATGTCTGGTATTTTCTGAGAAGTAGATTTCATGGCATCTCCTAGTAGCCCGCCCTAGTATTCAGAAGTTCTTTGTAAGTCTAGCTTTCAACCTTCTGGTTACGATCAAATCTAATTTTAGTCTGTGGATTCCACTATCTTTGAGAATCCTGACATATAAAAAACGTTACAAGTGAGACTGTTAACACTTTACATTTATACAGCTGTTCACTGACGTATACTTTTACTCCTGCTAGCTTACAATAAGTCTGTAAGATGGTAATAACCTAGCCCATGTAACAGAAATTGAGGTTCATAGAAGTTGAGTTACTTACCAAAGGTCATAGAGTTAGTAAATGATAGAGTTGGAACTCCATCCCAGATCTTCTGTCCCTAAATCCTGTGCTTTGTCCCATTATGCCCCACTGCAGAATAAAGAAGCAAAATCTAATCTTATTCTTTATTGATAAATTTCAGAGCTATGGGGATAAAAGTGCTTTTGGATCATAGAATTCTAGAGTCAGAAGGAAGCTTAAAAATTATACATTGTAGGGCCGGCCGAGTGGCATGATGGTTAAGAACTGGCTTGGGACGCCAGAGGGCCCCGGTTCGGATCCCACATATGAGGGCCAGTACACTGCCCTTCACAGCTAAGATGCTGAACAACAACTCAACCTAGAGCTGGGCTGCCGTGAGTCGCCGGCGACGGCATAGGCTGCAGCCCCTGCTGCAGTGGGTTGCCATGGGCTACC
>NW_017732294.1:55589-81982 GCF_001890085.2 Hipposideros armiger | reverse complement strand
TGAGCGGCCAGCAGCCGCAGTGAGTGGCCGTCCAGAAGCTGGCGACTGATCTGCCTCACCCGGGAAGAGTGCAATGATGGTGCCAACTTGGGCCAGTGCAGCAACGTCCTCCACAACTAGACTGAGAACAAAAAGACAGCAACTTGTCTGTTTCCCTTCCCCCAATTCCCCAGCGCTGTTCCCATCCCCCAATTACCCAATAAAAATCTTAAAAAAAAAGAAACATAGATAAGAATAAGAGGCAACTCAAAACTTGCTCTAAGGCTATAATATAATAATACTAGCAAGCATTTATAGAATCACCAATATTAACTTTACTAACCGCTGTTGTAAGTGCTTTATATGCATTAACTCATTAATTGTCCCAACAGCTTTACAAAGTTGGTAGTATTATTATTGATATTCTACACACGAATAAAACGAGCACAAGGAAGGTAAAATAATTTACCAGGAAGTAGTGAAGCTGGGATTTGAATTTAGACAGTTCATACTTTTAACTAGTATGGTCTACTGGCTTTCCACCACTCTGCTTGGTGGCCTCTGGAGCCAACACCTCTGCTAAATGAGTAATAATGAGCTGGAGGTTAAAACAACACAACACAAATGCTGTGTACTCAGTGACCTCCAACAACTAATTCCCATGAAGTGAGGATTGAAAGTGGCTACATAAATACTTATGGTGATACCTCATGAAACAATATAAAGCTAAAGGTTTCTTAAGACTCATGCTTACCTTACAGGTTTTCAATGGAAAATACCTCACTCTCTTTAGAATGACAGTACAAACTGCAGACCTAGCCAAGATGGGGATGATGAGTGGAGAAGAGTACAGTGAACATACTGGAAGTATGATGGGCAAGGACTTGGGCCTTAAAAGCCCCCACTGGAGGCCTTCCCCAATGCCTCGAATAGGAGGTGAGTTGGGTAAAAAGCAAGGTACCTAGGAATGAACCCAGTGATGAACCCAGGGAGGCCTAGGGTCATTACTGCCAACAGATTGGTTCTCTGTGCCCTTCCCTATCAGAACTCCTGGTAACTTTCAATTCTGTCCTACAGCCAAAGGGGCCACTGAAAACAGCTTCTGCTCTGCTTCTTGAAATCCATTGCCCTAAACTTGACTGAAAAAGTTGCTCAAGTTACAGGCTTTCATGTAACACACTTTTAGATAGAAAAGAGGGATACAGTTCTGACCAATACAATTCATAGTGCCCTCTTACCTTTTTCTGCTGGGCTCAGAACAGTCACTGTGGAAAGAGATAAAAAGGTCAAAATTAGCGATATTTTCAAACTTACTTTTCTAATCCATTTTTCCATAGCATCATTTTTTAGCAATTTAGTCAGTGGTACTTTAGGGAATCATCAGCCTGCTGAGATAAGGAAAGACGAGGATTAAATTCCATCCTCTGCGGTATTCCTTCATCTTAAACCATGAGAATTAAGAATCTCTACTCATTCAACAAATACAGGTATAATTTGATTAAAAACAACAGCAAATGGAAACACTAAAGCTATGTAACATGGTAGTAGGAACTTAAAAGATGATAATTTAGCAGATGATTACTCATTTCCCCAAAGTATTCACTGTCTGGGTTAGAAGCCCAGTCACACTATTTTATGACTGTGGGCAGATCCTTACCTTCGCTAACAGTACCTACCTCACAAGGTTGAGATTTAAATGTGGTCATAAATATAAATACTGTTTAACACAGAATCTAGCACAAGGAAGTATGAACATATTAATACATATTTTATTATTATTTTTGAACTAAGATTTCATAGAATATCAGAACTGGAAGGGAGTTTAGTGATTATCTCGTTTATCTGTCTCATTTTGCAGATGGGAAAAATGGACTAGCGTATCATCAAATGATTTGCCCAAGGTCATAGAGCAAGTTAATGATAGAGTTGGGACTAGATTCCAGCCTCAAGGGCTTTTTCCATGTGCTGTGTCCACCTTTTGCAATCACTGCTTGCTGGCTTACTATGATATATACATAACTTTTGTTCAGAATTTCATTTGTACAAGCTGAGGCCGATCTTACTCACCACCACGATCTCTGCGCACTTGTACTAGGTGCCAAGGGAAGGTGAAATCACAAGGCATAGCTCTTTAAAATGGAGAGACAGAGAGCAGAGTTGCTTGGAGACCAATCTTAATAAAGAGTAGCAGCCAAATTGCTGTTTGGCATATCTCCTTGCAACATCTATAGCTGAACACTCACTGCTAAACAGGAAGCGGAGGTCTTTACTTCCATTTGCTTGGCTACAGCACTTGTGAGTCAGGGAAGGAAAGCACCCAGTGCTTCATGAATGTCGGGATTAGACAGTGTACATAGAAAAATGAGTGGGGGCCAGGAAGTGTCCAGGGGAACAGCTGGCTTTAAGTCGTTTCAGGATGGTCATGTGCAAGTGTGTCTGGTTTATATGATCCAAGAACAAAGGGAAGAAATGGAATCAGAAGGTAAAAGCTGCATGTCAACACACTGTAGCTCCATATAAGAAATGATGATGACGACGACCAAGCAGACTGTTAAGAGTCCTTTTCACTCCTGAAATCTGTAAAGAGTCAGTAACTTTAAGGGAAAACATATTGTCGCAAAGTTCTGTTGGAAGTTACACACTTCTGAGAAAAAAAAAGGGGGCCTTTATTCTAAACCTTTGTGTCACTTCTATTGGTGGTTCTGCCTTTCCTTTATTTTTCTAATATTGCCTTTTGCATTATTAAAGTAAGAGACTAAGAATACTTCAGTTATATTTAAAATGAAAATGACACAGGGCACACTGAACTTGTACCAAATGAAACCTCTGGGCCATTCTCTGGGTAACCTGCTGTGCATGATTATAGATTGATGTGGTGATGTGTGTGAATAAACACCTGCTTTGTTCCTTCAAGTTGTAGCTTACTCCTGGGGAGTTAAGTCACTGCACTTATCATCAAACAGTTTCTTTGCACTCTCTCTCCTCTTTTCTCTCACCTATTTACTGGTTCGTTGCAACTAGGTATGGAGAAAATGTATGGAAGGGCTTTTCATCACAGACTAGTGTTAAAACCAAAGCATATCTCATGACTTCTTTTAAGTAGATGCATGTTTTAGGATTCACAGAAGAATATTGGAAGAATAAGCCTAATATGGGGCTAGATGAGGATAGTCAATAAATGTAGGAGAAAACACAAGGAAGAAATTCTACAACCAAAATATAATGCAATCTATGTAATTTAAATGTTATAGTAGGAATGTTTAAAAAAGTTAAAAAATATCAAGTGAAGTTAACTTTAAGAATATATTTTATTTAATCCAACATATCAAAAATATCATCATTCCAATATGTTATCCAAACAAAGATTATTAATGAAATATTTTACATTTTTCTTTTTGTATTAAATTTGTGAAAGCTGGTGTGTATTTTATACTTCCGGCAGATCCACATTTCAAGTGTCTAATAGCCACATGTGGCTACTGGCTACCAAATTAGTGACGCTCAAAAGGACTTATGAGGGCCGGCCGAGTGGCGCGATGGTTAAGAACTCGCTTGGGATGCCAGAGGGCCCCGGTTCGGATCCCACATATGAGGGCCAGTGACACTGCCCTCCACAGCTAAGATGCTGAACAACAGCTCAACCTGGAGCTGGGCTGCCCTGAGTCGCCGGCGACGGCGTGGGCTGCAGTCCCTGTGGCAGTGGATTGCCATGGGCTACCGTGTGTGGCCAGCAGCCAGCGTGAGCAGCCAGCAGCCGCAGTGAGCGGCCGTCCAGAAGCCGGCGACTGATCTGCCTCGCCAGAGAAGAGCGCAATGATGGTGCCAACTTGGGCCAGTGAAGCAACGTCCTCCACAACTAGACTGGAGAACAAAAAGACAGCAACTTGTCTGTTCCCCTTTCCCCAATTCCCCAGCGCTGTTCCCATCCCCCCAATTTCCCAATAAAAATCTTTAAAAAAAAAAAAAAAAGGACTTATGAAAGCAGAGTGGGGAGGCTGAAAATGTGAGTGTAGTGAGATGAGCGCTTACTTAAAATGAAGTTCTCTTTTAATTAATGACTCACTCGGGGAGGGAGTTCATTGATGTATACCATATACTTTGGTATGTATTCATATTCTGGTTCTGCCACTTACTTCTTCTGTGACCTTGGGCAAATTATTTAATCTCTCTGTGCCTCAGTTTCCTCATCTGTAAAATGCTAAAGCAGAGTCCAAACACCCTGGAAGAAGCTAAAGTAGTGTCCCAACATAAAGCTAATCTTCAAAGGCTGGGAGAGGATTTTGTTTCTTCTTTTCTATTTCTTTTATGACTATAGGCATTCATGAAACCTCTATTAAACAACTAATTGACCAAAAGTTTAAGGATCAAAGACCTTAGAGACCACGCATAATGAAGAACATAGTCTTTAATATAAAAAAATCACTGAACAAACAACTCAAAACAGGCAGCAAAAACAAACAGGGTGGGGAAGAAGAATCTGGTTTCCATTTATACAGGTAAATATAAAAGCCAGTAGTATTGTATTTTTGGTTTTCCACTCTTCTTTTATTTACTACATGATTTAAAAGACAAATGCATAAAATAATAATCATAAATCAATGTTAATAGGCACACAATGTATAAAGATGCAATTTGTGACAATAACAATATAAAGTGGGAAATGGAGTTGTAAAGGAGCAGAGTTTTGTATATTATTAAATTAAGTTGGCATGAATTCAAATTTTATTATTACAAAGTTAACATGTTAATTGTAATACACAGGCTAAACACTATTAAAAAAACAAAAATATATAGAAAAAGAAATGAAAGGAAAGCAAAATGGGTACACTAAAAATGAATCAATCACATAATAATGCATTCAAACAATGAGCTATCATTATACACATATTAGAATGGTTAAACTCCAAAATAACTGAAAACACCAAATTCAGAGAAGAATGTGGCATAATAGGAACTCTCACTCATCGGTGGTAGGAATGTGAAATGGCGCAGCCACTTTGGAAGACAGGTTTTCAAAGATATCCAAGTAAATAGTAACCAAAAGAAAGCTAGCGGCTATGCTAAGACATGGTTGATTTTAAATTAAAAATTGGGGGCCAGCCGAGTAGCGCATTGGTTAGGAGCTGGTTTGGGACGCCAGCTCTGAGCAACAGGGCCCTGGTTCAGATCCCACATGAGGGCCAGTGACTCTGCACCCTCTACAGCTAAGATGCTGAACAACAGCACGACCTGGAGCTGGGCTGCCATGAGTCGCCGGCGATGGCATAGGCTGCAGGGGGGCTGGCCAGCAGCGGGAGTGAGCTTCTGTGAGCTGCCGTGAGCCACGGTGAGCGGCTGTCCAATGGCCAGCAAGCGACTGCCTCACCCGGGAAGAGCGCAATGATAATACCAACAGGGGCCAGTGAAGTGACGTCCTCCACAGCTAGACTGAAGAACACAAGGACAGCAACTTGTCTGTTCCCCTTCCCCAATTCCCCAGTGCTGTTCCCTTCTTCCAATTCCCCAATATAATGTTTAAAAATAAATAAATAAATAAATAATTGATACAAGAGACAATGGAAGATATTATATATTGATAAAGGGGCTAATCCATCAAGATGACATAAGTATAAACATCTACAAACCTAACAACAGAGTTCCAAAATATAGGAAGCAAACTCTGAAAGAATTGAAGGGAGATATAAACAATATTAAAATATTAGCTGAGGACTTCAATATCCACTCTCAACAATGGACAGAACTACTAGACAGAAGCTCAATAAGAAAATGTAGGATTTGAACAACACTGTAAACCAATTAGACCTAACAGACATATGTAGAACACTGAACCCACCAACAGAAAAATACACATTTTTCTAAAATGTACATGGAATATTATCCAGTACAGGCCATATGTTAAACCACAAAATAAATCTCAGTAAATTTAAAAGATTGAAATCAATCATACAAAGTATCTTCTCTGAGAAAATGGAATTAAACTAGAAATGAATAACACAATGAAAACTACAAAATTCAAAACTATGGGGAAATTAAACAACACACTGTTAAACAATCAGTGGATCAAAGAATAAATTACAAGTGAAATTTAAAAATACTTAGCGGTGAATGAAAACAAAACCACAACATACCAAATCCTACAAGATACAGTGAAAGCAGTATTCAGAGAGTAATCTATATCTGTAAATGCATACATTATTAAAGAACAAAAATCTCAAATAAATGGCCTTTATACCTTAAGGAACTAAAACAGAAGAGCAAACTAAACTCAATGCTAGCAGAGGGAAGGATATAATAAAGAAGAGAGTGGAGAAAAACAAAATAGAAAACACAGAAACAACAGAATCAATAAAACTGAAAGTTGGGGCCTTGAAAAGGTCAACTAGACTGAACAAGAAAAAAAGAGAAAGAATAAAATTACTAATACCAAAAATGTAAGTGGAGATATTTATTAATAGAAAACTTTCATAGAAAGGATTATAATAGTAAGAACAATTGTATGGAAACAAATTAGATAATCTAGATAAAATGGACAAATGCCTAGAAACACAGAAAACTGACTCAAGAAGACACAAAATCTGAGCAGACTTTGAAGTGAAAAGATTGAATCAGTATTCAGAAACCTCCCAACAAAGCAAAGCCAAGACCAGATGGCTTCACTGGTGAATTGTACCAAATATTTAAAGAAGAATTAACACCAATCTTTTTCAAGCTCTTACAAAAATTTGAAGATAAAAGAACACTTCTTCATTCTATGAGGCCAGCATTACCCTGACACTCAAGCTAAAGAAAAACATCACAAGAGAACTACATACGACTATCTCTTATGCACATAGGTCTAAAACTACTCAATCAATTACTAGAAAACAGGACTCAGCATCATATTAAAGGAATATATACATCATGATTAAGTGAGATGAATCCAAGAAATGTAAGGGTGGTTCAACATATGAAAATCAATCTTGCGATACACTACATTAATAGAATGAAGTAAAAAACACATGATCTCAATTATGCTAGAAAAGCATTTGACCAGCGGTTCTCAACCTTTCACAGGGGTCGCCTAAGACCATCGGAAAATACATATTTTCAATGGTATTAGGAACCGAGACACCGGTCCTCTATCCGTCTCCAGGCCCACATGCAGATACGCCCACATATGAGTACCCGGCGACCCCTGTGAAAGGGTCGTTTGACCCCCAAAGGGGTTGCGCCCCACAGGTTGAGAACCGCTGGTATTTGACAATATGATACACACTTCCTTGGGGAAAAAAACGCTCACAAAACTAGAAATAGGAGGGAAGTTCCTCAACTTGAAAAAGGGCATTTAGGGAAGCCCCACAGCTACTCAATGGTGAAAGACTGAAAGCGTTCTCCTTCAGATAAGAAACAAGGTCAGGATGCCTGTTTTTACCACTTCTATTCAATATAGTACTGGATGTTCTAGCCAGTGCAATGAGGCAAGCAAGAGAAAGTTTAAAAAGCATCCAGATTAGCAAGAAGAAATAGAATTATCTTTATTTGCAGACGATATGATCTTATGTGTAAAAAATTCTAAATAGTCCACCAAAAAACCTCTCAGAGCTAATGAACAATCAGAACAAGAAGTTAAGAAGGCTATTCTGTTCATAGTAGCATGAAAAAGAATAAAAATACTTAGGAATAAATTTAACCAAGGAGGCTCAAGAGTTACATTTAAATTCCAAAATATTGCTGAAAGTAATTTAAAGGACTAAATAGATAGCCCATGTTCATGGATTAGAAAAGTTGATACTGTTATGATGACAATTGTCTCCAAAACAATATATAAATTCAGTGCAAACCTTATCAAAGTTTAACCAACCATTCTGCGGAAGCGTGCAAGCTGATCCTAAAATTCATATGGAATTGCAAGAGACCCTAGCCAAAACAGTCTTATCAAAGAAAAATAAAGTTGGAAAAATCACACTTCTTGATTTCAAAATTTATTGCAAAGGTACAGTAATCAACACAGCGTGATGCAGGATGAAGAATACACAAATGGATCAGTGGGGCAGAATTAAGAGAACAGAAATAAATCCATATACCTATGGCCAATTGATTTTTGACAATCATTTCAGGACTATTTAATGAGAAATGAGAAAATGGAATGATGCAAGAACAACTGCACAGCCACATGCAAAAGGATGAAGCTGGACTCCCACCTCACACAATATACAAAAATTAACTCAAAACAGATCAAGGTCCAAAATGTAAGAGCTAGCTAGCACTATACAATTCTTAGAACAAAAGACAGGGGGTAACCCTGTATGTCTTTGCATTTGGCAATGGATTCTTAGCTATAACACCAAAAACACAGGCAACTAAAGAAAATACAGATAAATTGAACTTTTATTAAAATGTAAAACTTTGTGCATCAAATGATACTAAGGAAGTGAAAAGACAACTCATGGAATGGGAGAGAATATTTGCAAATTATTTATCTGATAAGGGTCAAGTATTCAGCATATACTCGTATAAAGAAATCTTACGGGCCGGCCGAGTGGCGCGATGGTTGAGAACTCGCTTGGGATGCCAGAGGGCCCCGGTTCGGATCCCGCATATGAGGGCCAGTGAACACTGCCCTCCACAGCTAAGATGCTGACCAACAGCTCAACCTGGAGCTGGGCTGCTTGAGTCGCCGGCGACGGCGTAGGCTGCAGTCCCTGTGGCAGTGGGTTGCCATGGGCCACCGTGTGTAGCCAGCAGCCACCGTGTGTAGCCAGCAGCCAGCGTGAGCGGCCAGCCGCCGCAGTGAGCGGCCGTCCAGAAGCCGGCGACTGATCTGCCTCTCCAGGGAAGAGCGCAAAGACGGTGCCAACTTGGGCAAGTGAAGCAACGTCCTCCACAACTAGACTGAAGAACAAAACAACAGCAACTTGTCTGTTCCCCTTTCCCAATCCCCCAGCACTGNACGTCCTCCACAACTAGACTGAAGAACAAAACAACAGCAACTTGTCTGTTCCCCTTTCCCAATCCCCCAGCACTGTTCCCATCCCCCCAATTCCCCAATAAAAAAAATCTTAAAAAAAAAAAAAAGAAATCTTACAATTCAAGAACAAAAAGATCACCCACTTGAAACAAGACAAATAGATATTTCTCTAAAGAAGACATGCAAATGGCTAACAAGCACATGAGAAGATGCTCAACATCATTAGCCATCAGGGAAATACAAATCAAAACCACAGTGAGATGCCACTTCATTCCCAGATAATTTTCTCTACTTTCCCCAGGTGTCCTAGTTACCACATGGCAGAACTCAAATTCTAAGAACTGTAAGACAAAAATACCACTTTGGGCTTCAGCTCTAACTTCACATTAGAGAGAAAGACATCAGGTTCTATTTCTGGGAAGAAGTTGAGCCCTTAATTATTGTACATTTTGAGTCCTATTGAAACTCAAATCGGTTAATTTGCTTGTGTTGATTTGGTATCAGGCAGCCTTGACATCCAACTCTCCATTATTCACTAACATGTGACTTTAGGAAATGTTTGATTTCACCTTTCTGAAAGCCAGGTCTCTCATTCGTTAAAGATTGCAAAATGAAGACAAGATGGACTGGTGGAGCCCGAATTGGAAGTCAAGGCTACCTTACTCTCCTGTTGTTTCAATAATGGGAACTGGTGCAAAGTGTTAAGAAAACATTGTTGAGACCAAACCAGACCTCTGCAGGCTGCATTGGTGCTGTGAGTCACAGGTTCTGCCTCTGTGTTAATGGAGAGGAGGAGGCAGAGTTCAGACACTGCGGTGGTAAATGCATAGACTATGGAGCAATGCTGGCTGCCTATCTTAGTAGCACAGTTACCTTAGGTAAGCTTCTCCTTCTGTCTGTGCCTCAGTTGTCTTGTCTTTAAAATGGGCACAATGATAGTACGTACCTCATAAGAGTAGTATAAGGATTAAGAGAGCAAGAGAGAAAAAGAGAGGGGGAGAAAGTATGTGTGCGGTCATTTAAAAACAGTGTCTGGCATATAACAAGTCCTCTGCAAATATGTTTAATAAAAAAATTAATAAGCTCTAAGATTTCTTTCAGCTTTTAATACTATTAATATTAAGCTGCATACAAACTTGTAGAAAGCTAACTATCTTCACTGATTCTAACTTGCTCTTGACCTCAGTTTGCTCATCTGCACAATGGGAGCAGTAATGGCATTTCCTTTGTCTAGTTATTGTGAAGATTACACGAGTTAATGGAGAGAGAGTTAATACCTATAGTTACAGTACTTACAACATTGCCTGGCACAGATTAAGGACTATGTGAGTGTTAGCCATTATCATTATTAATTTTTTTAATGATTGCTTGGCAAAGCTCATGTTGGTCAGGATTGGAAAACTGCAAAATAATAATGGAGCTGAACTTTTAACCCCTCAATCCGTCATTCAAAAAAGCTACATGAGGAGCTCTAAGAACACAAAAACTTACCAGCCATTGTACAGCCCATTAATGCGCCTCAATACCATATTTAGATTAAAAAACAAAAAGAGCTTAAATTTCTATCTATGAAGGCAACTAATTGAATTTATTTTTAATAACTCTTTCTGCATTTTCCATAATAAATCTAGGAAGGAGATGAGGAAAATCTGAACTCTGATGCACAGACTTTGATTAGAAGAAAGTTGCCTCCCTAGTTAATCCCAGTCCACCTGGAATAGATAGATGATCGCTGTGTCAAAAATGTAAGAGGAGGAAGTTAGAAGTGGGGTCATGTTGCAGGGTTGGAAAAAGCAGGACCCTAATTGTAATTTTTAAGGTGAGAAGAATGTGGTATGAAGAAATAAAGCAGACAAATAGGAGTCTTAATGTGAGAGGACTGGAAATATACTGGGACCTGACACCGAATGAATGGGGAACATTATAGGACACAGTTGAAGGGTGCTGGAAGTGGGATTCTAGTACTGAAGTGACAATAACTATTAGTTATTAATAGTTACTTTGAGAAGAGATGGGAATTCTTCAACACAAAAGAATAGTAGCAAGGGGAGATCTCACTGTGAAATAAGCACAGGATATAAAAGAAGTTCATTGTAAATTGATAAGAACACTATTAGGCCATTACTGATAAGAACAGGGGGCTGGTGGGGGGGATCCAACAGGGAAAAGCACAGGACAGGGTCTTGGGGTTTGTTTCGAGAAACGTTGTAGAATTCTGAGTCTGTAAGCACAGGACATAGTGTGGGAACCATTTTATATATAAGAAGGGGATAGAAGGTTTCATAGTGTGACAACACGGGGTACAAGAGGGGACCTCAAATTTATAACATGGGTGCTCTAATGAGGGGGACAAGGAATGAGCCTTGTATTGGAAGGGGCACGAAATATTAGAAATTACAGTGTTGAAGGATGGTGTTTGTCTTGTTTGAGAAGACCAGGGGACAAGCGCAACCCTAGACAGAAGTAACAGAAAATAATAAATGCAGAGAAAAAGGATTGCAAAATGAGGGGCTAATAGTGGAATAGGTGGGGAGAAGATTTCAGACATGATAAGAAGTAGTGGACCTTAGAAGGGGTATGACGGATGTTGCGGGAACCTGTGTGGGAGGGTAAAGAGGACACTGTGGTGTGAGAAGTCCACGCATGAGTGTGATAAACGCAGGGCAACTAGTTTGAGGTGTCAGAAAATGGGAGAAAGGCACGAGAGGAAGGGGAATGCCAGTGCGATGAAATCAGAGGCTGTAGTATGAGGCTCCAGGGTAGGTCCCATTCCACTGGAGGAAATGAAGAAATGGCGAAGGCCACAGGGAAAGGGAATGCGGGACTTTAACACCGTCTGAAACGGAGAAACCCCAGTGGTATAGAAGAAGGTGTGCTGTGGAGTCCCAAATGGGACAAGATGTGAAGAGAGGATCACGGGAAAAGGATGAATCCCAGTGTTGGAAAAAGAAGCGCTAGTAAGAAAAGAGAGGAAATATTTTGAGGTTCCTAGTTGGATGCATTGGTGGCGCTGGTAATGTGAGCAGTTTAAGGATTTCCTCCATTTCATAGGGGGGAGCCCCCAGAATAAGAACACAAGGCACAAGTATAAGAAAAGGGCGCCCTATTGGAAAGAGCCAGGAAATTCTTGTGGGCTCGGACAGGAAATAATGTAAGAAACCGTGGGTGGCAAGCGTTGGGGGCATGGTGGGACCCTCGTGGGAGAGCGCAGGAAATACTGTGGGTTGGAAGTGGGCAGCTAGCTCTCTAGGGAGCTAGAAGAAAAGCACGGCGTGGGTGCTATGCCCACCAGGGTGAAGGGTAGAGCAGCCGGTTAGGCTGGAGCAGGATTTCCCCACCTTAGGTGCCCAGCTCCACTTACCCAGGCAGAGTTCAAAGACGTAGGCATAGTAAGACCAGAGCACGACCAGGACGATAATGAGCACTGGCACCCAGGCCAGTACCCGGCGGCAGCACTGCAACCCCCCGGACAGGGCCATCTTCCAGCCGCGCCGCATCCTGGGCTCGAACATCGACCGAGCGGGCCTGCTGGCGCTGGGTCGTGCGGCGCTCCACTGCCTGCCCTGGCGGCAGCTTTATCCCCGCGCTCGCCGGGAGCACCTGTGGGGTTGCAGGGCCGAGCCGCCCTTCCAGGCACAACAGGCATGAGTCACGGTACCGACCAGGAACTGGCAGTGCTGGAGCGGAAGGTGAACGGTCCTGCAGTCCAGGCTGGGCACGCTCAGAGTGCGGCGCCTCCCCTTTCCTTCCCTCCCACCCATCTGCTCAGCGACGTGCGGAGCTACCCTCTGCTCTCCCCGCACTGCGTCCGGCTCATCTGCGCTCCGATCGGTTTCTCGTACACACACATGCGCGCGCGCGCTCATATACACGCAGCATGAAAGATGCGAACCATGCCATCTCCTGACTTAAAGACCATTCAGCCTCATGCTCCCACAGCGACTTGACCAGTATGCTTAACACGTAGTGCTGCAGTAGCTGCGTGTTAAGTCCACAGACAAGGCACTCCCTTCTTCCTTGTCTTCTTCCCATCCCTGACTCACCTTACTACATTTACAGAAATAAACACTGGTACAAAAACAACAAATACGGGACACCTTAATTCTGTGACAGGTCAATGAAACCTACAAAGATACTGATATTTAAGCTGAGCTTTAATAATAAGAGTCTGCCAGGCAGATGAGAGGGCATGGACCTTTCAGACAGAGGAAATAGCATTTACAACAGCACACGGTCATGAAAATCCAAAGTGTTCAAGGGACACCTACTATGGCTTCACAAGACGGTTCGTCAAGATGAGAGGCTAGGTGGGAATACAGCCTCAGGGCAGGGTGTCAAGGCCCTTATATACCCAAATAAGCTATGTGGACATAATCCTGTAAAGCAGATTATGAACAGCCATTAAAGGTTTCAGGACAATAAGTATATTATCAGACATTGATTTTTGCAAAACAACTGGCAGAATTTCAGACACAACAATAGCCTCAAAGCACACCAATTACAAGGCAATTTAATTCAACAAATGTTTTTGGAACAGTTGTTTTCTGTTAGACCAAATTTGCTATAAAAAGAATGACAACACAGGGGGCCTGTCCTGAAGAAGCTCTTGTTCTCATCAGGGCAATAGGTATTCAATGACACAAGTACAACAATAGAAGTAAGCAACCTTTCGATATTTGTGGACGCAATACTCATTCTTTACTGATTTCCAAATGTCTATGACATGAAGAAACTTGTCATTGTTCTAGGACCCATGTTTGATTCATATTCTGTGTGGGAGCAAGGATTTCAACAAGGTTGCTCTGGGTTCTTTATCCATACTTGTACATGCAGTAAATTTCCTAAAGGGAGAAGACCTTTCTTGATTCTGTTCAGATTAAGTTAACTTCATGATGTCATTACTAAATTACTAATATAATGAAATACAGACTCATTCCAGTTGCAGTATTTATTTTAATACCCCAATTAATTATTTGAGCCCTAAGGTTCTGACATGGATACTTAAACATTATGTTTTCCAGCTTCACTGAGATACAATTGACAAATAAAAGTTGTATATATGTAAGGTATACAACCTGATGATTTGCTATCCATATACATTGTATATGTGAAATGACCACCGCAAACAAGCTACTTCACGCATCCATCACCTCACATAGTTAACATGTTTTGGACACTTTTTACTGAGATATATTTGACATGCAATATTCTGTATGTTGAGAATGTACAACATATAGATTTGATACATTTATATTCCAATATGATTGCCACTGTAGCTAGCTAATACCTCTATTGCATCGCATAATTATCATTTCTCCTGGTGTTGGGAACAATTGAGATCCAGGTTCTAAGCAAGTTTAATGTTTATAATACAGTTTTGTCTATAATCTCCATACTATGTATTAGATCTCCAGGCCTTTTTTGTCTACGAGCTGCAAGTATGTATCCTTAAACAACACCTCTCTCATTCCCTCACCACTTAGCCACTGGTAACCACCACTTTACTCTCTGCTTTCAAGACCAGTTCTTTTAGATTTCACATATAAGAGATATCATACAGTATTTGTCTCTGTCTGACTTATCTCATTTAGCATAATGTGCTCAAGGTCTATCCATGGCCTTGTAAATGGCAGGATTTCCTTCTTTTTCATGGCTGAATATATATATATATATATATATATATATATATATATATATATATATATACACACACACACACAGTTGGACAATTAAATTCGTGAACTTTATTGTCCATGTATTTTATATATATTCTTCTTTAGCCAGTCATTCGTTGACAGGCACTTAGGTTGTTTCTGTATCTTGGCTACTGTGAATAATACCACAATAAACATGGGACTGCATATGTTTCTTCGGTAACCTGTTTTCATTTCCTTTGGCCAGAAGTGGGATTGCTGGAAGCTATGGTAGTTCTAGTTTTAATTTTTTTGAGGAACCATCATACTGTTTCTGTAGTGGCTGCTCTAGTTTACATTCCCACATCCTTGCCACCACTTTTCTGTTTTTACAGGTATGAAGTGATATCTCATTATAGTTTCCATGTTTTTTTGTGGAGGAAACACTTAAGATCTATTGTCTTAGCAAATATCATATATACAATATAGTATTTTTTTTAAAGATTTTTATTGGGGAATTGGGGGGATGGGAACAGTGCTGGGGAATTGGGGAAAGGGGAACAGACAAGTTGCTGTCGTTTTGTTCTTCAATCTAGTTGTGGAGGATGTTGCTTCACTGGCCCAAGTTGGCACCATCATTGCGCTCTTCTCTGGCGAGGCAGACCAGTCGCCGGCTTCTGGATGGCCGCTCACTGTGGCTGCTGGCCGCTCACGCTGGCTGCTGGCCACACACGGTAGCCCATGGCAATCCACTGCCACAGGGACTGCAGCCCACGCCGTCGCCGGCGACTCATGGCAGCCCAGCTCCAGGTCGAGCTGTTGTTCAGCATCTTAGCTGTGGAGGGCAGTGTCACTGGCCCTCATATGTGGGATCCGAACCGGGGCCCTCTGGCATCCCAAGCGAGTTCTTAACCATCGCGCCACTCGGCCAGCCCTACAATATAGTATTAACTACAGTTATCATATTGTGCTTTAGATCTCTAGAACTTATTCATCTGATAACATTAATTTTGTGCCCTTTCACCAACATCTCCTCATTCCTTCCCCCACCACCCTAGTCTATGACAGTCACATTTCTACTCTCTGCTTCTATGCGTTCAACTTCTTTAGATTCCACATATACTCATAGGTGAGATCATACAGTATTTGTCTTTCTGTGCCTGGATCATTTCACTTAGCGTAATAACCCTACAGGTACATCCATGTTGTCACAATGGTAAGATTTCCTTGTTTTCGTGATTGAAAAGTATCTCTATCTCTATCTATAAAACATCACATGTCTTTATCCATTTATCCATCAATGGATATTAGCTTGTTTCCATATATTGAAGACTGAATAATGCTGCAATGAACATAGCAGTTAGATATCTCCTTGAGATACAGATTTTCTATCCTTTGAATATATCTGCAGAGATGGGGTTGCTGAACCATTTAGTTGTTCTATTTTTAATTTTTTGAGGTACCTCCATAAGTTTTCCATGATGGCTACACCTATTTTCATTCCCACCAACAGTACACAAGGGTTCCCTTTTCTTCACACCCTCACCAACACTCGTTATCATTTGTCTTTTTTATATTAGCCATAGTAAAAGATATGAGGTGATATCTCACTGTTTTTTAAATTAAATTTATTGTGTAATAACATTGTATGAACCTCAGGTATACAACTTTATACTACAACATCTGTATACTCTATTGTGTGCTTACCACCCAAAGTCTAGTCTCCTTCCATCACCATATATTTGACACCCTTTACATTCTTTGTCCTCCCCACCACCGCCCTTTCCCTCTGGTAACCACCATTCTGTTGTCTGTACTGATGACTTGCTGTGTGTTTGTTTTCCTTGTTTGTTTGTTGCTTTTTGTTTTATATCCCACATGAGTGTAATAATATATAACAGTTCTTGTCCTTTTCTGTCTGACTTACTTCACTTAGCATGATACTCTCCATATCTATCCATGTTGTTGCAAATGGCAATGTTCCATCTTTTTCATGGCCGAGTAATATTCCATTGTATACAGAAATCAAACTTCTTTATCCAATCATCCATCAAAGGACACTTATATTGTTTCCATCTCTTGGCCACCATGACTAATGCTGCAGTGAACATAGGGGTACATATATCTTTAAGAATAAGTGTTTTCCAAGTTTTCAGGTAGATACCCAGAAATGGGATTGCTGGGTCATACGGTAATTCTATTATTAACTTTTTGAGGAACCTCCATACTGTTTTCTATAGTGGCTACACCAATTTGCATTCCCACCAGAAGTGTATGAGGGTTCCTTTTTCTCCACAGCCTCTCCAACACTTGTTATTACTTGTCCTGTTGATGATGGCCATTCTAACAGGTGTGAGGTGGTATCTCGTTGTGGTTTGGATTTGTATTTACCTGATGATTAGTGATGTTGAGCATCTTTTCATATGTCTGTTGGCCATTTGTGTCTTCCTTAGAAAAGTGTTCAAATCCGTCACCCATTTTTTTTAAAGATTTTTATTGGGGAATTGGGGGGATGGGGACAGTGCTGGGGAATTGGGGAATGGGGAACAGACAAGTTGCTGTCGTTTTTCTTCTTCAGTCTAGTTGTGGAGGATGTTGCTTCACTGGCCCAAGTTGGCACCATTATTGCGCTCTTCCCGGGCGAGGCAGACCAGTCGCCGGCTTCTGGATGGCCGCTCACTGTGGCTGCTGGCCGCTCACGCTGGCTGCTGGCTACACACGGTAGCCCATGGCAACCCACTGCCACAGGGGCTGCAGCCTACGCCATCGCCGGCGACTCACGGCAGCCCAGCTCCAGGTTGAGCTGTTGTTCAGCATCTTAGCTGTGCAGGGCAGTGTCACTGGCCCTCATATGTGAGATCCGAACCGGGGCCCTCTGGCATCCCAAGCTAGTGCTTAACCATCGCGCCAGTCGGCCGGCCCCCTTCACCCATTTTTAAAATCCGATTGTTTGGGGGTTTTTGTTGTTGTTGTTGTTGAGTTGTGTGAGTTCTTATTTATTTATTTACTTATTTATTTGTAGTTTCAGGTTTTACAACACAACATAATGATTAGATGTTTAGGCACTTCATAAAGTGATAACCCCAACTCTACTGCCCATCTTAGCCCCTTATCAGAGGTATTGTTTGAAAATATCTCCTCCCATTTCTTTGGTCACCGTTTTGTTTTGTTAATGGCTTCTTTGCTATGCAGAAGCTTTTTAGTTTGATGTGGTCCAATTTGTTTTTTGGTTCTTCTTTGTTTTCTTTTTTTGTTTGTTTGGTTGGTTGGTTGTTGCTTTTATATCCCTTCCTTTTGGGGTAAAGTTCACAAAAACCACTTTGACACCAAGTTCCATAAGTTTATTGCCTGTGTTTTCATCTATGTATTTTATGGTTTCAGGTCTTACATTCAAGTCTTTAATCCATTTTGAGTTAATTTTTGTGTATGGTGTCAGATAGCCTCTAGTTTGATTCTTTTGCATGTGGCTTTCCAGTTTTCCCAGCACCATTTTTTATTACTTTTATTTTTCAATTACACTTGGTATTCAATATTATTTTATATTAATTTCAGGTGTACAGTATACTATTGAGACATGTATATAATTTAAGAAGTGATCCCCCTGATATGTCTAGTACCCACCTGACAGTATTCATAGTTATTACAATATTATTGACTGTATTCCCTATGCTGTACTTTACATCTCCATGACTACTTTGTAACTACCAATGAGTTCTTTATAAATTTTGGATATTAACCCCTAACCAGATCTATCACTGGTGAATATCTTCCCCCATTTGGCAGCTTTTCTTTTCATTTTCTGGATGGTTTCCTTTGCTGTGCAAAGAAATTTTTAGTTTGATGTAGTCCCATTTGTTTATTTTTTCTTTTGTTACCCTTGTCTGAAGAGATATATCCCCAAAAAATCACTAAGAGCAATGTCAGAGACTTTACTGCCTGCTTTCTTCCTGGAGTTTTCTGGTTTGGGGTCTTACACTTAAGTGTTTAATCCATTTTGAGTTTATTCTTGTATGTGTATGGTATAAGACAGTAGTCCAGTTTTATATTTTGCATGTACTGCTCCAGTTTTCCCAACGCCAATTATTGAATAGACTTTCTTTACCCCGATGTATATTCTTGCTTTCTTTATCATAGATTAAATAACCATATAGGCATGGATTTATTTCTGGGCTCTCTATTCTGTTCCATTGATCTATCTGTCTGTCTTTATGCCAGTACCATGCTGTTTTGAGGACTACATCCTTGTACAGTTTGATATCAGGTAGCGTGATACCTCCAACTTTGTTCTTTTTTCTCAAGATTGCTTCGGCTATTTGGGGTCTTTTGTGGTTCCATATAAATTTCAGGGTTATTTTCTCTATTTCTGTGAAAAATGCCATTGTTGTTTTAATAAAGATTGCATTGAATCTGTAGATTGCTTTGGGTAGTATGGACATTTTAATGCTAATTCTTCCTATCCATGTGCATGGTATATACTTCCAATGGCAAGTGTATTACACCATTTGTTACTGTCCCACAGTGCTTGCATGTTCTATACTATTTTCCTACTCTTTCTCCTCTTAATATTTCAGTTTGGGTAGTTTCTATGGACTCATCTTCAAGATTAGTGATTTTTTTCCCCTCAACTGTAGTGAGTCCACTGATGAGCCCATCAAAGACAATCTAATTTATGTTTTTGTATTTTTATTTCTAGCATCTTTATTTTATTCTTTCTTACAGTTTTTTCTTTCTGCTAAAAGAGCTGATACAGTCTTGCATTTCTACTTTTTCCCATAGAGCTTCTAACACAGGGTTTCCAAGGTTTCCCAACCTTGGCCAGATAATTCTGTTGTGAGGTGATGTTTCATGCATTGCAGGATTTTTAGCATTATCCCTGTCCTCTACTCACTAGATGCCAGTAGCACATCTTATCACAATGATAAATACCTCCAGACATTGCCAAATGTTCTCTGTGGGCAAAATTACACCCCTTTGAGAACCACTGCTTAAATATGTTAGTCATAGCTGTTTTAAATTCCCTTTCTGATAACTCTAACAGCCATGTCATATCTGAATATGCATCAAATGATTTCTTTGTCTCTTCAAACTGTGCTTTTTCATGCTTTTTGTTATGCCACATAGATTTTTTGTTGAAAGATGAACATGTATAGAATAGTATGTACTTAGGTAAAATTTTTTTTCATACTTTAAGATTAGCAGGCTTTTTCTTCTTCTGAGCCTTTAGTGTGGATGTCTGTGTTGATCTAGTCAGGAGTTAAACTAGGTTTGAAATTTGCTTAGTTGCTGTGGTTGCTAGGTTGCCAGGGTTGGAATTTGTTGCTATGGTTATCAGAGTTCGATCTTGTTGTTGCTATGGGTACCAGAGATTTCAAAATCCTCTAGTGATACATTGTTTTTGTCTCTCCTCTTGGCTTTGGATTTTTATTTTGTTTTGCTCCCCATGGTATGTATCTTGACATTCTTCCAGCTGTAATCCACTTGATATTAACTTTATTTGCCTGGTGAGGGGAAGGTGCCATTCTATGATGTTCTGTTTAAGCCTCAGTTTTAGGCAAATATTTTGAGCTAGGGTTTTGAGGTATGTTCTTCCCAAGTATTCCTACCCCTCCTCCAAATGTAAAAGCTTCCAGGGAGATGAATATGGGCACAGTTTTGGTAAGGGTCTCCATTCCCCTCACTCAACTGTAGTGAGTTTCCATTAGTGCACTACAGAGAAGATAAAGTCTTGTTTCATAGTGCGAATGGATGGGGGGTTGATTTTCACAGTTGTTCTTGTTCTTTTACTCCAGCCAAAAACATGGGATGAGAACTCACTTATGTGTGAGGCCCCCCCAGGGCTTCATGCCCTCATGCTAGTCCACAAATGGCCTTTAACAGTTAACTAAATATTTCTAGTTTAATATTCCTATAATATTCCTATAATATTCCTACATGGCATTCAGTGACATCTATTCTTTGTGGACAATGATCCAGTTCTGCTTTTCTCTGCAAGCAACTCTCTCCAGATTTCAAGTCAGTTGTCTGCCATTTGAGTTCAATTATTTGAAAGGCTCAAGAAAAGTTGTTAATTTACATTTTGTCCAGTATTTTTCTTGTATGGATCAAAGTGATGTTCTTTCCACATCTCTATATATTCCAGCTGAAAGTATAAACTACTGTTGATAAACTTTTAAAGAGATTTGAATAATAAAAATTATCTCATATGTTCACCAATGCAGTTAATTTTTGCAGACCTTCATTCCTTTGTGTAGATCAATGTGTCCACCTGGCATCATTTTCCTTCTGTCTGAAAAGTTTCATTCATCTGTTCTGTAGTGTTGATCTGCTGATGATGTATGTCTGAAAAAGTCTTCATTCATTTCACTTTTTTGAGAGGCTGACAGTTTTTATTTTTCAGTACTTGTATTAGTTTGGTCAATCCAGAGAAAAATAACAAATACAATGTCAGATAGATGATAGATAGATAGATAGATAGATAGATAGATAGATAGATATAGATAGATGATTGATAGATGATAGATAGATAGATAGATATAGATAGATAGATAGATAGATAGATAGATAGATAGATAGATAGATAGATAGACAGACAGATATGAGACTCTTTGGTGTGCTTGTCCAGCATGAAAATAAGGAATAGAATTGAGAATTGTGCCCAAGGCTGTCTTCACAAGCTACTAGCTCTTTAGTTTCCTGTATTTCTCTTCAGTTGTACAGAGCACAAGAGTGATATTAGGGTCATGTTCTCCCTCATAGGCCTGGTAAAGGACATGGGAGACTTGAGTGAGATCAGGGCACACTTTGTCCAATGTACCCCAACATTTCTCTCTTCAATATAGGTAGCTTCTTTGGATTTATCAGCAGAATAAATTGCAGTAACTTCTTTGTCTTGTTCTCCAATTTGGACTCAGACCATGACTAAGTATATTTAGCCTCTAAATTGGGGGATGCTGCCTCTCTATAGCAATTTCCTCAGAACAGGGACTTCCTGAGGGAGGTGGGAGTTGCTCACTGTCAACTAACTCTGGTAGCATCACTTTCCAAGGTCTGACTGCATTGCTCTAGCCAGTACTTAGGGTAGGTCTTATAGATCTCGGCTATGAACTTTAGGACTTTCATCTTTATTGTTTCAAGGTAGAATTGGGCACCCAATAAAACGTATACTCTACTGATGGCCAGTGGCTTGTTTACAACTACTGTTGCTGCAAAAAGTCTTCAGTTACAAGTTTATTTAGGTTCTCAAAAATGCCATGCCTCCTCTGCCACTGCATCCCTATCATTCAACGCATTTCCCAAATGTCAGTCTCCTTGGCCTGGTTGCCTTTCACTAATGTTTAGCTCATGATCATCACCACAAGACCCACTTTTGGCCCTCCAGGTTCTCTTCCTTCCCTTCCAAGGGTACAAGTCCCAATTTGTTAATTAGGATGTAAGCATGATGTACAGGACCGAGGTGCCTCCGTCTGAAACTGGAATAGCACTAGAAGTGGGTTACTGTTCATCGGAGGAGTTCAGGAAACTTGTCTTGGTATTCATTAGTAACTTATCCCAGCATCTTAGAAAGGAACCTTGTGTTCCATAGAAATATAATATTTTCATCCACAGGCTTCTGGGAAGTGCTGAGGGCTCATAGTGAAGCTGGAGCTCTCACAGTCTCTCAGCACCTGGAATTTCATGTCTTCTTCTGCACCATTAGGACCCTCAGATTTTGCAGAGGCCTTGGCAACACTAGGGCTTGGAAAAGCAGTGGGATGCTTGGAGGGATTCAGGGTCACAGAAGCACTTGAGCTCAACAACGTAATAGAGTCCTTAGAGCTGGTGGGCAGTATAGAAGTTCTCAGGCCTTCACAGTCATTGAAAAGCTCCACAGATAGAGGAGTTACTAGAACCTTAGTGGACAACTTGGTCTAGCATGGCAGTAGGGAGACCAGAGTCATTAAGGACTGGCAGGGCCATCTACATATTTGTGGGACTCAGCACAAAATCTTTGATTTTTCATAATGATTTTCATTTCCTGTTTAATGACACTCTCCTTTGGGAGCAGGAATATTCACAAGGTAAGTGCAGATCTTCACAGTTGCCTAGAGACCTTGTCCCACAACTCAGTGTGTATGATTTGGGCACCTGAGCCTAAATTTCTCAGTGCCACGGTACATGTTCCCATACTTCCTAAGTTACAGGAGTTGAGGGAGTAAGCTTCCAAGAACCAATCATGCAGAAGCAAGGAGGCAGGGGAGGGGCAGGGGGACCAAGTGTGAGCTAAAGTTCCAAGTGCTCAGTGCACGCTCAACTTCTCCATCAGACTTGACTTATAAACACAAATTCGAACATAACGTTATGAAGAACTTCAAAATGGCAAACACAGAACATTAAACCCCAAGCATGGGCCCATTTTTCAGGATGTGACATTATACAACTGCACTGGTTCCACGCCAGTGAAGCCAAAGCCGGTGGTCCACATTTCTCCCCAGATGCAACAGCTGCCTACAGGTGGCCTTTGTACCACGGCAGCGGCACAAATACAGCTTATGAGAGACAAGATTCTGGCAACTGGCATGTGGGAGTAGATACAAACCAATCAAATGCCTGAGAATATTGAGGAACTGGAATGCAAACTTGTGAGAGAAGATGAGTCCAACTTATGCACTTCCCAGCAATGACTATGAGCCTTAAGTTGCTGCCACAGACCCCATGGTCAGGTTCTGCCACCTTGAGGCTCCATCTTCCTACAACCAATGGGGCAGTGAAAGTGTTCTTTCAGACTTGAAAACTCCCTAAACTTTAAAAAGATTCCAAAGCCACATACAGTTGGCAAAGGCTCTAGACTGTATTAACTCAAGTTCTGTAAGTATAACCTCTGATCAGTCATTGACTTACCACACTAATCTATGCTCACCGAAAGGGATCCCTAGGAACTAAGATTAAAAATAAAAAGAAGAAGAAAAAAGAAAGCTGGGCAAACATCAGAGGGCATACACTCTAGGGGAAACAGGCTCACATAATTTCTTCAAGAAAGTCATTGAACAAATAAACAAACAAAGCAAAGCAAATCAGCAAGAATAAGTTTCCCCTGAACTGTAAGAAAGAATAGGATCCAGATTTGAAACAGTAGTTTATTAAATGTCTAGTTTTCAACAAAATAATTATAAGACATGCAAAGAAACTGTGACTCATATACAAGAAAAAAAACAGTCAATACAAACTGTCTCAGTTGGGGTGCAGATGTTAGATGAAGACAAAGACTTCAAAGCAAGTATTATAAATATGCTCAAATAATCAAAGGAAATATGTTTAAAGAATTAAGGAAATCACATCACCTATTAATCAAATAGGGAGTATGAATAAAGACATGAGAATCGTAAAAGAAACTGAATATCTGGAGATGAAAAATAGACATTGCGAAAATTTGACTCAATAGCAAAAGAATCAGTGAATTTAAGATAGATCAATAGAGATTATTCAATCTAAGAGTATAAAAATGAAGAAAAAATAAGAGATCCTCAGAAAACTGTGGGACACCATGATGTGTACCAACATATACATAATGAGAGTTACAGAAGGAGATGATAAAGAGAAAGGTGCAGAAAAAAATATTTGAAGAATTGCTGAAAACTTCCCAAATTTGATAAAAAATATAATAATCTATACTTTCAGTAAACTCAATAAACTCCAAGTAGGACTACACAAAGAACTCTACACCTACACACATTTTTCCACAGTATGCATTCTCCCTCACTGCAAAAACTAATAAAGTCAACTTGTTCAGTTACAGGGGTTTCCCTGATGGTCACTGACAAATGAAGCTTCCACCAAGAACCTTTGACTCAATAATAGCATATGCATCACAGACCCCTTGTGTCTGTATCTGTTCAAGGAACCACCTTCTCTTAGCTGGGAGGTAATCTCACACTGAATTGAGCTCTGGTGGTTTATTAAAGCCCTTCAGCATTGGGTTTATTTTATGTTCCTAGGAATAAGATCCCTTGGGATTCTTAAAAGTCTGATCACATTAACACCTGCTTGTTTTACCTATTGAGTGTTGTCTGTCTATAAGAAATGTTTAGGGGGGGGTCGTTGCTCTGTGAGGGTGAGAAAGATAGCTATTGCATTGTTCTGTGCACCTGAAACTAACAATAAAAAAAAGAGAAATGTTTAGGGATAAAATGAACATAGGCCCAATAGGTCTGCCCTCAAGCCAGTCCTGAGGGCTGAGAAGTTCACGATGATTTTTCTCAAACTAGTATCCTTTGAACCAATTTTGCCCAAGGCGACCATTTCAAAATCTGAGAAGGACTTCTTCAATCTTTTTGTAGTGTCCCTATAAATGCGGTTGTTTGGTTTCATTTTGTCCAGCCCCAATCAGTGATGACTGGACTTTGGCCAAGCTCTGAAAATGGTTCTCCAGACTAAACACTTGATTTGTTCCACTTCCTCTTGTTTCCCTTCTCTTGAGAAACTTTAAAAATTAACTGATCAAAAAAATCATTCAGTTGTTATGTGTGCATTTTAAGAATGTCTAGTCCATATAAACAGTTAAAATAGAAAGCAAATTATTAAACTATGCATTTGAGTGGGTTTGTTTCCATAATAGCCTTTGTTACTATAGCTACGAGAAGAAAAAGGCTTTAATTTCAAGATAAATGAAGGATTTTGTCATGATTCTAGCTTTTAAAAATTAGTTTATACTATAAAAATAATGTTAACACAATATTTTGGTTTGTTGTAGACCAGGGTCAAATTTCTCTTGATTCAAACTTCCTAAATTCCCTTCTTTAGTTTATGAGTTAAATAACTTTATACTTTTTTCATAACTTCTGTAAAATTCTAAAAATTATATTTGTAACATTGTATTCATCTTTAGATGACTGTTAGCATAATGAATATTATATTCACTAATATAATTAATGTTATATAATATAGAGTTATATAATATAATGAATGTTATAATGAATATCTTTTCAAAGGGATTAATTTTATAAAATTCTTAGACTGTTTCAAATCACCCCAATACATTTAATTTTAAAAAGGAAGAATAAAGATAACTGGTTTCTCAAAAAATCTTGAAATTGTAATTAAGTTAAAACAGTCATGATAGCTTTTGTTTACAAAATAATATTTAAAAATGACAAAAATAAAACAAATTTCATTTCTTTGGTTACTTATATCTAATTAAAATATGCCAATATAAATATCTTTCAATGGTTAAATATTTTTTCAAGTCAAAAGAAACATACTCATATTTAGGCACAATGACTGATACAATCACTTTCTACCCAGAAAATATTACTATGAGTTTAGATATGAAAACTTTTTTCCCATAATGGGTCTGAACAGGCACTAAAGGCACTTAATTACATAGAAATCATCAGAAGCCTATTGCTTATTTCAGCCTTTCATTAGATCCAGTAGACATATTCACTTTGTATAAGAGCATAAAAGCAATAGTAAAATATGAAAAACTTCAATTAATTGAGGTCTAGAGTTTCTACTAAACTTAATGGTTTCCCATGTCATATAAATTCTTTCAGGAAAAAAAACATAAAATAAAAAACACTCACCAATTTTCAACTAGGTACCTAATTTGGAGGGGGGACTTTTAAAATTTTTTAAATTAATTTTTTTTTTTAAGATTTTTATTGGGGAATTGTGGGGATGGGAACAGTGCTGGGGAATTGGGGGAAAGGGAACAGACAAGTTGCTGTCGTTTTTGTTCTTCAGTCTAGTTGTGGAGGACGTCGCTTCACTGGCCCAGGTTGGCACCATCATTGCGCTCTTCCCGGGCGAGGCAGATCAGTCGTCGGCTTATGGACGGCCGCTCACTGCGGCTGCTGGCC
>NW_017732294.1:39531-55497 GCF_001890085.2 Hipposideros armiger | reverse complement strand
GCAGTGTCACTGGCCCTCATATGTGGGATCCGAACCGGGGCCCTCTGGCATCCCAAGCCAGTTCTTAACCATCACGCCACTCGGCCAGCCCTAAATTAATTTTTATTAAATGTATTGTTTTGCAAAATTATATAGGTTTCAAGTATACAATTCTATACTCAATCATCTGTATATTGCATTGTGTGTTCACTACCCAGAGTTAGTTCTCTTTTCAAATATATGGTGACAAAAGACACCTAATTTCTTATATTTGCTTTCTACACCACTGTCCATTGCTGCAACATTTCAAACCCAGTTTCCCACATTCCTTTACCTAAAAAATAAATACCCCATTATTAATAGAGATTGGTAGACTATCCATACCCTGCACAGATGTTCTAAGATTGACTCTCTTGAATAACTCTGCTTTTAATTGTAATTGTTAATGGTTCACAAATAAAAAGTAAAACCAAAAATTGTCATAAAAGGTACACTTTCATACACTTATATTAAACCCATAAAATAGAATCTTCTTATGTAAATTAAATTGTTCATGTGGCTAAATTAATTGTCCTCACCTGGACTTACCAACTGACAAAAGATAAATATTATATTAAGTATTATAAAGATTATATGCTTTTGAGTTAAGTCTACAACTTTGGAGTGCTTTGGAAGCAGAGGTTGCCTCCATAGGAACCTCTGTTTTAGAAAACATTGATGGCGAGAGAAATTAAAGAAGACACAAATACATGGAAGCATATACAGTACTGTGCTTATGGATAGGAAGAATGAACACTATTAAAATGTCCATACTACCTAAGGCAATATATAGATTCAACACCATCCTTATCAAATTACCAGTGACATTTTTCACAGAACTAGAACATATAATCCTAAAATTTATATGAAACCACAAAAGACCCCAAATAGCCAAAGCAATCTTGAGAAAGAAGAACAAAGTTGGAAGTATCATGCTGCCTGATAACAAATTATACTACAAGGCTATAGTAATGAAAACAGCATGGTAATGGCATAAAAACCAATGCATAGATCAATGGAACAGAATAGGGAGTCCAGAAATAAAGCCACACCTATATGGTCATTTAACCTATGACAAAAGGGGCAAGAATATACAATGGGGTAAAGACAGTGTCTTCAATAAATGGTGCTAGGAAAACTGGAGAAACACAGACAAAAAAAATGAAACTGGACCAACTTCTTACGCCATATACAAGAATGAACTCAAAATGGATTAAAGACTTAAATGTAAGACCTTAAACTATAGAACTCCTAGAAGAAAACAGGCTGTAAACTCTCTGACATTGCTCTTGATGATACTTTTTTCTGATCTATCTGCTCGGGCAAGGGAAACAAAAAATAACTACATCAAACTAAAAAGTTTTTGCACAGCAAACGAAACAATAAACAAAACAGAAAAACAACCTACTGACTGGGAGAAGATATTCACCAATGATACATCTGATAAGAGGTTAATATCCAAAATTTATTTAAAAACTCATACAACTCAACACCAAAAAAGCAGACAATCCAACAATCCAAGATGGCAGCATAGATGAATGCTGTGCATGCCTCATCCCATGAACACATCAAAATTACAACTAAATTATAGAACAGTCAACCTGGAGAACCATCTGAAATCTAGCTGAACAAAGTTTTATAACTAAAGACATAAAGTAGATGCCAGGTTGAGACTGGTAAGGAGGGGTGGAGACGCTAAACAGGTGGCCCCAAACCTCCGTGTGGCAGATGAAAACTGGGAGGGATAGTTCAACTGCAGAGGTTCCCCGCCAGAGGGCAACAGACCCCAGCTCCAGTCCAGGGTTCCCAGCCCAGAGTATTGGTGCTGGGAAAAGGAACTCCCACAACATCTGGCTGTGAAAAACAGTGGGGATTAGAACCGACTGGCTGGGACAGAAGGCGGCAGGAAACCCAGGTATCCTTTTAGAAGGACCACGCACAGACTCACTTGCAGGCATTCACCTTGGGCTCCAGCGGAGGGCCAGTGACTCAGGGGGTGTCGGAGACAAACAGGGGGTAGGCTGAGGTGTGTTGCTTCAGGGCAAGGACTGGAGGACAGTTGGCATTTTCCGACCCCTGTGTGCAGTCCTCCTCTCATGCAGCTGACAGGCAGGTGCCACCTTCCCTGTGTTGAGCCCGCCCCCTACGCTTACGGCTAAATCTGAATCTGATTGGCCTGGTGAACTCCACTCACTCCGCCCTGCTGACTCCCTGGGACCCTGCCCCACCCAACTCTGTACTGCACAAGACTTTATCAGTGGCTGCACCTTACAGGCGGCAGCAGGCCTCAGGGTCTCCTGACGTTTTGCAGAGCTACCCCAAGCCCTGTATTTGTGGTAAATGTCCTCAGTTCACAGCGTGGCCTCTCCCACATACCTCCAGGTCCAGCAGAGGCAGCGACCAACCATGGATCGCTTTGTAGCTCCTACCAGGTAGTCCCAGCCGGTCACAGGCGACCTGGGCCTGCACCAGAGCCCTTCCCAAGAGGCCACACAACCAACATACCTGGAGGCTGGCTTCAGACCACAGCAGAGCACCACCCAATTAGCCCCATAAGCAGCACACACAAAGGGCAGTCTCAACAGGCACCAGAGCCCACTGGGGTGACTAACACTCAGTGGGGTAAGCTCCCTGCACAGCAGCCTGTAAGCTGTGGACGTGGCGAAACCCCACAGCCAGTCACTCTGAGGGTCATCCCCACCCACAGCCATGCCAACAGCAATCAAGGCTCAACTATAACAGGAGGGCACACACAACCCACACAAGGGACACTCTCAGAATACCTGGCTCAGGTGACTAAGGAGCCTGTGCCAGGGCTCCACCGGGCACCTACTACATAAGGCTGCCCACCAAGACTGGGAGACTTAGGAGATCCACCTCATACATAGAAACAAACACAGAGAGGCAGCCAAAATGAGGAAACAAAGAAATGCGTCTCAAATGAAAGTACAGGAGAAAACTCCAGAAAAAGAACTAAATGAAATGGAGGCAAGCAACCTACCGAATACAGAGTTCAAAATACTGGTTATGAGGATGCTCAAGGAACTTAGTGAGAATTTCAATAAAGAGATAGCAAGCATAAAAAATGACATAGAAACCATAAAAAAGAACCAGTCAGAAGTGAGTAATACAGTAACTGAAATGAAGAATGCACTACAAGGAATCACCAGCAGACTACATGAAGCAGAGGATCAAATCAATGATTTGGAAGATAAGGTAGCAGAAAACACCCATTCAGAACAGCAAAAGGAAAAAATAATTTTAAAAAATGAGGATAGGATAGTTTAAGAAACCTCTGGGACAACATCAAGCACACCAACATTTGCATCATAGGGATACCAGAAGGACAAGAGAGAAACTAATGAATTGAGAACATATTTGAAGAAATAATGACAGAAAACTTCCCTAACCTGGTGAAGGAAATAGACATGCAAGCCCAGGAAGCACAGAAAGTCCCAAATAAGATGAACCCAAACAGGCCCACACCAAGACACATTATAATTAAAATGGCAAAGGTGAGGGCCGGCTAAGTGGCGCGATGGTTAAGAGCTGGCTTGGGACGCCAGAGGGCCCCGGTTCGGATCCCACATATGAGGGCCAGTGACACTGCCCTCTGCAGCTGAGATGTTGAACAACAGCTCAACCTGGAGCTGGGCCACCTTGAGTCAAGTCACCAGTGATGGCGTAGGCTGCAGCCTCTGCTGCAGTGGTTTGCCATGGGCTACCGAGTGTAGCCAGCAGCCAGCGTGAGTGGCCAGCAGCACCTGTGAGCGGCCATCCAGAAGCTGGTGACTGATCTGCCTCGCCCGGGAAGAGCGCATTGATGGTGCCAACTTGAGCCAGTGAGGTGACGTCCTCCACGACTAGACTGAGAAACAAAAGGACAGCAACCTGTCTGTCCTCCTTCCCCCAATTCCCCAGCGCTGTTCCCATCCCCTAGTTCCCCAATAAAAATCTTTTTAAAAAATAATAATAAAATGGCAAAGGTGAAAGACAAAGAGAGAATCCTAAAAGCAGCAAGAGAAAAGCAGTTAATTTCCTACAAGGGAGCTCCCATAGATTGTCATCTGATTTCTAAACAGAAACTCTGCAGACCAGAAGGGATTGGCAGGAAATATTCCAAGTAATGAAAAGCAAGGACCTACAACCAAGACTACTCTACCCAGCAAGGCCATCGTTTAGAATTGAAGGACAGATAAAGAGCTTCCCAGACAAGAAAAAGCTAAAGTAGTTAATCACCACCAAACCAGTATTACCAGGAATATTAGAAAGACTTCTTTAGGATGGAAAAAAAAGATTAAAAAATACAAATAATAAAATGCAATAACTACGTATCTATCAACAATTACTTTCAATGTAAATGGGTTAAATACTCCAATCAAAGACATAGGGTGTCTGAATAAATAAGAAAACAAGACCCTTACATATGTTGCCTACAAGAGACTCACTTCAAATTGAAAGACAGACACAGGGTTGGCTGAGTAGCTCAGCTGGTTAAGAGCTTGCTCAAGAGCGTGAGCTCTGAGCAACAGGTTTGCTGTTTCAATTCCCACATGGGCCAGTGACCTGCACCCAAGCTGAGCTGCAGCTGAGCTGCCAACAGGTGGCAGGATGGCTCAGCTGGTGAGAACACCTGCTCCTAACAACAAGATTGCCTGTTTGATGGTGGGCTATGCCAGCCCGCAACTAAAGACTGAACTCGGCACCTTGAGCTGAGCTGCTGCCTAGATGGCTCAGTGGATAGAGCGTGTGCTCTTAACAACAAGGCTGCTGGTTCAACTCCCGCATGGGATGGTGGTTATGCCCACCCGCAACTAATTGAACACAGCACCTTGAGCTGAACTGCGTGACTGGACTTGAAGCTGAGCTTGCTGCACCCTCCACAACTAAGATTGAAGGACAACAACTTGGCTGTTCCCTTTCCCCAATTTTCCAACACTGTTCCCCTCCCCCAATTCCCCCAAAAAAATCTTTAAAAAGAAAGAAAGAAAGTCACAGACTGAAAGTAAAGGGATGGAAAAAAATACTTCATGAAAATGGAAATGGGGGGAAAAAAAAGCTGGAGTAGCAATACTTGTACCAGACAAAATAGACTTTTAAAAAAAGGCTAGGGGAGAGAGCCTCTTTTCCTTTCTATCTGTCTGCAGCCATCAGGTAGCCAAGATGGGAGCTTACAAGTACATCCAGGAGCTATAGAGGAAGAAGCAGTCCGATGTAATGTGGTTTCTTCTAAGGGTGTGCTGATGGCAGTACCTCCAGCTCTCTGTGTTCCACAGGGCCCCCACCCCACCCGGCCAGATAAAGTATGCAGGCTGAAATACAAGGCCAAGCAAGGTTATGTCATATATGGGAACCGTGTGCACCTTGGTGGCCACAAACGCCCAGTTCCTAAGGGTGCGACCTATGGCAAGCCTGCCCATCGCGGTGTCAACAAGCTCAAGTTTGCTCAGAGGCTTCAGTCTGCTGCCGAGGAGCGAGCTGGATGCCACTGTGGGGCTCTGAGAGTCCTGACTTCTTACTGGGTTGGTGGAGATTCCACATACAAAATCTTTGAGGTTATCCTCATTGATCCCTTCCATAAAGCTATCAGATGAAATCCTGACACCCAGTGGATCACCAAATCAGTCCACAGTACAGGGAGATGTGAGGGCTGATATCTGCAGCCACAAAAGCTGTGGCCTTGGAAAGGGCCACAGGTCCCACCACACTACTGGTGGTTCTCGCCGTGCAGCTTGGAGAAGGTGCAATACTCTCCAGCTCCACCATTACCGCTAATGTAAGTAATGTTGGTAAAATTCTTACCTAATAAACAATTTAGGACAATCATGTTTGCTTAAAAGTGTTCTTTAATTTGTCTGTTAAAGCTAGTTGTCTGCAGATTGTTTTCATGAATGCATTATCAAATTATGAAAGTTAAAGTGCAATAATGTTTCAAGACTAAATGATGGTGTATCTTGTTTCTCATAAGATAAATACTTTTGTGTCTGCTTTATCTTATTAGGGAGTTGATATGTCAGTGTTTAAAATGCTGTGTGTTGTAACAGGTGTAAAATAAATTCTGTGAAAGGAGTGCAGAACAAGCCACGTAGATTTGTTGGTGCATGTGATGAAACCTACAGCTTTATTGGGGTTATGCAGTGCTCTGTTGATTTACTCTCAAGGGGTTGTTTTTTGGAGTTTGGCAAGGACAAACATTTTAAATTGAATTTTGCTTGGAAATGTGAAGGGTATCCTAATCCATTGTCAGCATCATATGCCAAAAAAATCAAAGTTTACTAGGGGGCTCATATTTTTGTATTTAACCCAATACTCTGTTTACATAACTGCTGGTTCTGAAAAAAGAACAGTTTAAAAGAATGCCACCATTATTAGGAAAATTGAACAATCCTGTTGCAAGAGGGGTCTCTTACAAGTGAAACAAATCCTTAACCTAAATAAAGTTGCCTTAGTCTCCACAATGCTATTAAAGTTCACAAAAGGTGGAGGCTCCTGGTTCAGTCCCATGACTCCATGGTCTCTGTAGAATACTGAATTTCATGCAAAGTATTGTAGTAATGGTAATTACACTGGTCTATATTGAAACTGAAGGAAATGGAACATAATGTAAATACAAATTATTAGCCTTAAGGTTGTAAGGTTAATTTGTGACCATTATGAACCCTCTAGCCACCTTGGGGAAAAACTGGTTGTCTTTATTTAAAAGCACTTAGTTCAATCAGTCTTAGTCATCTTGGGTCAACCTACATTATTCATTATTCCCATAAGGCTACTGAGAAAAGTTACATAGTTGGTGTCAATACAAGTTCATCGTTTCCAATCTAACTTTATGCATTGTCTAGTTATTTTTCATCCCTACTCAAACTACCCTCAAAATCCCTACCTTCCACAAAATTTCCAGGCCATCAGTTGTGCCCACCTTAATGTAAAAGCATAGACTAGGGTTCTGTTCCCCAGAGTAAATTAGTATAGGAAATACAGAAGAAGAGTTGCCCCAATTTCCAATTCTGGGTTTGCTGACTTAAAGAGTAGGTAGTTTGACTCCAAAATCAAATTGTTGGTTTCCTTGAACCAATTTTTCTATTTTCTTCTGGGGTTTTAAAAGGCTCAGCTAAATGATTTTCAGAAAACACATAGCAGACTCATAAAACCTTGAGACCTAAATTCCTTTCCACTCAAAAATCTTAAACTATCTGGGCCGGCCGAGTGGCACATTGGTTAAGAGCTGGCTTGGGATGCCAGCTCTGAGCAGCAGGGCCCCGGTTCGGATCCCACATATGAGGGCCAGTGACATAGCCCTCTACAGCTAAGATGCTGAACAACAACTCAACCTGGAGCTGGGCTGACGTGAGTCGCTGGCAACAGTGTAGACTGCAGCCCCTGCTGCAGTGGGTTGCCATGGGCTACCATGTGTGGCCGGCAGCCAGCGTGAGCGGCCAGCAGCCACCGTGAGCGGCCGTCCAGAAGCCGGCGACTGATGTGCCTCGCCCGGGAAGAGCGCAATGATGGTGCCAACTTGGGCCAGTGAAGCAACGTCCTCCACAACTAGACTGAAGAACAAAACGACAGCAACTTGTCTGTTCCCCTTCCCCCAATTCTCCAGCACTGTTCCCATTCCCCAATTCCCCAATAAAAATCTTTTAAAAAAAATCTTAAACTCTCTATTTTGTGTGTAGTGGGTGTTCAGCTCAAGGAATAAAGTCTATTAAACCAAAACAAACAAAAAAACCCAAAAAAACCCACAAAGCCTATAACAAGAGACAAAGAAGGACCCAGTAATCCCACTTCTGGGTATTTATCCAAAGAAACCCCAAATGCTACTTCGAGGTACCATGTGCATCCATATGTTCACTGCAGCATTGTTTGCAATGGCCAAGATGTGGAGGCAGCCTGGCTGTCCACAGATGGAAGAATGGATAAAGAGGAGGTGGTACATGTATACAATGGAATATTGCTCCACCAGGGAAGGGAATGAATTCTCTCCATCTGCAATGGCATGGATGGACCTGGAGGTATTGTACTGAGTGGAGTAAGTCAGACAGGGAAAGACAGATGCAATGTAATTTCTCGTATATGTGGAATCTAAAGAACAAAATAAACAAACAAATAAAACAGAAATAAACTCAGATTCAGAGAACATTTTCCTGCTTGCCAGATTGGAGGGGGGTGAATTAAGAAGTACAAGTTGGTAGTTACACAGTAGTCATGGGGATGTAGGGTACAACACAGGGAATAGAGTCAATAATATTGTGATAACTATGTATGGTGTGCGGTGGGTATTAGATTCATTGAGGTGATAGATTGGAGGGTGTTTGAGGGACAGGGTAGAAAAGATGAAGGGATTAAGAACTGACTCTGGGTGATGAGCATACAATGTGATATATAGATGATGTATTATAGAAATATACACCCAAAACCTATGTAATTTTACTAACCATTGTCACCCCAATAAATTTAATTTTAAAAAAAGAAGTACAAATTGGCAGTTACAAAATAGCCATGGGGATATAAAGTAAAGCATAGGGAATATAGTCAACAATATGGTAATAACTATGTATAGTGCCAGATGGGTACTAGACTAGTCAGGAGTTTCACTTCTTAAATTATATAACTGTCTAACAACTGTGCTGTACACCTGAAACTAATATAAAACTACTAAATGTCAACTGTAATTGAAAAATAAAAAAAAGAGGGTGAGGGAGTTGAAGGGGAATAAGAGGTTCAATTTCCAGGTATAAAACAGAAAGCACCTGAAATGTAGAAAATGTCAAAGGTAAGTGTCTGGTCCTCACACGTGAAGACAGTGCCCTCTGAAGGAATTCAAGGGCACAGGATAACTGAATGTGTGAGTTTTCATTGCCATCAAGAATTTAACCCAACACCCAAAGTGATGGTATTTGGAGGTGGAAACTTTGGGAAGTGATTAGGTCATGAAGGTGGGACCCTCATGAATGAGATTAGTGCGCTTATAAAAGAAACCCGGACAGCTCCCTTGCCACTTCTGCCATATGAGGATACAGCAAGAGACAGCAGTCTATGAACCAGAAAACAGGTCCTCACCAGACACCGAATCTGCCAGCACCTTGATCTTGGACTTCCCAATCTCCAGAATGTGAGAAATTGATTAGCCATCCATAAATATCTATTGTTGTCTACAGTATTTTGTTATAACAGCCAAACAGAAGAATTAAAAAATATAGGTGCAAAAAAAAAAAGAATTTAAGGAAGGATTTCAATTGTGGCTGCAGATGGCAACCCTATGTAAATTTTTTCTCCTTCCCAATATTCCACTGCATATCTTGATGGTTGAGGGTTAGGATTTAGCCCAAGTACTGTGGTAGCACTCCCAGAAAATAAAGGAGCTGCCCCCTGTTCCTGGTCAAAGTGTTTCAGTGATGCTTCCTGAAACCCCCTAAATAATCAGGCCCTATTCTGATGTTGCCGTTTCCATCTTGTGGGGCCCTAACCAGTTCTGAGATACTGCTAAATGAAGAAACAGGAAATAAAACCATTCCTATCTCAGGAGCTTCATTCTCATCTGTCCCCCATCCTAATGCACTCTGGCTCTAGGCACACCCGGTGAGTGGCTGTTAAGCAAGCTGATTTTGTATTTTTCACTCCTCTGAGCCTTTTGTGATGCTGATCCCTCAGCCTAAAATAATGGCATTATGAATCCTTCCAATCCTATTCGTCACTTAGAGATCAGTTTGTCCTTAAAGCATGTGCTGCCAATCCAAAACAGCTTAGGCTCAGCTGTAGTTCAGAGTTTGCTCCTTCTTCTGTGTTTGTGTACCATATGTTAATTAACCCCACATTAGAGCGCCTACTTCCATCTACTTCATAGGAGTCGTTTTTCATAAATTGGGCTAAACACTCTTTGAAAGGCAGAAGGTGTGATAGAAAGTACTTATGTTTGCGTCTCTGACACACGTGGAGTCAAATCCTGGTCTCTTCCACTGTTGCTGCCTGACTGGGCGGGTAAATGCAGCCCTCTTACCCAGTTTCCTCATTTGCAAAATGAGGCCCATTAAGATTAGCTACATCATACGTGGGACTAAGTGATTTAATATGGGAAAAGTGAGCGCACCAGGAACGGTGCCTAGTATGTGGCAAGTGTTCCAGAAGGGCTAGCTGTCACTGCTCTCAGCATTGTTTGAGCCTACCGCACAACGGAAGATCCCCACTTAAAGGGATGCTCTTTACGTTTCTGGTCTGGTGTACCCTTAGCACCCAGCACTGTGCCTGGCATGTGCCAGTGCTGAAGAAGTACTTGTTAAATATAAATGGGTGGATGAACTAAGGAATCCATAAAAGAATGCTCCTCACCAGCACCCTCCTCCTGGCCCACCTGTCCGAAGCCTGTACTGCCTAATTAGCACGGTGCTTTATAGTTCACAGAACAACTTCAGGTGCAGACTCACTGAGCATCCCCCATCCCTCCCCACTCTGCTTTACCTCTGTTTGTTACCTCCTTTCTTGACTTCCTTTCTCTAACAAGTCCGGGTTCAGTGACAACCAGTTCAAACAGTGTGGCCCGCGGGGCGAAAGTAGGGGCTGCAGCGGGGACGAAGAGGGGCGTGGCTAGCACGCCGCAGAACCCGTCTGCGCCTGCGTAGGCTGCGGCAAAACTCGGCGCTCTGAGGCTTGCGGTCACTGCTGGCTGGTGTTTGTGTAGAAAGCTCTCTTCTCTCACCACGTCTCTAACTCCTGGTCCGCCCAGCTCCCGTGTGTCTGACTTAGGCTTTTTGCCCAGGCGCTGACACACCTACCATCCTCTCTCCAACGGATCGCTGTCCTCCCCGTTCCTGCTCCTGTCTCCTGGAATCATGCCTCTGGTAAGCCAGAATGCGCGCCACGGCAGTGCAGAGACCACTGCAGATTACGGCGACGGCTGGGGTGAGATGCAGGCCACTAACACCTCCGGGTCCCCTACCTCCATGCTAGCTCCCGATGACCCCCAGGGCCCTCTGGTGCCAGGTGAGCCTCAGAGGACCAGCGCTTCCCAGGCAGCGCAGGACCCGAACGACCTCGAGGTCCTGATCGACGAGCAGTCCCGACGTTTGGGGGCGCTCAGGGTCCACGACCCTCTAGAAGACAGGTCGATCGCTTTGGTGAATTTCATGCGAATGAAAAGCCAAACCGAGGGGTTTATCCAGCAGACAGAGATGCTGGAGTTCCTCAGAGAATACTCAGATCAGTTTCCTGAGATCCTCAGACGAGCGTCAGCCCACCTGGATCAGGTGTTTGGATTGAACCTGAGGGTTCTTGATCCTCAAGCTGACACCTACAACCTAATCAGCAAACGGGGTCTGCAGACCACAGATCGGATCGCAGAATCCCTGGACATGCCAAAGGCAGGCCTCCTGGCTCTGGTGCTAGGCCACATCCTTCTGAATGGCAACCGGGCAAGAGAGGCCTCCATTTGGGACCTGCTTCTCAAGGTTAATGTATTGGATGAGCCCCAGAGTATCAACAACCTATTTGGGAACACAAGGAACCTCCTCATTACCGACTTTGTGCACATGCGATTCTTGGAGTACTGGCCAGTGTATGGCACAAATCCCCTCGAATTTGAGTTCTTGTGGGGTTCCAGAGCCCACAGGGAAATCACAAAGATGGAAGCCCTGAAGTTTGTGGCAGAGGCCCATGATGAAGAACCCTGGAGCTGGCCAGAAAAGTATAGCAAGGCCCTGGAATGTGACAAGGCCAAAGAGAGAAGCCAGGCTGCTGGCCTAGAGTTCTGGTCAGAGGACACTATGAACGATAAGGCCAATGAGTTGGTGCAGTTGGCCATTAATGTCACTGAGGAATTGCTGCCTATACATCAGGATGAGCTACTGGCTCACACCGGCAAAGAATTTGAGGACGTGTTCCCAAATATCCTCAGTCGAGCTACTCTAATCCTTGATTTGTTCTATGGCTTCTCCCTGATTGAGGTTGACACCAGTGAGCACATTTACCTCCTCGTCCAGCAACCAGAATCAGAAGAAGAGCAGATGATGCTAGAGAGCCTGGGGAGACCCACTCAAGAATATGTGATGGCCATCCTGGGCTTGATCTTCCTCATGGGCAATCGTGTCAAGGAGGCCAGCATTTGGAATTTGCTCTGTAGATTTGGCGTGGATGTGGGGAGAAAGCACGCCATCACCTGCAAGCTTATGAGGCAGCGCTACTTGGAGTGCAGGCCACTGTGTTACTCTAACCCAATTGAATATGAGCTTCTGTGGGGCCCTCGAGCTCACCTTGAAACCACCAAAATGAAAGCCTTGGAGTACATGGCCAGGATTTACAGAAAGCGACCACAGGACTGGCCAGAGCAGTACAGGGAGGCTGTTGAAGATGAGGAGGCCAGAGCCAGATCTGAGGCAACTGCCATGTTCTTCTTTGGCACCATGTGAAGTCTGGGGGAAATGTATCACTTCGGTTGGGTGGCATGAGTTAAATGGGGCCTGGATAAACTGGCAGTGGGGCCCCAAATCAGAAGTCAGGCCAGGTCGGGGTGGGAAGTACACATTGTGCTTGCTATACGTGTTCCATTTCTAACAATATTTCTTCCTCTTAATATACCCTTCAATTAGGTTCATGATCAGTGTTTATAAATGAAATAGCTCATTTGCCATCCCTGTCTGCTTCAATATCAAAGTTCAGATAGCTGTGTAAAACTATGTTGGTAATATTTACATCTGTCCATGATGTGGAAGACAATATAAAGTTGTTATTAACCATTTCAAACAACCAGTAAAATGGTCTGGTACAGGAGTTAACTAACAATAGTGACAAAACACACACAACAAAAACACAGAATCATGATCTGTGGTGGATGACCTCCCTTTGTGTCTACTGTTGTATAAAAAGAAAAATATGACTGTTATTTACCTGTATTTGCTTTGCTGTTCCAGAGTGTAGTGAACAATAAAAACATAATGAATTAGACCCCATGCTTAAGCACTCTTTTATTCAGCAAACATTTATTAATCACCTGCCATGGTCTGAGCACAGTGCTTTCTGCTGGGAATATAAGGGTAAAGAAAAGCCAGCTGAGCCCCAGGGTCTAAGGGAGGACCATGGATGCAAACCAGCAATTATCTTATTGCTGTGGCACGTAGTATAATAGGGGTAGCTGGGTGCTATGAATCCACGGGAGTAAGTCCCAACTACACTTTATGTGCTGGGAGGGGACAGTGCAGAAGGTGATGGGGACAAGAAGGGCTGGGGAAGGGGCACAGGTGTAAAAGGATGAATGGGGGTGTTGTCAGGGCTGGTGGTAGGGGAGGATGTGGTGGTATGGAAGGCTGGGGACAGGTTGTCCTTTAGTGACTTCGTTTGTAAGACCTGAGGTTGGGGAGGGGAGGGAAGGATGGCTCATGAAGTCAGAGGCACTGTGTAAAACACCTTCGGGGGATTTAAAAATAGCTCAGAAAGACTGTTGAGGACGAGGGAGAGTGCGAGAGAAATAACAAAGGTTCATAGCCTCAGAGAGGGAGTTTTGGGAATTAGCCATGGCTCTCCTGAAGGCCTTGCATCTTGGGTGAGACCAAACAATCCTCCTGGAGGACCTCTGGCAGCACAGTTTATTTCTGTACCCATGCTGTTAAGGTCAGTGTTACTATATTGGCATTCTTCGTCCTGACCCCTCTTTGCAGATGCTAACCCTGCTCGGGGCTCTCCCCAGTACTTCCCTAGAGAGCCGGCAGGTATAATAACTCCTGTAAGGGAACCTTGGCTCAGTAGTGGATGTTATATGTAAAGTCACCTATGACGGCAGGGGGTGGGGGGAGAGCGAAGGTGGAGGGCTGCCCACCACGGGTGTAGGTTTTACACTTCCTCACCTGTTGGCACCTACAAGCTTTCTGCCTTTTCATGCATTCAATCACTAGGGGCTACCCCGAACTGCTACCTCCTACCTGATGGGAGAGCGTTAGAAGACGTTGCTCACATTTTCATCAGCCTCAGGAAGATAGCAACACAACTGTCTCACCAGGAGAGAGGGCAAGAAGAGGGGCTATACCCAATATATCCTTTTGGGCCCCAAATCCCGCCACTGTGCACAAGCCAAATTAGAACTGCCTGCTTGGGGAGGCCACTGCTCAAACGTACTTTACGCTCACCTGGAAGATACAGTTCCACTACATGTCAGTTCATCTCACATGTCATAGCATTAGCATTCTGAGGAAAACAGAATGTTACGGTTGAGATTTCCAGTGATGAGAATATGAGCTAAAGAGGTTATGAAAAATACAGTGGGGTGGAGTTGTTGGGCAGGAGGGTATCCAACTCAAAATCTGTGATATGAAGTAGGGTCCTGCCTACCTGCTAAAGTGAGAGCCTTTCATTCTTCAGCCTCCTTGGGCCCTCATTCTGGACATGCTTGTGAGGCAGGGAAGGAAGGGCAAACAGGTTAAGGTATCGAATTTGTCCTGCTCTGATTTTTTGGATTGGTGCCATTTCTGGATCCTAAAACAATCGGCTTTTCTGGGGACACCATTAGAGAGAAACCTGCCAAGGAGAAGGTGTAGCATCTGGACCAACAATAGTGTAAAGCTGCCAACTTTTTTCGTACTAAATTTGTGCCAGACACTGTGTTGTGGTTTTCAGTTCCTTTAGCTCTAATATTTCCACTGTTTGAGGCTTAAGTAATGCGCCCAAAGTCACACAGCTGGTCAATGAGAGCTGGGATTGGAGTCAGACTGACTTTGTTATGGTTCGCAGTGTTTCCAGTGCACTGTGCTATGTTCTCCCTCAAATTTGATGACTCTCAAGAAATACAAGGAAGGGCTGCATGCCAGGGTGAAAGAGACAAGACAATAGCCCTCCAAAGGAAAGTGAAAGTGAGGCTGAAATTTCTTCAGAGTCTTTCTCGTTCCATCATTTGGGCTCCATGAGAGCTGTCTAGGTGTACAATATGTACAATCTCCCTACTCTGTCCTATGAATGTTCCCTAGACTCTATGCTTGGGAAGAAATATTAGAGGAACACAACAATGTCTGCCTCACTTACCAAGCTGGAAAAGTAGAACATTTATTGGGTTGTCAGAAAAGTCATGACACATTTTTGCAACGAAAAACAGAAAAATATGTCATGACTTTTCCGACAACCCAATAGTTCATGTTGAGGCAGTTGTAATGACAGTAACTGGAAGGTTACATAAGGAAACACTCAAACACACATACACCAACTATAATATGGCTTAATAAGATTAATGTGAGAAGGTATTACAAAGAAATGGATCTGAGGACAAAGATTTTTAAGTGATAATTTAGTTACTTAATAAAGACAAAGGAAAAATACAATGAAACCAAAATAGTAATAAATGGAATTTCACAACACAGGGTAAATCTGCAAAAATATAGTTGCTCTTAGATTATGAATGGACTGGGCTCTGAACCAAGGATTTTAGGACTTTGGGACTTTGAATCTCATTGTAATTTCTAAAACTGGAGCTCTGGATCTGTGCTATTGTGGCTTGTGGGGTTCTCAGAACACTCTGCTGATCAAGAGTGGGCCCAGAATGCTCCCTGGTTTCTCATTTCCTAACAGGGTTACATGTCAGGTATGGAAGCTAGACTCGGCACTGAGCAATGAATTTGAAAACACTACAAATCAGGGAACAGAGGCAGCCCAGTCCTAAGATTGGAAACTCAAAGTACTGGGCTGATTAAGGAGTAAAAATTACAAAGAAACCATCAATAAAACAAAAAGGAAGCCTACTGAATGGGAGAAGATATTTGTTAATGATATATCAGATAAGGGATTAATATCCCAAATACATAAAATGCTCATGCAATTCAACACCAAAAAACCAAACAACCCAATTAAAAAATGGGCAGAGGATATGAAGAGACGTTTCTCCAAAGAGGACATACAAATGGCCAACAGGCATATGAAAAAATGTTCAACATCACTTAGCATTAGGGAAATGCAAATTAAAACCACAATGAGATACCACCTCAC
>NW_017732294.1:36691-38466 GCF_001890085.2 Hipposideros armiger | reverse complement strand
TTAAAGCACCTCACTGATCAGTGCTTGCAGATGAGCTGGACTTAAGGCTTCAGATATCAAAACAAGGATTGGAGGTAGACTGGGATCATTAGATCTCAAAGCACTGGTTGGTCAAGGATTGACAGTCAAAAGTGTCCTTGGCTAAGGACCTTGTCCTGATTATCAGGGTCCATGTTTCCAATAGCATGATCCTGAGGGTAGCATACCCCTGCCAACTTGAGCTCTTTTTAAAATACCCACAATTGCATTGGAAGGTACTGACGAGAAAATGTGGGAGAGGGGTAGCGGTTTCTAGTGGAGAGAAACAGGGGAACAACTTCCTGATGCAATCTCCTCCTTTGGGAGGAAAAATAGCTACATCCAATAGGCCCTCAGTGCCCAAAGACAAAATTCAAAATTCTGTTAAGATATTGTAAAAAACAAACACTCTCTATAGTTCCACCTTGACAATTGTTGAGAGGCAGCTATAGTGTGCTGGGAGCCACAGAGGAACATCGTCATATTGATAACAAGAGGACAAAGAAGGACCCAGTAACCCCACTTATGGGTATTTATTCAAAGAAACCCAAATGCTACTTCAAGGGGCCCTGTGTATCCATATGTTCACTGCAGCGTTGTTTACAATGGCCAAGATGTGGAGGCAGCCTGGGTGTCCATCAATGCATGAATGGATAAAGAGGAGGTGGTACATATATACATTGGAATATTACTCAGCCATAAAGAAGTGAAATCTTGCCATCTGCAACATTGATGGACCTGGAAGGTATTGTGCTGAGTGGAGTATGTCAGACAGAGAAAGACAAATACTGTGTGATTTCACTTATATATGGAATCTAAAGAGCAAAATAAATAAACAAACAAAACAGAAACAGACTCATAGATACAGAGAACATTTTGATGGTTGGCAGATGGGAGGGGTTTGGGGGTGTGGGTGAAAAACGGGAAAGGATTAAGAAGTATGTAAAATAGAAAGCCACAGAGGAACATCTTCATATCGATATGGGGCCTCCATGACCATTCAGGACCCACAAATAAAAAGATGAGAGAGGAGGAAGGGACAAAGACGGGATGTTTTTTGGTCCCTCCTGAGTGTTCTCGTCCTTTGATTTTACTGTCAGAGTTCAGCATGAGTATCAATATTATACCTCATCAGAACAGCTAGAGGATAAAGCCACATATGGGCTTGTTCACCAGTTTATCCCATCTCTTGCTCAGTGTTTGCCATGTAGAAGGTGATCCATCAGTATTGTGTCAAGTGCACAAACAAACAAATCTCAAGGGCCTGCACAGTGCTGCATGATGCAGACTACCCTGGTGTGTGGCTTGGGAAGCATTTTATTCATGAAGAATTGGGACAGGAAGAGCCATTGATTTAAGTTCAGGAATCACTTTAAGAGATCTCCATGAGTCCCTGACACTGCAGGACTCTGGGCATGGTACTGGGCTTTATTGGTAATTGGTTATCACTGGAAAAGGCCCTTGCCATGGGCCAGGGAGCTGCATCTGCCCCTGTTTTTGCGGTGCAAAGCATTTTTCTAATGAGACCTTGGGGTTAAAAAGGACCAGCAGTCCTGAGATATTCTACACATCATGAATAATGATTATTTTGGAACATGAATTTGGAGATCCAAAAGTCATCACAGTTTAGAGAAATGAGGCAAATGGGGTACTTCCACTTGGATCTTTTTTTTTAAAAGATTTTTATTGGGGAATTGGGGGATGGGAACAGTGCTGGGGAATCGGGGGAAGGGGAACAGACAAGTTGCTGTCGTTTT